>NW_017275402.1:487062-595128 GCF_001594065.2 Cyphomyrmex costatus
TATATATATATATAATAGTATAATTGATTTGTGTTAATTTTAATACTTGCTAGAAATTTCAATTTAATATTTGTTTTGTACTTGAATACATAACTTAATTTTAAATTTCAAGATCTTAAATTATAAATATATGTATGTATATTGCAAAGTTTCAACTTATTTCGTTTTATGTCTGAGCAACTGAAATATATTCACTTTGAATACTTCAAAAGGTTTTATTTGTAAAAATCTTTTATGGAGAATTCTTGTATCTGGAATTTTCACATTTCCTGCTTTGTGTTAAGAATGTGGAACGATTCACATTCCAATATTCGAATGACTTTCGTTCCTTTAAAAATATTTCTAGTAGTTTTCTATTTTTATATAATTTTTAACTGTATTTTGTACACTGTTATAACAATTTCACGTTGAAATAACAAGTTCGCAGTTAAGATATCTAATAAGTTTTCTTTTTGAAAGTATTTCTTCTGTTTTCCCGTGTTATTGTTAAGAATCCGGTATCAGTTCAGTATTTCCTGATATTTTTCTACTCCATCTCTTGACACGTCTGATGTGAATCAATGCATTTTGATTAGAAACTATCTTCACGTGCACTTCGGAGCGACGGAGTCCGAACTACTTGAACTTGGCAGACGAGAAAATGTGTCGTCGAGTGTTTCCTCTGTAAGAGAGAGGAAGTCTTGATCATTGATCTGGCTTCTTCTTTTATACTTGCCTGGGATACTCGTACGGAAGCGTGCACGATGAAATTCGCCGGGGAATGTTATACCAAGCGCGGTCTCGCTGGAAATTGTGTTTCGCTGTTTGTTCTTCCGTCCGTTCGGGAGCTGACATTAATTTAACCTCGTACGAGGTATATCTAAAAAGTTCCGCCAACGCGAGCGCGAAACAAAGACAGATGACGTTTGCAGAACTGAATTCTTACCTCGCTGTAACATTTCATAGCGTGTGGTACTTGGAAAGAGAAATAATACACAAGTGTCAAATAAAAGTATTTTTTTTGCAAGTTGACGAATATCGAATGGATTTAAATCTTATAAACACGTATGTATAGATACTTGCAATAATTTCATGAATTCTGTATCATTAATTTATATGTTATAAAATAATACAAAGAGTATAGCTTATACTCACTCTATTAATCGAATGAAATTAATAAGTGCTAAAAATAATTTTCTTTATTATTAATTTATATGTTATAGAATAATGAAAAGAGATGATAGACAAATTTATATATTTTTTTAAATAACATTCGATTTATAATTTCAATACTGTCAAGTTTCAAAGCTGTACGTATAAAGTCTCTCGATATATACTATAATTCTCAAGGATTCCTAAATTTTTAATAATATTATCCTATAATTATTCCAATTTGTTTAGAAGTTTTATACTGCGCGTCTTCTCGAGATGATACTCATGAAAAAGTATTGTAAGGAGATAGGAAATGAGATGGCACAGAATCGAAAATTGTGGATTTCAGGATACGACAATAGTCCACCGGTGAGAACTGGCAATTTCTCAGTTCGGCGAACTGCCGTGGAAAATTGAGGAACTATTTTCACGCGTGGTACCGTCACCCCCACCGCGCACCAATGGTAGCACAATACACCTTCGTCGATTCGTTTCGACTGTGCAGGATGTATCGGCGCGATAGCCTCGCTCTGCCACTATTGGCAGAACATTTCGACGATTTTTTTTTGTGTCAGATGAAATATAGACTCGATACTTTGTAGGACATACGTGAATTTAATGACTTTGCAGAGAGTGAAAAGTAATTTTCTGTCGATTTTCCACCAGACCTTTAGGAGACCATTCGAAGGATATCCATCGCGTTTGCACTAAATAACTTTTGCGGAACGGAACTCGTACCGTAAATGAGTCGGCGAGTTTAATCCCAATATCTCGAACGAAGGAACACGTGCTCGTGTTGAAACAAGACAAGCGTAGCTTGGATAGCTATCTAGAACAGAGTAGCAATTTTTGAAAAAGTACACATTTCATCGTCCATCGGTTTTTAACACTTTGACTGCTATGTGTATCCAGTTGGGTATACGCCTTTGTAGGTTCAGGGCGTTGTCGTATCAATTTACCGTTAATTTAACACATTTTCTACCAATTACCACCTATATGAACCGAGAATACTTTGCATTGATTTTATGGTCAATTGTGAATTCTAAAGAGGTCTATTAACTTTGCTGAAGAATTTTATTAGAAACATTTTATTGGAAAATTTATGTATTTTTAATGTGAAAAATTTGCTTTAAATTATGTGGAAAATAATAGTATGGCGGCTGGGAATTGATTACAAAAATTCGTGCAACAAAGTGTTAAGATAAAGCATTATAAATAATTTTAAAAAAATATAGATCTAATATAATACACATATATATATTTAGTTAAAAAAATTTTTAGCTCTCGCATTGAAAAGATCCCTGGCTTTAAGAAAAAGCATCTCTATTTAAAGTTAATAAATTAATGCAATACATTATACATTTTTTTATGTACGTTTTATTAATATTATAATAGGATATTTTCTTACGAGTTGTTCCGAAATGTTAGGTCGTCTCTACCCTGGTAGTGAAGCTATCGTGTCGTTTTGCAACAGACCGTATATGCGACGTACATATATGCGCGTCACGACATTTGGCAATTACCTCGGCATGTACGAGCACTCGATACGCGCTGTATGACGTCGCCGGTGTGCCTGAGCGAATACTCGTGCGGAGGACAAGCCATAAACGGTATAAGCGGCAACGAGCAGTGCACTAAAACGCGTCCCGAGACGCGTTTCGACTGTTGAACATCTAATGCATCGGGAGTTGTCGAGCAGGATCGAGACGGACTCCGGAGGCTTCGTGTATACCTTAACGTATTAGGAGGTTTCCCACTTTACGGATATTGGCACGTGTAATTTAATAATAAATCGAATACGCGCGATGTCGTTTTTATTTTTTTTTCATTTCGTCCGACGCGTCCAGGAAGCGTCAGAGAGAATAACAGGAAAAAAGTGTGAAGGGCGAGGACAGCTCGCGTTGTCGGGATGTACCCGGAGGACAACTCCATCCCTCTTTTCAACTGCCTTGCAGTGTGCCTGAGCTGTTTAGCTAGCATGCCACTGCATCGCCCTGCGGGGGCGGCAAATACACGCATCGGCGCATACTTCGCGGAAACGCTTTGGCGCTTTCATGCGTCGCCGGCGAACACGTATATTAACGAACGATACCATCGCCGTGTAATATTTGCTTCGGGCCTTTCTCGTTTGCCTATTATCGCCGTCGAGTCCGTCGACGTTGTATAACAGCAGAGGGGTTGTCGCTTTCGATCGCTTCAACGATTGTGATTTGCGCCATCGCGGTGTCGCCGCCGACTTGTTATTCGCACGTAACCAACGATCAATTTATCTGTTATTTTCCTGTCCGCAAACTAATTCCAGCAAAACGAATGAAGTATTGTACACTTTTCGATCATTCGATCTACCGTCCGACGCTTCTATATTTTTGCCAACGTCCTAAGGAATTAATAACGCGAATAAGAACATAAATTTTCGATGACATTCGGTGCGCGCTGGTGCAGGTAAATGAAAGTTAGAATGCAGGTAGAAGAAGAGTCGCAAAAGCGAAAGGGCTAGACGGAACGGTTTCGTTCTGTTGAAATTATGTCCTTCCGCTCGTGCGGAATCTCGCCACCTCGGGATAGCAGGCGCGATTTAATTAAGATACGAACGATCCGGGACGCGAAGGAGGCCGCCGACATGCTCGATGGAAATATCGGAAAATATGAGGATCGTGCCGGCGTTGCCTTCGTCACCGCGTCTGCAGTTTTTCAACGGTATGGTTACTGGCATAGCATAATAATAACAGGCATTCCCAGGATCGCAGCGACGATACTCATCGATAATTAAGTCGGCGCTTATAACCTGCCGTTTATGCAGCATTCGTGGAAGGATCTGCGATCGTTATGCGTAGTCGTGCATGCGAAATTGAGAAATTTCATAGCAATTGGTACGTCGATTTGTATATCACCGCGTGAAGAAAAGGGGAATATATATCGCGTTGGAATTTAAGTGAGATTCATTCACGAATAGCGAATGCGTATGCACGCGTGAAACAGAGAGAATAAAAATATTAGGCCGTATTCAGACTTCATTTTCATCGATAAATGCGCGCATTTATTTTTGAGATCCTATACAGCATGCGTAATATAGACTATGTATGCTAAATGCATGCATTTATTGATAAAAATGGGATTCGAATACATTCTCCCTCTCTCTCTTCCCAAAATTTTTACTTTTAATACTAACTGTATTACGTTTATTGTTTCAGTTGGCGCAATGTACGTCTGCATGTTGTACGCCACACTATTTTTGAAGTTATGGTCGTACATACAAGTGAACATGTGGTGCCGCTTGAGCAGCCGAAAGAAAAGCACGCAAGGCAGAATGAGACGTCAGCTGTCTTACAATAATCTTCAGTGTGAGTATAAAACGTCACAGTACAATATAATACCTTATTAACACGATATTAACGTTTCACATATTTTATGCGTATCCATCAGATAATAATAACCTCTATACTTAATATTTAATATACAGTACACACGCGATGCGACACACTATATATATGATTCCATTTTTATACGAAACGGAATAACAAAAAAAAAAATGAGAGAAAATATTTTCATCGTTACATACTCAGTTTATGATTTACGTTATGTGTACCGTCCGCGTGCGATTCACTGACGAAACTAAAAATAGCCACGCATGCGAATACATCGCAGTTCCGACGCACGAGTACCTATTTTTTTTTATGTAGCGCATTGCTACACGCCATGGTTTTTCGGGTTTTTTTTTTTTTTTGACGATATTACAACGCTGTGTAATACGGTCTCATCGATGCCACTAGAGTCACATGTAACGGATTTCCGCTCCGGATGGAAGCCGACCGGCGCGGCGGCAAATCTTCATCGTTACGTACGTCGATGCGCATATGCGCTTATAGGTAATGCACACATCCAAATAGTGCAAACACGTCCTACGAATCGGTAATCTACTGCACTCGTGGTATTTGCCCACTCCTGAAGGCGCGTCGCGGCGTACCGCATACGTGTGTGCGATCCGCTTACATGCGCGTCTCATTGTATACGCGTGTCTGTGTGTTGCGCGCATGATAGTGAAGGGAAAATAATTTCCACCCAATTTAAACTCTGCCGATCGGACGTGCCTATGTTTCCGGTGTCGGACGCGCCGCGGTATATCGATTATTCTGACCTGACCGGCAAAGTCAAATTATACGGTCTTTCCCCCCAATAAACCTGCACTCACCAGCGCGGTGAGGTATATTCCTCTTTCCCCCGTTCTTCCTCCGCAGTAGTGATGGTAAAACGTCGAACGTTTACACTGTTGCAGTGCGTTTGCACTTTTAATCATGATTGCTCAATCTTTCTACACGCCATGACTTGGCCAGAATTGATTGGTGCACATGTTGATCGCTATATTTTCCGATCGTCTTTAGGCGAATGCGTCATGATTTATACGATAAAATTGTGCGATAGATACGAATTAACGTATCTGAAGAAAGTTCAAGAATGTTCGAATTATTAAAATAGCGATGATTGTCGAATCTTTTTATTTGCTACATTTTTTCTAATAGTGACTTCAAAAAATAAAACATTGTTTAAGCACTAAGATCCGCTTTGTGACCGAAAAACGGATTATTTCTTTTGAAAATTGAAAAAATTGTTTATTAGAATCTCGAGCACGGAGAGAAAACAATTCTGAGTTGATTGATATGTACGTGGACTGTTATGGATTCGAATTGCGTTCAAGCGAATGTGTGGATTATTTATATGATGAAATTGTTTTGTGCATATCTAAAAAAGTATTCTCAAGAATACTTAAATCGTCAAAACAGCGATCAATTATTTAAAATTGGCTATTTCTACTTGCTTCATTCGAAATAATTTTGAAAGATAAAATATTATTTATTAGGGTATATTAATATTGTATATTAAGCAATTCTGAGTTAATTAATACGTTGATTACTATAAATTCCTATTTACGATGATTTATAGTATTTATACAATACAATTGTTTTACATGAACGTATCTGAAAGAATCATCTCAAATATCGTATTTAAAGCATTAAAATAGTTAGTTATTTGAAATTGTCGAGTTTTTCTATTTGCTTCATTTTAAGTGACTTCGAAAGATAAAAAAATTGTTTATTAGACTCTCGAGCATGAGAGAAGGCAATTCTGAGTGGCCTTGCGTGTGCATGTGTACGCTCGTGCTGCCGATTACAAAAATACGAGCGCGCGATAAGCAAGGTATTCACGCTTCATCGAAGCGAGAATTTTCTGCGAGGCGATGAACAATTTTCAACTTTCCTCTAGATTTAGCGCTCGCCGGTGTTCAGAGACTCCCCATGCTACGTTTTGCACCGAAAATTAAGATGGATATTCTCCGATATGGACATCGGCGTATTCGCGTTCGGCGTTTCGCTCGCAGCTAATTAGCCCGTTATCCGCTCGACCGACCCGCACCGTTCTCTCACCGGAGAGTGTCCTAATTACGGTGCAAAAAGTGACGTAGTTTGATATAATTATCGAAACCCCGTGTTTCGCGCGCGACACCTCGACGCTCATCGGCTCATCGCGAGGTAACGCGATGGCGACCGGTCGATCGATCGATAGACAAATGCAATCGACAAAAGCCCGCCTCGGGACTCCGTTATTACGACCACGAGCTCGTGTAATCTAGCTCGCGCACGGACGCCGTGTAATTTTCGCCCTTTCCACCTAACCCGAACTCCTATGGCACGTCGTATTATTACGTCCTGTAATGACGAAGTAGAACCAGCCGTGGAGCCTGTAACGTAGACCTGTACATATGTATCGCGAAGGTAGGGCACCCTTCACGTTTTTGTTCGTCACGGCTCGATCGATCATGCGAGGAATGAAGCTTCTCATGCGGTATCGCCTACTTTAGAAAGAAGCTGGAACACCTTTCACACAGCGCCTATATAAAAGATAGATCTTCGAATCTTATTTAACACTCTTATAAAAAAAATTCTTATACTTCAAATAATAAAATGAATTTCTTTACAAGATTATGAGCAAAAAAGCGATTATGTTCGTCAAAGTTTTGTCAATCAATTTTAGACTCAAAGTTACGAAACATTTGTTACTGAAGATACTATTTATAAAAATATGGCGACACTGCACAAATGGCTCGAAGAGAAATAGGAGTAGTAATGCAGCCTTTTCACAAAAATAGAATTAAAAAGTTGGTTTTGTTTAAAAACAGCACTGTTATCAAAATAACAAAAGGATATAATATTGCAGAATGTATTCAAATGTATGCATATTATATGTACACATAACTATTTCCGCATATAGATTACTAAAAGTCTCTAGTACTTAAGACATTTATGAAACAATTATTTTGATATGAAAACCTTTTTTTGAAAAGAAAATTGTCGGCGATTAACATGCTTAAGGGATTACATTAATAAAAATGCCATCCTATTGTTTAACTTTGCATAACTTTATGCGTATACAGCAAAATAAAATATTAAATAACAAACATTTTTCATGTTAAAGTATACATGTATTTGTGTGACAATACGCTCAATTTTAAGAAGTGTAATTGAACGCTATAAAATATACCTTAAAAACATTTCGAAAAACATGCTTGAAAGTAAAAATAATAAATACGTTATAATAAATGCTGCAGACTACTGTATATTGACATATTATAGATATCATGGTAACAATGAATTACTAAGCAAATAATATTCATAAGTTATCATTAAAATTTGCCATTTTTAATCATATCTATATTGGCCTTAATATATCACGTCTTTCTCTATTTAATTTAAGGGTGTACTTGATTTGAAATAAAAATGGGTGTCGATGTCGTCTTATAGATCCGCGTGCCGTCGAGGATGCGAGACAATTTACGAGTCTACAGAATTGCGTGGTCAAAGATCGCAAGCAATCGTATCGATTGGGGAAAGCTTCTTCTTCTTCTTCTTCTTCGGTAACGTCGGTGCTTAATTTGTGAGACTTCTCGTTCGAGCGGCGTTCTTGTAAGGATGCTGTTCTTTTCTGTCCCTGTGCTACCTCTGCCCTTCGATATCGATTCCTTTTTTTCGCCGTTCTTTGCCCACCGCGCCAGTTTCGAGATATATGAACGAGGGTGGTCTTAAGCGCGAGGCATCCCTTGGCACAAAGACGAAATTACGTCGGCCCTTGAGACGCCCTCGGGCCGAGATTGAAAAAAATAGAAATTACACCCGTCGCGAACGGAAGCCAGCTCGATCCTGCTGCGTCCCCATGAGATTTAACTCCCTCCGACGAGAACGATCCCCGTCCTTCTGTGACCATCCACGGACGTGATAGGAGCCACTAAGGAGATCTCGAGAGCGCAGATAGGTAGATCTTAAGCAATCGCAGAACGCAAGATTGACCCTCGATCAACGTAAGAAATTTCTGTGAATTCTTCATCTTGCTATATAAATATATCATCTTTTATCCTAAAAAATAATTAAAAACATATTTGAAACAAAATCTAAAAATATTAATGTTATATATTTTATTTATACTAGCACATTCCTTGCGCGGGCTACGCGCGCGATGGTCCATTATACTCTTTTTAAATATTATGAATTATGTTTCTTTGAAACTTGTTTTGAAATCAACTCCTCTAATTCCTACTAATACAAAATTTCCCTGAAATTTGAAAACCTTTAGAATTTCATTATTGTTTTCGATCGCCACATTAATTCTACCATTTTGATAAACAATATTTAGTTTATTTTTTTATTCACCGTTTATGTCGAAAAATTCGACCCACAGTGTAGTTATGATGGTTCGCGTACAAGAGTAAAATACATTAAAGCAATTAATTGACGGGATCATTTTGATCTCAAAATGTTTCTAGAATTATTTGCTCTAAGAATGTTCACAATCCGAACTTTTTGCTCATCGTTTACGTCGAAAAATTCGACCCGCAGTGTGGCTGTGCTGACTCGCGTACAAGAGTAAAATACATTAAAGCAATCAATTACCGGGATCATTTTGGTCTTAAAATATTTCTAGAATTATTTGCTCTAAGAATATCCAGAACCCGATATTTTGCTCATCGTTTACGTCGAAAAATTCGACCCACAGTGTGGCTGTGCTGGGTCGCGTACAAGAGTAAAGTACATTAAAGCAATCAATTGCCGGGATCATTTTGGTCTCAAAATGTTTCTAGAATTATTTGCTCTAAGAATATCCAGAATCCGATTTTTTTGCTCATCGTTTACGTCGAAGGATTCGATCCACAGTGTGACTGTGCTGACTTAAGACTAAAGTTGGCACAGCCACAAAGAAAAATAGCAGCAAATGAAAAATTAAGTACATATTCTTGAAGGGCTTTTTTTTGCTAATTTAAATTCTACTTCAAAAACACACTAAAACCAAAATCCCCCTTATATTCCATCCGCCAGATTAACGAAAACTGATTTTAGAAAACTGAATCGAAACGCCATTTTGAACTTTCAATTTTTAAATACGGATTCGTAACGAACGTCCCCAAAAACCACCTGTAACCAAATTTCAACAAAATCGAAGAATCTTAAGAATTTCCGTAACATTTCCGTCTGCCATATTGGATCAACTATTTCAAACTTTCAATTTTTTAGTAAAGATTCGTATCGAACGCCCCCTAAATCACCAATATACCAAATTTCACCAAAATTGAAAAATCTTTAGGATTTCCGTAACATTTCCGTCCGCCATATTAGATCAGCTATTTCAATCTTTCAATTTTTGAGTACGGATTCGTAACGAACGCCCCCTAAATCACCAATAAACCTAATTTCACCAAAATCGAACAATCTTTATGATTTCCGTTACTTTTCCGTCCGTCATATTGGATCAACTATTTCGAACTTTCAATTTTTGAGAACGGATTCGTAACAAACACCCTCTAAATCACCAATATATCTAATTTCACCAAAATCGAACAATCTTTAGGATTTACGTTAATTTTACGTCCGCCATATTGGATCCACTATTTCGAATTTTCAATTTTTGAGTACAGATTCGAAATAATCGACCCCGAAAATCCCCGAATACGAAACCACATCAAAATCAGAGAATACCAGCAGCCTCAACGAAAAGAGGCTTCAAAAAAGCGTGACACGCAAATTTTAAGATATGATGATTATATTTATTATATTCAGTGGTATCAAGATATTTGTAACGAAACATTTTATGTGTGATTGCGAGTGAAAGAATGTGATCCAAAGTATTGATTTTGGTTTATAGTATACAATGTATAATTACGCATTGTTGCTAATGGTATAGTACTCTAATAAATAAAGCCTTATGATGCAGCTGAGTCTCAGCTTGCGAGATAAGGAGCGTTATGCTCCGTCAAGAATATGTCAACGAACGTCGAGACAAAGTCTGCCTCACTATAACAAAGGAAGGGCCTGGAATATCCTGTCGACTGTTTCGTTAACGTAATTACTGCATCAAATGAATCAGGTGGTGCTATGAATAAATAAACTCGATTATGTCTTATTTTAAAAATGTGGCTACAGCGAATAAACTAGAATTTAACTAACGTAACGCTTGATCAAATTTAATAATACTTCGAATTATAAAATCTTTTATTTTTATCGGAAATGAAAAGCTTTTTATTAAATAAATTAATACATAGCGCAATTAGAAACTAAGCAATATTAACAGTGATTCACAATTTTACGTGTAAATGAAATTGATAAGAGATTCGAGCATTTGTATAATTGATCAACTGGAAATGCGAATAAATGCAGCAGTTCCTGCAAACCGAACTGCAGGGAGTGGTTTTTAATTAATAATCCGCCGGTGGAAAGGTTTACTGCCCAAAGATCACAGGTTTGATCAAACGAATTTACATGGAATATTAACGAATCATTAAACCATTTCCGAGTGCTTCTGCGTGATCGTGCACTCGTTAATTTCGTGTATTTGACTGTTCTCCTAAATCGCGTTGTAATTTTGTTATTTCTACTGATGAACGTACGCGAATTGCGATGCGCTTCATTTAAGACCGTTTTCTTTTTGCGAGTTAGAATTACTTTATAATTATTTTTATATATATATAGGAATATAAATAAAACAGTAATATTATAGACATATAGGATGTAAATGTAAAACTTATATTATAACATAAATATAAAAATGTATTGTCAATTATAATTATTGACGAATTATAATTCTTCCTCGTTTTGTGTTTTTCACATCGCCCGGTGAATTTACAGTTTCCCGTAAACAGTGGCACCGACAACTGACGTCGCGACGATTTTACCGTCACAGAAGTTCCGTCTTCCTGCGTGACGGATCCTGAATAGGAAAGAAAGAAAGAAAGAAAACAAGCTATATATACGGTTATTTCACATTTAGAAAGAGAGAGAGAAAGAGAGAGAATGGGGGGAGGGGAGAACAGGACACGATAAAATAAAAAGAAGCGCAAGGAATTTAATTTGGTCGAATTCTTCTACATTTATTACGAGGGTCGCAGAACGACGCCTGTAGTCGTTCGTCGACGTGGACGTCGATCGGCGTCGCGAGAGCGAGCCGCGACTAGCACAACTCTGGCGTCGCGACGCCAGTCCAGAACGGTGTCGAGTTTGAGCGACAATGCACAGCGCGGCACCCAGCGCAACCCGGGCTTATTTGAATTCCAGATTGGATTATTCATCGGATTTGGATAATTGAAGGGATTCTATCAGTTACTGGTTCGGCGTCGGGGTGGGATTAGACGCGCAGATGGGAAATCCGCGCGCCTAACGCAACGCCGAGAAATTCCGAGGTTTTCGGCCGAACGGATCGCTCGAGCGAATCAGTTTCGTTGCTTAAGAAGTCTCTGAGTCTGAGAGACTCGAGAGACGATTGTGCAAGCGAGAGATACGGTCATGAAATTTCGAGAAATTCTCTACAAGTTGTTACTTTAATTTTACAGATTGCGATCAAGCAAGCATTTAAATCGCGTTAATGTTGCAAACATTTATTTGTGTAACACAGACTTTTTTTTAGTATTTTCTACGATTTTCATCTTTCAACTTTTTCTTCAAAAGCAAAAGTTTCTCTAAACAAATTTTTGTACTGCTTATTTCGTATTTATTAGGTCTTATATTTTTCTATGTCACTTTACTGTGTGTTGTATTTACGAAAGGAAGGTCTTTTATCAGTGAAAATAAGAAATATTAAAAGATAATTTTTTTTTATAATATCACGGATTACTTTATTCATTTTTTATTAATACGATCATGATAGTAAGAAACTGACGCGAGCTAATGAAATACAATCTTTCTGTTACAGCTTCCGGCAATCAACAAAGTGCAAATGATGTCACCGACTTTGAGCACGAGATAAACGACTGTGGAAATTTATTAGTACAATATCCTGACAACCTAAGCTTTGGTGATCTTTATTACTACATATTGGCACCCACTTTGTGCTACGAACTGAATTTTCCCAGAACGCAGCGAATTCGAAAGAGGTGAGTAAATTTGGAGTTGCTACTTTATACAATGAGTATTTATGAAGTTATATTCGTGATTTTTATCGGAAACAAAAGATTCCAACTGACGTATTTTCCACGAGAGACTAATATTCTACAGGATTTCGACACTGATAGGTATTTATTTTGAGATCGATAACAAGAGCAGAAATATCTTCCCTAATCATTATATGATAGGAATTCTGATCGAAATTGACAGAGATATTTTCAAAATTCGTAGATTTTGTATGAGACAAACAAGAAGTGTTTTAAACGAGTAAAATTCCAAGAACGTTACGTTATTTCAAAAGCATTACTTTTAAAATAATATAATAAAGTTCGCTAATATTCTTAAATGGTTTTTATCCATTTAATTTCTTTGAAGTCGTGTTTTAGTTTACACATGTTTCAAGAATATCAGCGGGTTCACTTCGATTGGAAAACGAGTCAAGTAGAAACTTGATATTGTCTGAGTTTGGTCGCGCGAGCGCATACATTGCGTAAGGTGTATAAATCCGTCTTTGCTCTCAGATTTCTCGTATAGATTTCGTCATAGTATATCCCTCGATTCTCTCTCACGTCTTATTTTCTTTTCGTAAAGAATGTCAACAAATGTCGAAGTCGCCGGTTTACGAAACTCTGTAGATTCCAGCGAATGAATTCTGTTCTGAGAAGAAAATTTTGAAGAGGAAGAGAATTCTTACTTGGTCCGATTTTATCTAGTACATGAATTATTCGTGCGTGTCGAAATTGGACGAAAATTCCATAAGATTCTATTTCAGATATCATCTATACTCGTTTGAGAAATTTGATCTGAATTTATTTTTGATGTACCATTTGTGAATAATAATTTAATTATAGGAATGTATGGAATTTTCATGAATGAATAAAGAGATTCTTTGCTAATTCCTAACTTCAATATGTTTTATAATAATGTTAAATATTAAAAGTAATGTGCATACAAATGATTAATAAAAGGCGAATTATTATGAGATATTCCATAAAGAATTTAACATTAAATATCTTTATAAATAATTGATTTAATGTATGCGTATTCAATTTTATACGCATACGTTAAATCTGGATTATCTGGGTTATCCATTTAATGTAATTGTACGTGGATTATCTGAATATTCTATCTCGAAAGATTATAAGTGATACTTGTTGATGAATCTGACTTAACAAATTAAATTATCACATGCTTAATATATATCTTTTTTCAAATTGGTTCTTTTGGTATATTCTAATTTGTTTTCATTGTGTGCTTATTTCTTTTGCATCGTTTTCTATGTAGTTGGTTGAAAAGTGCATTCAGACTTTACTTGTCGCTAGCAGTTTGCTGAAAACGAAACTCGCACAGACGACGTGCCGTCGAATAGAAACGTCGTTTCACGCGATAGCACTCAAAAGTCGTATTTCCGATTTTTTGAAAAGCGGTTTATGGTCGAGGGAGCGATTGGGAGGGTAACGAGAATGCGGGGGTGGAAATTCATGGAGCCGGCCGGAAATCGGTTTGCGCCGGCGATAAAATCTGAAAGCAAATAGATGTGTACCAGTATAATGATCAGTGTAATAGAATCACAGGAAGAGAATTAGTTTGGATGGTCGATAAATCCGATAAAAGATATATTTTCCCGTTCGCTGTAATATACGTTGTACGGATATATTCCGTTCTTAAAAGACAAGAGTATTACTTTTTTAAATTAGAATCGTATATATTTCATTGTTAAAATATACAATTTATAATTTTATATATATATATATAGTATATAACATGAATAAATGTAAATACATAGGGGAGAGGCACCATATACGACCCACCTTTCTTCTTTCGAGCATAAGTTTTTATGAGATTAATTTTTTTTATGCTTTAGGCACCGATAGAAAGCTAAGGGTAGTAGGGCAACTAATTATTAACAAACTTAGTCGATCTGAGCAATCTGACAATATTTTATGAACAATTTTAAAAAGGTTGACTTTTGAATAAAAAAAAATTTTGGCACCATATGCGACCCACTTCGAAAAATCAACGATTAATGGAAAAATACGCAGCAGACACCTAATAATTTTCAAAATATCAAAATTTATTTCATTTATTGGTTAATTATATAAATAAATATATAAATAAACAGATTATAAACTCTTATATAAAATTATTTATGATATTTTTGACAATTTTATACGAAATAATTATATTATCTTAAAAACGTATTTTTTAATATTAAAAGAGGATCTTTTGTATATTTATTTATAATTTATATCCAATATAATTTACAGGTTTCTTATAAAACGGATATTGGAAGTCGTAGTAGGATGTCAAGTAGTGATGTCACTTTTCCAACAATGGATGATACCTTCCGTAAAGAATTCATTAATTCCTTTTAGCGTGAGTATTTTATATATTGCATTACTTATTACAACATTTTCGAACAATGTTTTACGTCGACTCTTAAATTTAGAATAGGCTAAGTTAATTAGATCTGCGAAAAGAGAATACCATTTTATATTTAGAAAATTCTTTCGATAAATTTTGTCTGAAGCGCGACACTTTGTTCATTTTATTATTCACCTTTATTCTCAAACGCAATATGGATAATGATCTATTGATGTTTCGGACGATATCTCCTTTATTATGAAAGCTAATTATTTATCGTGCTGGTCATAAATAAGTCGGGCTAACCACGATAGCGAAACAGCTGGTAAGATAGGGGCCGAGAGACGAGTAGAAGTGTAATTTGGTTTTGCCAAATAGGTACGATCAATCTTTCGAGTAATACTCTCGCCCGGAAATTCGATACACACAAATATACGGCAAATTCTGCACTACCCTGAACAAACAGGTATCCCCGCGCGCGCTACCGAATTCTCTCGCGATAAAATACGCAGGAAAAAGGGAGCTGTCGCATGAGCCACAGTTGCTGTAATATTGTTGCAAGTTACACCTGTAGGCAATATATCCGTCTGTGACATAACGTTGCATAATATCACGAGCATGATGTAAATTGTATTTCTTAAAATGCTAAACAGATGCGAATGGAAGGAAACTAAGGGTTTCAGCGACACGTACAAAGTATATTTTTTTATTGCTTATGTTCACCCGAAGGTGCTGCAGATATATTTCACAATGTTAATAACTTCGTCGCGAGAATTCGCAGTGTCTCCATTCGTCGAGACAACAAAACATTTACAGCGAAAACGGTATACAGCCAATTTATTTTCGTGACGGTACGGTAGCAGTCTCGATAAAAATAAGCGAAAGTGAGAAGAAGAAATGAAGAAACGCGTCAGCGGCATGTCGTTTTACCCGGTTGCGTCGCAATAATGCTCGAGGCACGCCATCAGTTTTTATCTCACACGGAGTTAAATCCTTCGCCTTGATTTGGCAGTTATATTTAATGCCGCGGGAGGATGACGCGAACGATATTTTCGCTGCAAATATCTCGCGTTTTCTCTTCCAACCGGACGATGTCCTGTCGGTGTGATAAAGGTTAAATACATTCGCGGAATCTGCAGTTATCACCAGTCATTTATTGCGAGAGTTTCGTTGCTTTCAACGACATCCTAATTTTGCTTAAAATATCTCGGATTAATTCTTCAACTGTCCAATAATTGTACGCAAAACCGACTGTGTCGGTGAGCTTATCTGTAATAATTAGTTTCTTTTCAATGGAGAGATCAGAGTAAAAAAATTTTGAATAAATTCTTTTTCTGGAGCAATAAGTTGTACACTGAATTATTTAATATATCATGTGTTAAATGTGATATCATATTGATTTCTCTCTCTGTCTCTCTCTCTTTCTCTCATCTCTCTGTTTCTCTGACATGATTTTTATTACATTTTCCTATAAAGACAGATAATGAAAATGTGGCATGCACTAAATTAATTTAAAAAAATCGTTAACGAAGATGAAATTAATTAGCCAATTATCAATCGCTACCGATGAGGTGTAATAAACGAACCGCTTAATTAAATAAGTTGTATCGATAGTGGTGTAGGTAGGGGCCAGTTTAAAGCTAATTAGAAGAGTATGCAGAGCATGTAGTATTGATAAATATATATACTTTTAATTTCGTTCGGATAGCTTTGATCGAGTGGTAACAAGGGGTGTGTGAATATGTGCCGCGAATTTTGTATCGTGTGCTCATGAGAGACTCATGGATTTAAATGGGACCTTTTATGTGGCTGAGCTTAACCACAACGTGGCGGGCGTCCGCGGTTCACCAGCTACGCCCATATTTCGTACATAATGCTATCGAAAATCCGGATCTTGCCATCGATCCGCTAGAACTGCTAATAACTCAGCAGCCTTTCATATACTAATATCGATTGCAAATATGTTTCGATAAAATTATGAAAAAAATTCTTTACGCGTACAAATGCGGCCTGTCCAATGAATATGAGGTCGATAATGTTTACTGCATATTTACTTTTTTACGGAGAGTTAATTTCATTTAGTATAGAAGCTTGAAATACAAATGGAAAGACAATTAATTTTTGATTAAATTTAATCAATCCAGGATGCTTTCTGATTTGCAATCATTTGTGCAAATACAACAAAACAAGTTAACAAAGCATGAATTACAAACAAATGTAACGCTTAAAACATATTCAGACCAGAAATTCCAATTTTAGCTACAGCATGATTAAAAATTAATTAAGGTGTTTCGCGTACATTCCGCATAATTAAAGTAACTATAATAAAACAAATATAAACGAATACGTCAATAATGTTTCTGTCTGCTAGTTTATATAAACACAATTAGCAAATAACATATTAAATATTAATTTTTTAAATGAAGAGAACAGTCTCTTTGATGCGTCTACCGTCGATTTGGTTTGCGTATTATTTACAGTCGGATTCATTGTTGCGGAGCTTTGCGGAGAGTAACTATTCCTTTCCATAGCGGTAGCGCTAATCGGAACCTCCATATTCGCGATTAGGCAATCCAACGGCATGTTTCCTCCTTGACGTCCCTTCGCCGCGTTCAGGGTTATCTTGCGCAGGATTATTAAGCGTTTCCATCTCGAGAATCAGGATCGACGCGAGCCACTCAGCAGGGAACCGGTCCTGGGAATCCGACCGCATGATTTCGCGTCGCGGACAAATTGCTTCTGCAAATCGTTCGACGCGCGCCCTCTCTGCTATTCGCTTCTCCTTCGTTCTCCTTTCAGTTCCCAAAGAGACTCGAAGGAAACGCTTTGGCGCACGATAGAAATACCGTGTGGAAATATCGAGGCGATGGTAGCGTTTCTCCTTTTTCTCACCCTCCTCGCGGGTGGCATTCGAGATCGCGGTATCGACCGAACGCAAAGTAATTGCCATTGCTGCTAGGTAGTTGCAGGGAAGTTAATGCCGGGAAAGGGGCCGGACGACAAACTATCCCCTCAACCGTTTCGATTCCCCTCTAGTTCGATCGCTTCCGCGCGCGCTCGTTCTATGCGCCATTCTTTCTTCGTTCAGCGACAAATTGGATCTGATAATTGCAAGTCGCGATTACGAAAGTCACGTCGTCGATCGAGCGTCCAGCTGGCGCTGAGAGACGGCATTCGCTTCCCTCGATTTAGCTCGGCGTGGTCTATCACTGTCGTTCGCGGATGTTGGCGGGGATGAAGAAAGAAAGACGAAAAGGGGAGGGAGATAGAGAGAGAGAGAGAGAGAGAGAGAGAGAGAGAGAGAGAGAGAGAGAGAGAGAGAATCAGATTAAGAAATCTACGTGGATATTGCTTCTCTCAGTCGGATCGCGAGTCGCGAAAGGAGAAAATTGATAACTGCGGATGATGCTTGTCGGAGGGTAATCACTTTTTACTGGCGTGCTCCAAGCTGAGCCTCGTTATTCTTACAGGGCGGAATGAATGGATAAGAAGGTCGGGCACGAGCCGCGCCGCGCGCGACCGGAAATCCTCGCGATTTCCTCTGGCAAGTGGGCGATTAACCCCTCCAGCGCTGAGAAATCCATCGTGCAATGCTTGCTTAGTGACAGTCTGTGCTTCTGCACGAACACATTTTTGCGAATAATATCATCCGCTTCAATTACACTAAATGTAACTGTCGGTCTCTTATTCAGTCTTGCTTACGATCTCGTTTCTACATTGTTCCTTCTTTTCATTTAATCCTTTTATTTCGTGCTCTCATCTTATATAGATTTGTTTTATATCTGATCTGTCATGCAATTCAGTGTTGCTGTAAGTATCACGAATGATTATTATGTCACGAAAATACAGAGAAGCATTGTTTCTCTGTGGTTTTTGCCTATAGAATAGAATTGTGTGGCTTTTCGTTTTGCGGATCAATTGAGCGATCGAGGAGTGGCAGAAGAGGGTGCATCGTGCTCTGGGTGCTCGGCTCACGGTATACTGCAGCTTAAAGGGATGAGCGTTTAAAGGATTTTCGGGAGTACGTCGAAAGTGGTTATACTGCCTCGAGAAGCATGCGGCTTTATGGTGGGTACGACATATGGAACATATGAAACGTATGAAATGTATCGATTTTCTAATCGCATAATACATATATATTATGTTCTCATACAAATATAATTTTATGTAATACAATCTATTAATTATGTGTAATATAATCTATTAATTATGCATAAATTAATATATTACAATGTATTACATTTTATAAAAATATGAAGGCAGAGAGGGAGGAAGAGAAGGGAGAGGGGGTTTTTCGAAAAGTGTAAATCTGAAAAAAAAACTTTATAGAAAATTTTATAAATACATTACTTTTGTATGGACTGTCAATTTTAGAAAAATTATTTTTTTTTGCAAATTTAATGTTCTTTTACCTCTCTAGTTTGTATAATATAATCATATAATCTATTAATTATGTGTAACGTAATTTATTACATTTTATAAAAATATGAAGGGAAAGAGGAAGAAAGAGAAAGAAGGGAGAAAGGGTTTTTCGAAAAGTAACTCTTTAAGAAAAAGAATTTTCTTTAAAAAAAATTCATTAAATACTGACCGTTTGAATGAATTGTTTATAATTTTAGAAAAATCTTATCTATTTGTTTCACGATTTAACGTTTTTTTACCTCTCTTATATTTCTTCGTGTATATAATCTCACTAAGGTGTAAGGGTCAAAGAGCGACGAATCGGGAAAAGCTGCATGGCATGCATGATGTTCGCCTATTGCTCGTTTTTCCTTTCGTCGGCAGGATTCCAGATACTTGACCAACGTTGTTGAGGCGGAATTCGCGGAATACCAGAAGCCGATCACACCTTCTTGTATCAAAGTCGCCGATATGCGTTCACCGGTAGGACGGAAGTTCTGCTTCGAGTTATGACGCTGCAAAAATTTTTCCGATCCGCTGCGATAGGCAGAGTATAAAAAGAAAACGTTGAGGCGGCAGCTAACAAGTAAAATCGTTGGTGAAACTGCACGTGACTCAGAAAGATCGGATTTTTATGAGAGGGATCTCGTGTGCTTTTGCCGGTCTTCTTTCAAACCTCTAAGAAATAAACTTGTGAACGCGTTTTCTTTTTAATTTAATTTTCTTCATCTGTAAATTTTCTATTTCGTTGATTAATATTTTTCTTTCATTTCCCTTAAAATTTGTAATATCTAAGTAGAAACTTTTGAATTTTGATGTTATATAATCCATTTTCGACTATAACTACATCGTTAGATCCAGACTTCAGTGTTGTTCCAAAGTAGTTTGGAAATCCGCTCGATGGACGTTATTACAACCGGCCGTTTAACGTATAACGACGAACGGTGGAACGTGCTTGTCTAAAAGACCGAAAAGCGAGGCTAAGTTTTATTGCCAGAGTATCTCTGTCGAGACGAAGAATCTCAGGCGGTATTTCTTCGACTTTTAACTGACGGTGAAAAGCGGACGCGAGTTGTATTTCGAATATCTTGCAGAAACATCTCAATCTTGCAACGTTCGGAATCAAACAGGGCACGGAGGAAACTGAGATCTTTTATAAGAAAGAGACTCAATTGTATTGGACTTTCGCGAGAATTGTTGTGGTCCGAGCGAGTTATTGTTTTATTTTTTCCCGGCCTGTTTGTCACGTCAGAAAGAAAGAAAGAAAGAGATAGAGAGGAGGCGAGGGAGAGAATGCAGGCGGTATTTATTCGACTGCTAACTGGTACCAGAAGACGTTAGTGAGTGGAGAATAGCAAGGGTAGTTGTCCGCGGAACCCTCTTTTTGCCGGCACGAAACACTTAAGACCACGTCGAGTGCCTTTTAATCCTATTTGTCTTCCGCTGCGCTCCAGTAGCATAGTCTGGAAGCGCGACTCTGGAAGTTGTCAGATCGAAGTAAATATTTTGGTTGCCTGCAGAAAGGAGTCGAGTTGAATTCTAGGCATAACTCCGGACGTTAATTCGCCGAAAAACAGACTTCCTGCGTAATGAACGTAGGAACACGACGGGAATTTATTTGACAACATTAAAAGCTTCAAACTATTTTTTACTAGGTATTTATTAGGTATTTTAGATGTAAATTTAATATTATAATAAGACAAAAACGTGACATTTTACTCTTTAAAGAAAAGTATTATTTAGCATAAATAAAAGTTTAGTTAAATATCTTGATAAATTTATGCAATAATTATTTTAGTTACAATACTTATTGTAATTATGTAATATGTGAGTCTCGTTGATTGAATAACATCTTCTCCCTACTATAATTTTTGCTAATAGGTATCAATAAAAATTTAAGAAATATTGATATTTGAAAGCTCATCGATTTAGAAAAACTGCGAATCTCGTGATCGTTTCGCATCTGCCTCGCTCGTAAAATCTTCATTAAACATCTATGATGTGCGTGCATGATAAGGAATCGGCCAAAGGGTGGCGCGATGTCCACAGAAGTACCTCTCGTTCGTCACGCCATTGTCGGCCAGTCGAGATTCAATTTGACTGAAGCGAATTCCCGGTATCTCGAGTACTCTCCCTGCCGCCGGCAGGACAAGATGTTCGCGGATGCAAAGCGTAAATCTCTCGGTGCTAATTGAAACGACGACGCGCGAAGGAAACGACCGACCAGAGGCGATAAAGGGATTGGATGAGGTCGTTTCGTTTCCTCGACAGTACGATGGCGAGGAAATTTTTTTCTCACTTTTCCCTTCCCGTATTTATTTCTTTTTTTTTTGTCCTTTCTTGCATTCCAGAGTTTCGCAACGTATATGTATATTCGTTGAAGTGCTACGACTAGAGTTCAGTTTCATACCGCTGCGGAAAGCTGTAACACTCGACTATATCGAATAAAGATGACGGATAAAGGTCTTGAAGGAGGGAAATGTTGCGAAAAGAAAAATTTACAGCTTCTCGACTTTGCGCTTTTTAAATATATTGGCAGATATCTTCTCGCTTTTAATACCTTATTAACTTTAATTTACAGGATGGCACACCATTGCCATACTGTTTGTCTTAAATATAAGACCTTTATCCATAAACTAATATACACATCTTTATTTTTGTCTAATTTCGACTTTGATACCTAATAAAATGTTTACGAAGTGTAACATTTGCTCACACAGTTAAATGAACCGATACGACACAAGTATACTTTTTTAACAACATGATTAAATGGTACGACATTTTGTGCACCCTGCATGATTATTTAACGGATATTTTATTGATATTTTTGCGATCATGATATATTCAATTTATTATCCTCTGTATGTCTGTAAATAAATATATCTTGTAAGGAGTACTATTCTTTACGAAGATATAAGAATCACAATGCATGGTGAAAAGCAGTTTCTTTTCACACGCCTTTACTCTTCATTCACAAACCAATGCTTTGATCGTTCGCGTTGCACAAACGCGGCGGAAACAAGATGGATAAAGAGAACGAATAAGAAATGGAATAAGAGAAGGAAAAGAGGGAAAAATGCGGTTCGGATATCTACGTGACGTTTTGGACGTGATCGTCCGGAGGAAAATCTATCCTGCTTTTATTTTCGATCCCTCGAATTGCCCTTCACTTTCCCCTTCTTTCGTCTGCATCTCGAGTGCTGCTATTCATTCGCGAAGGTTCTCTCGAATCACAACCGAGCACCCTCGCACTCTGGTGCGGAATGCAATCATTCGGGTCGCTGTGATTCTATGAGAATACAAATTCAACTAATTCGTTCCTGCAAAGCGCTTGTGTTAGCGATTTTATATTGATAATGGCGTTTTATAATAGATTTTTGCCATTAACAATTATTTCTGCGTCCTCTAAATCCCTTTTATCACCGTTTTTTCTTAAGAAGCTTCTTTTAATCGTTCAATTACACGCAAGAAGGCTGCGTTTTATAGTAGATGCACGGTGCAAGCTGAGCTCGCCACTTGCCCCAGCTCGTAATTATCAGACCGCGTAACGTATCGTGCCTCATTAAACCGAGCTGTAAAGTTGGCGCTAAGGAAACGTGGAATCCTCGTTGGGACAACTTGTTGCTGTCGTAAAAAAAATCATTTTCTTTGAGACGTTAACATTTGTTTACGATACAGTGCTTAAATTTTAGTGCCACTCGATTAAATCGCATCTTTCCAAACCGAATTCGCCGCAATTGTTCTCCAAGTTTCTATTTATGACGATAAAATTACAATAATTGAATATATCATTTATCAGTGATATAAGCAGATAGAATATACAGCACGTTAATCATTTCATGTGACGCATTACCTTGCGGATCACTGGCTAACAGTATCATTCTGTATCTCACCTTTGCCATTTTTCTGTTTATTCTGTCGCAACAGCGACAAACGCGACTAATTTAATTAGCATTATGATATTGTCATGCTGCAGAATATTAACTGTAATAATGGCAATACGTCACGATAATTGCAATTAGCATGATCTAGTTGCGTGTGTTTCATTGTCATATTATTTACCGGTAAATGAAATACATTATCACTTTTAATTTACTAAATATTTAACATAAAATAATAATAATATGATTCAATAAGAATAAAATTCGAAATAAATTAGAATGGCTACGAACTGAAACGATATCATTTAATTAAAAATATAGAAATAAAGATAAATCTTATAAACAGAGCAAAAATATCAAAATAAATATTTAATTTATTTATATATATTTTTAATAAATATAAATATTTAATTAATTTTTAAATGTTTATTTCTATAGATTACATTTCTGTTAATTACAGCGAAAACGGTTAGATTTATTTAGAAAAGTAAATAAAGATACTATAATTATAGTATTATAAAAAAATTATAACTAGAAATATGTTTACTTAAATTTAAGTGTGTTGAGAGAAAAGAATTTATTGAATGAAAAAATATATTTTGCTATATATAATATATTGCTGTATATATATATTTTGCTACAAACGAAGTATTTCGAGAATCACGACTTCCCTTTACATTCTACAAAGAGATGCCGCTGTTTAAGGAGGAATGCGGCCATTGGCGCGTGCATACACGCATAGTAATGATGTGTTGAAGTCGCGTGGAAGCTCTGAAGGTATTTATTTGCAAACCTAGTATACAAGCGCGGTTGGGTGGTTGTTGTAGCATTTGGAGGGACCTCTCGACAACCGCCACTTAAGCGAAACGCCGGAGGGACGACTTCCTTTCCTCGTGTTCAATTAGCGCCGTGCACGAAATATCAATTCATCGGTAGGAAGCCGCTTGTTCGCCGTATACCGAGTATAAATCTATATCGAGGAAAGGAAGTATTCGGGCGTCTTTTCCCGATATGGAATTATTATTAAATTTAATTAAAAGTTTGTTTGATTTAATAATATGTCATATGTACATTAACAACATCTGAACCTCTATTAAACTTTGTTGATTAATTCTACTGTTCAATTGTGGATTCACATATTAAATTTAATTATGTTCGATACATGAAATTCTGTTTTCGATAAACATATGTTATCCCAATTTGGATATCAATAACATATTTAAGGATGGACAGATATTGTTATTTATTGTTTAAATATATCCGAATAAAGATGAATTTTTTGTTACAAATTTACTTTTAAATAATGATATTTTATAATGAAATGTAATAACAAATAGCAATATATAAATAAGGAACTTCAGCGAATGTATATATTTAAATAACGTATAAAAATATCATTAAGATTAAATCTTTTTTTTGTGTACTCTTCCAACTTTATAACTTTTAAAAGTTAATGCAATTGAATCAAAACGCTTTCAAATGATAATTTGCGATATCGCAAGGAGCAAGGACTAGTTTTTGAGATTTAATTAAGAGAGAGAGAGAGAGAGAGAGAGAGAGAGAGAGAGAGAGAGAGAGAGAGAGAGAGAATATATACAATAAAATAGTTGGATTAAAACATCTAAAATGTAACGATTGAATTATTGAGTTACAGTAATCTAATGAAAAGTAATGCTTCTATAAACATTATTCGGCTGGATTGGAATATTTTAATAAATAAATCTTTCCATAATAAATAAAACAGAAATAATCTCTAAAATGTGTAATAAGATTCAGTTTAATTCTTGATTTCTCCTGTGATGTTTAAAACTTGTTAATCGTTGGTAGAAATGTATTCAATATCTGAAAACTACATTAAGAAATAAATACAGATATAATTAGAAGATTATGTTTCTATATGTTTTATTTAATAAATCAAATATTCTCTTTAATTTAGTCATAATTAAGTAATACTTATAAAAGCATTATTTTTTATTTAATTTTTATATCTTCACAAAAGATTGATAACCTTTTAATAAATTTTACTCAATACGCTAATGCTTTTTATTTTAATCGCATCATTATTCTTGATTGATGTAGTTGTCGAAGATATAAATGCTGTATAAAACGATATTCCTCAAATAATAACAGAATAGTAACGATATCATATAACCGCATTTCGACACGCGGATTAAATTTTGCGGTTTGCTTCCTCGATAGTGACGTTAATCTAATTTCGCGTGGGCGTTCATCCGTAAGTAAACCTTTAATTGTGTTGCAACAGAGCGTAACACGTTGTATAGAGATACGTATAAATATTGCAGCCTTTTGATTCAGAAGAACTGACGATTCATCGATTTGATTTTAACTGTTATGCACAACTCAAAATTTACATCACGCTCGAATGTAATGTTTTTTGGAAATTTCGAATTGTGTAATTCTAAATGCGCGAAATGTGAAGTGATTTAGCTTCGACGATCTTAGGGGGTATATCGTATTTACAATCTTAAACCCAATTAGAAAGTTACGTTTTGTAGTTGGTAACACGTTTCACCCTCTCACGCCTACCCTCCTAACTCGCATTTGTTTTGCGTTCAGCTTTAGGGCATATCTGCCTCATTCCTAGCCCCTCTTTCTCTTAACGCATCTCTTCTCCACACGTTTCCCACGTATTTACCTTCTACATTAATAATCTCGTGCCTCTCTCATTTGTGTTGCAGAATATGGACGTAGCCAAGGCCTCCGAGCGTCTTCTCAAGCTAGCGGTGAGTACGCATATATGAGTCTATGTATACATGTGCAAATTTATAAGCTCGTACCGTGTGTCCGAAATAGATGGTAAGTCAACCATTTTTTAAAGCTTTGTTGTAAGGTAAACTTAGAAGATGTCCTCAAAGGCAGCAAATATTTTTTTTATAACATCAATAAGTAGACATTACTGCATACATATAAAAATAAATAAATGATGTCAAGGGCGATATGAGTCAAAAAAGGTATTCGTTTAAACAATAAAACATTTAATTAGTCACTACTAATTTAGACATCGCTTAACAATAATTCGCCTTTAAAACGAGATAATAAATAAAAAACAAAAAATAAAAAATAGATAATAAATATAAATGTGTTACACGTTTCGGCTCTCGGATTGAGCCCTCCTCAGACATTAAAAAACGGCGGAACAAAATCAATCGTCGAAAGATTATTCGTACAGTCTTCATTTACTCCTGCGAGTCTTCATAGAAAATTGACATTATATTTACACACGATTGAAAAGTCGTATGTATAACATCTCTGAAACGATGATAAAAACCTTTACTTATAAATGTTAAACAAATTATGTCAAAATTTCTAAAAGAAAACGCACCAAGAAAATCAAACAAATTAAATTGGCAATATTGTTAATTCGGTGTGTCAGCATGATTATAGTAATATACGTCAATCAGATAAAATACAATAAGAAATTTTGACATAATTTGTTTAACATTTATAAGTAAAGGTTTTTATCATCGTTTCAGAGATGTTATACATACGACTTTTCAATCGTGTGTAAATATAATGTCAATTTTATTCTTTTGTATTAATTTGCATACATATAATTTATTACACAAAATTGTTAAGCATTTGTATTATTTTAACATATATATGCTAAAAGAATATGAAGATAATAATATACGAAAGTTTAGCTCTTGAAAGTTTTCTACACAAATAATCATTTTATTTGGCCAAAGCGAGTCTTGGTGCTTTAATATTTTATGTATGAATTTTACAATTTCCAGTTCAAACAAAAAGTTTTCTTATAATTACACAGAAAGAACGATTTTGCTAAAGTTCTTAAAAATTTAGGTAGATACAAATCTGAAAATAACTTTGTTGGACCATCAAAATAATTACGTAGGAATTTCAAGTATGATAAGTAATACTGCAAAAAGTTTTAATAGTCTAGTAACAAGTTTGAGCGCTCTAATTATTTCGATGGTCCGACACAATTATTTTCAAATCTGTATCTGGCTAAATTTCTAAGTGCTCCAACAAAATTGTCCTCTTTGTGTAGTGATAATTTAGATTCATCGTCATATTTCGATACTGTTTTTATGTCTTATTTGTGAAGAAAAGAGAAAGATAGTGTATATAGATACTTTCAACTTTCAGTGCTAGATTGTCGCCCTTTTTCCTCAATATGCTTCTTACGAAGAAAGTCTTGAGGCAATATTTGCGAATTCAATCTCTCCCCTTCCGCAACAAAACGCAGTTTCCACCTGAGTTTTGCCACGACTACGAACTCGTTCGACAGAACGCGGGATAGAGAAAACTTGTATTAAACTACGTGTCGTCGATAAATGCTACGCTTAATATAACGCGTTGTAAATCTATTCCGTGCATAAGTCTGCAAGCTGGCGCTAACTTTCTTGTGCGAACATTTACCAAGAACATAATCCGGAATACTTAAGATAGAATTGCTAAATAGATAACAAGAATATTCAAAATCTGTAAGATTATTCATAACTATTCGTGTATCTCGCTAATCCGATGCTGTATATTTTATTCGTCAGTTTATTCGCTTATGTTCTTTCAACGGTTTTTTCTTTTATCTAAAAGAATCGGAGGTAATGAGAAACGATTAGCTTCTTGGTTAGTGATCTTTACTTTACGATAAGTTGGATCTGTTGCACGTCGGAAAATAAAATAAGCTATCCGCGGAAACGTGAAATAGGAATGTTGTGTTTCTTCAAGGAAGAGCGAGTTCGGGAAGGGATACAGAGAGGATTCTGTAAGAGCTTCGGGGCCCTCGCAGGAAGTACGTCGGAATCTATGAATTCCTGATTTAAGTTTCGTCGTGCGTCGGCCGTATTCCCGTGACGCTTCCGAGTGAAATATGCACGCTCGACGATGGAAAAAGGTCGTTTGTCGCCAAGTCCGCGGGGAGATCGATGCACAACGATATGCCAAAGATGTCCCGATACTTCCGATTCGCCTGTTTTTTCTGCCACTATAAAAGCAGTTGCTGGAAAGTGAATATCGGAACAGTATAAATCTATCTAAGAGAACATAATCTGTTTGAAATAACCGGTTATGCATTTTTATAGACTCCGTAGAAGAGCCTTTACTTTCAACGATAACTTCTTGTTAAATTTCTAGTTGATCTTTTCCTCGCCGTAGTTTAATCTTCAAACTATTGGTAATCTTATAGAAAGAAATTTTTGTCAGAAACAAACTTTATTTGAAATTATCTTAGCATTATATAAAATTAATTTCTTTCGATATTCAAATTATATTATGTAACTATTTTTTGTGAGAATACAGATAGACTTTATATTTTTTAATTCCTGTATCTGTACAGTTGAACAAACACATGATTGCTTTCTCCGCATATCGAGAACGTACAAAAAAAGTAAAGAACTGAAAAAATGGACCAGTATATGTGCAATGCGATAGTTCGTTCATGCGAGCGTCATAGCACTCATCGTGTCTTTATTTTCGTGTTCTTGCATCGCGCTTCCGACACGCTTCGCTACTCTTCGACATTCAGACCGGCCCGAGCGATTCCGCATCCGTTCGTTCGCCGTTGCTTGTTATTCTCTCGTTAGTCCGGTTGCTCCGGATCGGAACTGGCCGGCCGTAGTGTTTCGAGTGCTGGGCGGAGTTCAGTGAACCGAATTCAATTATATAAATTCGTCCCAAAGCGACTGTCCTCGGGAGCGTGTATAACGGCGCGCGGTAAACTAGCCCGTCGCGTCCGGCCGTTCGCTAGACGTCGATTACTTGCGATTAAAACAGCAGACCGACGGTCGTGCATGACCGAGTTTTGTTATGGAACTTTCGTTCACTTCACGTTAATTGATCTGACTGCGCTCCACTGTTAATTATCGGCCTGCTCGTCGACTCGCGTCGACCGACCTTTTCCACTGAGGCATTTCAACACTTGACTATAAAGGGGATGTAAAATAAATATGTAAGCTTGTTATATTTACGAAAGCCTCACCGAAATGTGATTATACGATACAATTTTAATAATTTTTATAGTTCTAAGTCCATTTTACAATTGCGTAAGTGTCGTTGTAAATGATTGTAGTTATATAAGAATTGATCAATTGTAGTCGAATATGAGGAGAATATTCAACTGTAATTGGTCAATTCCTATACTGATTGTGTGAGACAAGACTGTCGAAATATTACGAAGCAAATGTCATTTACGATGTTTTCTTCGATATTAATTAGGAAAAAATTGAATTGTGATGACAAAATATATATTTCTGTGAAATATATCTCATTAATTATAAAAAAAAAATAAAATAGAAATGGTTTATTTGCTAGGAATAAAATTTTATTTCGCCATATTTAAATAGAGATTTATTACAGTAAAATAAATATGTTTTTCACAAATATAAATTTTCAAGTGTTTTTTCTCAGTGTACAGTTACGATCACTTGTAATTATGTTTATGTAATTGTAATATGGATTTTACAGTGTTTTAATATATATAATAGTAAAATCTGATTCCAGTTAATTCATCTGTTCGCCATCAACGACAAAAGTCAATAAAATATGACGAATTTAGATACTAGAGCAAATATTTATACACGAAAGAATTATTTCTTAAAATTTACCCTGAAAATATGATAATTGTGGAACAACATTATATTTCGAAGAATTTTTATGTAAAACTCTCACATTCATTAATCAAATATAAAATAAGTTTGATTAATTTTACTAAAATGCATGGTAGAAATCTTCAAAATATTATATTGTACCTTAACTACATTTTCAGGGTAAATTCTAAGAAATAATTCTTTCCGTATAATACTAAAATAAATTTAGGCGCACAAGAAAAAAAAGCCGTGTCTAAAAGGATATTACGCTTCTACTCTTTACTTGGACTAGATTAAAGTTTTGAAATAAGAGTAACATTGGCCACATATTGAAACAGAAAAAAGCCTTTGGCGTATCTTTTAATAACGTGCGATAGAGAGAGGAAAAACACACGTACACGCACACACACACACACACACGCAACAGCCTCGGGGCAAAATAAATTTCTTCGTGTAGAAGTAACATCTCTTTCCACGAAGGCAAGGCAAAGGATTGCTCATTTGCGACAGCCGCGACATTCTATTTGTCCTTGCGCACGTGGAGGAAAAATAATTGTTTGCCGATCGCCGGACTAAGTCCGTTCCCTCGATCTTTCGCGCACCCTTACTTTTCGTTTACACCGCAAATAGCCGCGAGGGACCATGGACCTCGGGATCAGTGTGACCATCGTGGGTTAATTGCGGTTCTTATGTACGAGGGTGGCACCGGAAGAAACAGGGCGGAACTGCAATGCAGGACGGGACTTTAATCTCGTCGTAATGGGGAAACGCAATTTTCCCGCAGTCCGCTTTGCCAATGAGGTCCTTTCTCTCTTTTGCTCCCAGCTCTCTTTCTCGGCTCGATCTCGCCTTTTGCACACGCCCGCGTGTCAGTGCCTCGTTCCGAAATCCCTTTGACTTTGAAAATCACCCGAAGTGCAAAACGACTATAATGGCCGATTATACCTCGTCGCTTTTATCTATCGATCACAAGGATTGCAATATAGTGATGGACACAATCTAATTTCTGACATGTAATCCTTTCGACTATGTGAAACATATTTTCGCGCCTCAATAAATATGAGTGAAATTTTTTATAACGGTTGATCATGCCAAGCCAAAAGAAATATCAGAATACTCATAACGTTATTATTTCTATATTATATCTTTAAAATATGTTTGGGCAATGACATGAATATCTAAGTACCTATTTGCAATTGATCAATATCTATACCCTTAATACGAATCTTTTTGAACAATCTTGAGTCGCAATTTCGATTATATTCAACATTTACATACTTTGTGAAATATAACCCCACTCTCCTGCTCGCAAGCCAATAGCTGACTCTCGATAAAGTTAAAAAATTCAATCCGCCCTCATTTACATTCTCTATCCCGACCGTTATTACTGGGTTATACCTTTCACATGTTAATGTCCTTCTAGACCTAGTAAGCGTAAACGTCTCCGATAGACAGGTACACGTTGTGCACCCTCGGGACATGGAGAGAGAATGGCAGCTGAGGGGAAGGGTAATGTCAGCGATCGGGAAGAAAATGGAAAATATCGATTGCCAACGTAATGCGATGCACGCGCTTAGGCAGGTCGACTTATTCTCCTACTTTTTTTCCTCAACGACTACTAATGACGCGAATACGTGGATCTGTACTACGCGCATGTAGAAAATCTCACGGATCGTCCGCAGCGCCTCGTAATACGATATTCCTGCATTATCGATGAAAATCGACTGGCGGATGGTGCACGTAAGCCAAGCACGCATTAATGTTATGCGGCCGGCGATGGGATCAAACACGAATCGAACGGTATTGCTGGTTTCTTGCATGGGAATCAATGTTTGAGCCGCGCATCAATATGAATGAACGGCTCTCCTGTTCGCGCGACTCGTGGATAATGTTTTATAGGAACTTTTTGCTGGTTTCAGTATTGTATTTCTTCCTTACATTGATCAATCATCTATATACAATTAACTCTCAATAAAGGGTATATCTTTTCTCTAAATCTCAATCAGTGATATACTTGGCACTGGATATAATCAATTAAATTCAACTTAGAAAGAGAGAAAGTTTGAGTATTATATAATTAAAATATTACGATTTTTGTATGTTAATTTCAATCTTCCAATATCATGTACATTGAATTTAAACACTAAAATAAGGTTACTTGTTCGAGTAAATGATTTCAATTAGCTTTCAATTAGGTAAAATCAAAATTAACTTATAGGTAAGGAATTTCACGTCTCATTCCTGGTTACCAGTGATATACTTAAGACTGACATCAGTGATTATTCACTTATTCAGATTTAAAGAGTTTAAAGGGAAAAGGGATTAATGGCTAAATTTCAACTTTAAAAGATCTAAGAATTCAAAGATTGATATGTATGTGTGTGTGTGTCACAAATATTTATTAAAATAAATATAAAAATTCAGGGATTATCAAAAGAAGGAAGTTCCTAGAATTGGGCGCATTTTTATTCTTTCGAAAAAATTTTACATTTCTCATATAACTGCTTGAAGAGAAAAGCACTTCCTTTTTAGATAGCCTTTGGTCAAAAAAGCAGCTTGAAGTTTACCGCTTTTTCCTTTGTGGTATCGTCGACGTGTCTCAAACGATTCACTGACTTCTGCTGTAGTCTCTGTGCCACTATTTTTTTCCCCTCTCAACCCTCTTTCTTCTTCGGATATAGCATCCTCAAGTAAACGAAATTAAAACGCCGGGGTAAGTTTTCCCGGACTACGTGGACGCCGGAAGAGGCTGCTACAGGAACCAGGAGGAAGTGCTGAGGGCTTTCTGTCCTTTTTTTTTTTCGCGAAAGTGCCACGAATGCCTCGCGGCACAAGAGACTTGACCTTTGTGCCTGGCAACATTATTAAGTCCTTTGCTTCGCGTGAGAGAGCTCGGTGGAAGCACGCGGATGATACCGCGACTCGGCGGCCTCGAAATGGCATCCGAAACGAAATAACTTCGAAATTCTTCGTCATGGAAGCGAGCGGTACGTCGAGAAATTTTCGCGAAAGTATTTGTCTGATACTGAGGTCGAGCCCATACCTTTCTTTCTTCTCTTCTTTTTCTTTTTGTCGCTACTTCTTTGATGCGGAAACATTTATTTCGGTTGTCGTTGCACCACGAGGGAATGTTGGGTAGAAGGAAAACAATCAATCTTAAAGTTGAAATAAAAAATAAAGGTGCGTAAAGAGTGAAATGTAATAATATATCTACATAGCAATGAAATCACGTGTTGCTTTCCCTTTAATTTTGAAAGGTATTAAAAAAGGAAGCATACATTAAGGAAATATGGGCTGCAATAAAATAGACAAGGACTTTTAATGTAGCATCGTATTATGTACGCGATAAATGATCAAAGGCTTGGTCTAAGTCACTTCCATTAAAGCGTAATTAAAGGAACAGACGGGATAATTTATAAGTTCGTTATACAGTCGCCTCACTTTCATCTGCAGATGCGTAAATAATACGCTCGTCTCCACGCCCTGATTATCCTTGTTTTAGTTAACTTTTTTGGTGTCATTATGGAGTGTCGCATTTTATTCAGTCCATTAAGAACATGATACATTGCATATGTATGTGTATGAAAAAGCTTTGATCATTTTTTTTATTTTTTATAATCGCGGCTTTTTTCCTTGCAGTTTGCATTTCAAACGCATCTTACTGTTCTTACACGTGTTTGCAAGAATTTTTGTACTACTGATTACATTTACACCATTACTCTTAATCGAATTTAATAACATCCATATTTATAAACTGGTCACAATTACAGATATTATTATATTAAATCCCATTAATGGGATGTAGTCTGTAGTGTAAACGTAGTTACTATTTACTATGTTTTTTTTTCGATAAACATATTCTATTTTTAAATTCTATTAATAATTCTTGACATTTAAATATCTTAAGATTTAAATATTTTGAGAAAGAAAAATATAATTTCTTGTAATGTCTAATTAACAATTTATGATATTATAAGAAATGTTCAAAAAATCTATTATTTTAAAATAAATCTACAATGAAATATGATATATAATCGGCCAAATGATATATCGACGGTCCAACACAAATCGTAATTCTACAATGAAATGTCATTATTTTCACGTATTGTAGAAAATAAGAATATGTCGATATTATACTTTCTGTGAATGATGTTCAAGAAAAATTACATAAATATCTTTCTACTTACGATTACTTTAAATTACGAATTTTCAGATTTACGACCGATGCACTAAAAATTAGAAAAAAGACGAAGAGTAAATTAAATTGAGATTAAAATTAATCTACATTATTGTAAACCGACATTAACTTACTTTTTTACATAATCTTATAATTATTTATACCCATAATATGTTAATAAAATAAATATTATTACTAAAAGAGAAATAATAAAAAGTATTTAACATCATATGATTACTATTCAATTTACGATCGAATTCTTTTTCTTGTAAATATAGAAAAAAACCTGTATTGTATTCTCTGTAAATAAAATCGTGAATATATTATATTTATGAATTTGATATCAAAATGGAATATCACGTTTTTAATATACCAATATAAAAATTTATATATTTTAATATTGCACGTTTTGAATTTTATTTTTGGAAACGCACAATTGAAACTCTGAACTCATAGAATATTATATAATATTTATTAATATTAATATTATATACAAATAAATTTTAATGAGTGAAGAGAACCATATTCGGTCAAAGCGAGTCTTGGTGCCTAATAGTATATGTGTACATTTTTACAATTTTTAGTTTAAATTAATTGCACGTCGATTATTTGTCAGTGTGAAACTTATTGTTAAATTGAAACTGAAATACGCAATATTACACGTGAAAATAAAAAGCAATTTAATATTATATTAATAAGTATTTTTAAAGTATTTATTTATTGTGAATTTATTGTGAAAAATATCACTTACGATTCGAATCTGGATCTTCTGAAATCCGTATGGGCATCTTACGAATTTGACCATCGAGACATAAATAAGTTTATTTTAAGTTAAACAGATTAATACATTACTATTCTTGATAAGCGGATTAACTTACAGCTTTTCCTTCTTGATTCTATTGTATAAATGACATTGTGTGATTGTAATAATTCTAACTATTTACATTTACATGTTGAATTTTTTTTATTGTTTCAGATACCAAATCATCTAGTATGGCTTTGTTTCTTCTACTTGACATTTCACTCCTCTCTAAATCTGTTAGGCGAGTTACTACACTTTGCAGATCGGAATTTTTACAGTGACTGGTGGAACGCCAACAATATCGATACGTTCTGGAGAACTTGGAACATGCCGGTACATCGTTGGGCTGTGCGGTGAGTAAACTGTTCTATTCATAGCAATACTTGATACCAGAACTTCTCTATTACAATTTTTATAGAATTAGTTGAAAATAATTTTCTGATTGTGCTATTTTTATTCAGTTTATTGAAAGAATTAAACGATAAAAATAGAGTTTTCGTTTGATTTTATATTAATAATAAGTATTTTTTAAACTGATAACGCATTTGAAACTTTTACGGGTATTATCTTCAATTATACCAGAAGAAATATTTTTTTAATTAATTCGATTTACTTCGTTCACAAAAATAAGAATGATGTTTGTGAGAGAGGCTGATTTGGATTCATACATATATAAATATTTTTTTGCGCTAATCTGAGGGTAAGCATAATAATTGGTCAATTATACATATTGAAAAATTATTTTTTTAATTATTATTCCAATATTTACGTATTAGTTTTCTGGGAAAGTTAATACCAGAAGGTTTGCGAGTCATCGCCGTGTTGCCGTGTTGTTCATTTTTAAAGCCAAAGTTTCGTGAATTATGCCATTCATTTCATCAGGATAAAAGGTGCACTGATACTAATATTAAAAAAATTTTTCTAATTGATTGACAAACATGTTTTTTAATTAAAATATTATTATAGTTATATTATTAGTTGAAATATTGCCGTATTTAGAAACAATGATGTGATTATTATGACATTTTTAACATATTGATATATAGTTGAGTGAATTATTATAATAACTAGATTATTAGAAAGCTCATTAATTGTAAGAAGGAACATGATAAAATGACAACTATGATCGAGCTATATGTGGTAGTTACATATATAAGATAATTAATATGCATTATTAGAAAGCATATTAAGAAGAGATATAATAAAATGATAATATAATATCGTCGTTTATTGAACAAAGTTTAATGTAATTAATGAATATATGCGCATAAAATGCATGCAGCCAGATGTTTTCAATGCACGAAAACTTCTTTTATTTTGCATAGACTGAACGCTAGATCACATTATCGTTATTGGTGAAAAATGTAATTGAATCTTCTTAAAGAGGAGCATACTTATTAACAAAGTTTAACCTCGGTTGAACAGAGGAAAGTCGATCAAAGGTCCGACGTAGTGACGGCCTCATCTCTTCCACTTCTTCAACCGTTTTTATCTCTTTCTCTCTCTTTCTCTTATATACCACTCCCTTATGCTATTTACCCTTTGCCATCTCTCCGTTCCGTAACACTCAGCTTCTCGCGTACCTACCTTCCGCGCTATAGAAGGAAAAACTCTTCCGGCGCTTTACTTTGCACCTTTGACTTGGCTGTAGAGATAACATGATTATATAATAATGCAATACGCCTCTCGCTGAGGTTATTTCACAGCTATGACCGTCATTTCAACGTAACATTCGTGTATCGTCTTAGTAACTTCGACACGCCTTACCTATATTACATACAAACATCAAGCAGATAAGGAAAAATGTTGGTCTCTAACACTTTTGTGCAGTCAATTTTCTTTGTGTAAAATTACAAAAATTTTATTAGCCTAATAAACTTGTCGACATTGTAAGAATAGCTCGAGCTTGTACGTACAAATTTTCACATAGCTATACATATAGGAGGACATATATGAGGACATTACGCGAGACATTACATGAGAGACAGTTTTTCGTTTTATAAGAATGGGCTTCCTTGCGAAAACCTTTTATTCCGCCTAAAATGTCTTCTTCAACCCATACATCTCGGCTGTCGCCGTCACATTAGATTATACATCCCCCGCTCAATACAATCAGCGAACTTCCGAAAGACTTTTCCGGCGGGCCTTCCATCTTCTACGGTTACCCATCGCACGTGCACCTAACAACTCGAGCCCATAGTGACGACCTCCTTTCAAGAGCCTGCACCGGTTCTTTGTACTTCGAAAGTAGCCCAAAAGAAAGTTTAAATCCCTATAAAAGTGGTCGTACGGAGTTCTTATTATGTGACCGAGAGAAAAGGGAGTCGTCGGAATTGCCACGTACAAACTGCACAAGGTTTACCATGAATGTCGTGTAAAGAGTCAATCTACTGCTTTTCGTGTAGAATATTAGAAATTTTATGACGAGATACTTTGACATTCTTATAAAGGCTCCACGTTTTCCTTTGATATCTCGTAGTATTAATAAGCTCGAGTAACATTTCTGTTGTGAAGAAACTTAATTTGATCATACTGAAGAGAACCGCGTTATTCAAGTTAGTTCCGACAGACATGACGTAATGTGGAATAGTAGCCACCACTGCATAACAAGAGCGGGATTGTTTTATAACATCCCTTATAAAATGCGACACGTACCGTGAGAATGACTGGCCATGCTCCCTTTTTAAATGACATAAAAATGGAGAAAAATAGGGATCGCTAAAGAGACGCCGCGCGAGTTTTCGCGACATGAATTTCAAACCCAGGCGCTGCTCGCGTTTCCTTTTTACCTCGGCGACGCACCTGCCTGCTTACGGTCGGTCGTTTTTTTTTTTTTTTTCGCCAGGACTGAGATACGCAGTTGCATTTGCAAGCTGCGACTGGCACGCAGCCATGGTATACGCGGCAATGTGCAGGGTGGTTGAGGTGAAAATGGAAATGCTCCCCAGAGCGAGAGGTACGACGCATAGAGGTGTGTCGTTGTTGACGAGAACGCTGAGACCACTGCCGACGTCTTTTCAGGTTTGTAATGGGAAAAGCCGATACGCATCGCGATGCGCACTTAAGGCTGTTTATTCCCCGCGGCGCTTATAATACCTACATAACTGGAGATATTCCTGAACGTCTTGCGCGAAGGAGACGCTCGTTCAGTTGAAGGAAAAGAAAGCACGACGCGATGCGGAGGAAGGATCTCAGCAAGAGTTCTGAGGATGCGGCGAAACGTGCATGGCCCGAAATCCTTAGAACTGTCGTCGTCCCACCTTTGAATGTTCTCTCTTTCCTGCTGCTATCTTTTCGTATTCTTGCTTTCCGTTCTCTCTCTCTTTCAGCACGTTCTTCCGCATTTTTGCTCTCTTTCCGATGTATCTTCACTGATAGCCAAGCGGCTAACGACTCTTTCCCGAGTTGCCCGATTCTACTTGTTTGGTCATACAAACGAAAACGATAATGGTAGAATGTTGCCAAACCGAAATATTGCGAAACTTTCCTGAATATTGCTTTAATTTTTTAAAGCGACTTCGCACCATCGTACTTTTTGTTTACCTTATCGGCCTAACGACTTTTGCATGTATTCTGTGACACAACTACCGTCTGAGGGCACGAATACCGTAGAAATGCGTATTCCTTTGTGATAATAGCATCGGCATAATAGGCGAAACGTGCTCTAAATATACTTCTTCCAGGTTCGTTACGATTAGAATCAGGATCTTTAATCGATTGAACCTTTAGGATCGTTTTCTATTAGATCAAATGTGCAATTTTGCCAGGTCACTACGTGACCGATATAAAAGTACCTATCACAGGACAAGAACAAAGAAAAGAATTCACATGATTCTAATATAAAAATATTTTTTGCATTTTATATTTTGAACAAAATCTACAAATGAAAATTTGAGTGATGACTTTAAAAGTTATTTACTACAAAACCAGCAGTGATTAACTCTAACTAGAAAAATACGATTTTAACATTATTATCAAGTTAACTCTAATTGCACATTAACTAACCAATGAAAAACAAGGACTTGATTTATTCTTATCAATCTAATTTCCACTTATAACTTAAATATACTGTACTTTATTGACGATATATTTATGTTGCAGACATCTCTATATTCCGGTAGTAGAAATGGGCTATGGTAAAACTACGGCATCGTTGACTGTTTTCTTTTTTAGCGCTTTCTTCCACGAGTATGTCGTCAGTGTACCCTTGAAGACGTTCAAGATATGGGCGTTTATGGGTATGATGGGACAGGTAAGAGCTCCCCGCTTTTGTTTTGCGCGTCTTATTGATTGTGCATATACACACACACACACACACAAATATTGGTTCTATTGTCAAGACATTCTTGTTGATTCCTCAAAGACACTATGGCTTTAGACAATAATATTCTGGATTGTTGAAGATTGCTGTTGTTGATTCTGGAAAATGAAATAAAGAATCTAGTCAAGCTGTAATTCCAAATAAATTGAACATAATCAGAGAAAAAATATGCATAAAGAATATCGTACATATAAAGTAGCTAGGATTAAATTACTCTGTTAATAGACGTCAGTTAATATGTCTTTAATTGTCATGTAGATTTCATATTCCGGGATTTCAGACGTTGCAACATCATTTGCTATGCTTTACATGAAATTACGCGGTGCACTACATCTTGTATGCACGTACAAGATCTACCCTGTCCGTTCCTAAGTACGGAAATTCCGGTCGTGCAACGCTAATTGTTCATTCTAGATACCACTGTCGGTGTTGAGCAAGATGGCGGAACGATACTGCGGCGCCAGATGGGGCAACATCGTCGTATGGGCAAGTCTCATCATTGGGCAACCACTTTGTATAATGATGTATTATCACGACTACGTCGTAACGCATTTTGGCGAGACTCTGATCGAGGACTATTCCGTGGTATAAAGGAACTAAAAAGAGTGAAAACGCAGAAATGAAGGAAGAACTTTTCAAAGAGAGCAGAAGCTCGCGATCGATCTGTCTCTTCTTCGCGAAAGTGTGATTTTTTTCATCGATCGTGGATTTACGTAACTTCCGGCTTGTATTTCGTGCGATGAAATTCCTCGAATCATTATCCCGTCGTTTAATTACTGCGTGACGATTTACATCCGTCTGTAAATTTGATAATACAAGTGCCTCAAATGTAACTTCGCGCTGTATGAATGGCACGTTGAATATGAATATTGAAGTGAACTCGAGATTAACGGTGGATCAGAAATACTATGGTTTCTTAGTAATTTTCTAGTACATAATATTTGAAAGAACTGTAAATAGTTATATATTAACACCTATATTAGGTGTGTACAACAGAACTTAATTTTTGTACAATAACTTCGCAGTCGTGCTTCCACGCCGGAAGAGGCGAAATTGTTATCGAGTAAACAAGATATTTCACATTGGTCTTGTTGAATTTTGTCCCGCGTCCTTTAGAATGACCGCAGAGGGTCACTTGGGTAAGTATTAGATATCCTTTCAGCCAGAAGACAACTGAAGAGTTGTCTTGTAGACTGTCGAAAAGACTGCTTTTTAAGGGCATAATCCGTACGTTCTTTTTCCTCGCCAATGAGGCGAAAATCATGTTAGGATTTATTTCTTGGTACACATATTACTTTGTGTACCACTAAAAAACAATATCCTTGCTGAATCTATAGAAACACAAATGGTTATTAAAAAAGTGAAGCTTTTAATAAGTTTTATTTCATCAAATTATGATATTAAATTAGGAAGAATTATTTGACTAATTCATTGCATTTAAGCATTTTATATTTTTTAAATCTCTTTATAATTTTTTAAATGCATTTTTTCACGGTAAGTATATTATGTACTAATTTTTATATAATAATATAATCTTCTTGAATAACAGTTAAATTTTTTTTCTGTTTGCTTAATCTGGGAGTAGTCATCTGACATTTTTTAATAATTACTTGAAGTGTTTCTATATCTCAATTAAAATTATTAAAAATACTATAGATTGTTTTTCTATTTGTCGTTATTTATAATATTTGAGAATAGATATAGATTTGATCACAATTTCCTGAAAAAAATAAACAGAAACCAAATAAATAATAGAATAACCAGGTAAATAGTTTATTATGACAGTATTTCTAAAACAATATAAAGTTTAATAAATATAACGGTATTGTGGAGTTTTGATAGAATTTTGTATATATACATATGTAAATATAAAGATAAAGAACATTTAAAAAAAGGGAAATATTAAACGATAAACCGTATAAAATAATTATTGAACGTTTTCCATATGAGAGAATAATATTATAATATAACAAATGTTAAAGAATTCATATAAATAATATTTTATAACAAACAAATATGTTACAATAAACAATTTACATTTTTCCTTTGCTGGGCTATTTCCCAGTTAAGAATTTTATTGTAAATATTTCATAGGTCATTAATCAAAAAAAGTATAAAATAGATGTTCAAGTAAAGCGTAGCTGGATAACCAATTGGTCGCTTGACAGAGATAGTTAGGGTCATGTCACGTACGAAGAAGTTTAACCCTCGAAAGAAACGCTTCTTTGAGCTCTGACCCTTTTTTCTTCCTCGATAAGTCTGGATACTATGATACGTGTGTCCCTGATGATGGCTAAATTAATGATGCTGAAGACTGACGATCTAAAATACGGTTTGTGTCAGAATGATAGATACAGTGTTCACAAAAAGCGTAAATTTGCGACAGAGTTCTGCTTTTAAGGTAAGTTGTAACTAATTTCTTTCTAGCGAATATATTGTTCAATATACAATTCAAACATATTTGATAAGACTATAAATGTCATGATACATTACCACAAAGGATGTTTTGTATTACTTTTAACATTATGTCGCGATACATATCTTCATCTCTTAGGTATTAAGTAGATAAGGATTTTATGAGCATCCTACTGAATGTGATGCGTGTCAACCTTACTCAGGATCGCAATTTTCTAGAGCGACAGCACGTGTCGTACAAGTATATGTCTTGTCGTAAAACAAGTTGAATGTAACATCAGTTCTATAATGTCATCATACGTTGTTCATTCGTCACAGAAACATTAGGTATGCTAAAGTTTAAAGAAATCTAAGAGATATGAAAATCTTAAAAAGAAGACTTTACGAGTTTTTCATTTTTCTTGGAAAAATAGAATCTATACATAAGTCTATATAAATTAACTTAAATGCTATATTAATATTTTTTATATGAAATAAATATATTGTTTATGAGAAATAGAAAAATTTAAAATAAATGTAAAACTGAAAATAGATATAATAATAAAAATTTAGTAAGTCTAATTTTACCTCCGCTGTTCACAGATATCTGAATAATTTAATATTTTATTATTGTGCAAAATGACGTAGTTACATTAAATCTGTTACATTAAAAATTTTATGAATCAAAGAGATATTGAAAAAATATCATTTTATGACAGTGAAATTTTATGATAAAGAATTTTAATATAATAATTCAATTATCATTATGCTCCATTTCACAATTTTCTCCTAATTTAAGAGAACAAAAGTGTATTCAACGCACAAAAAAAGATACATTTCCTTATCAAACTCGTCACTGTCGGGGATCAGCGTTTTATCGATCGATTTTATACGTCGGTGACGTAAATGTAAATGTCGGAATTAACTCGCTGACATCTAGAAATGTTCCGAACCATTTTCAGAGTTAAAGTTTCTTGTTGCATGGAGATGTATTTTCTCGCTAGCGAGGTACGCCCAATGTCTGTCGCTGCGCTCAACAAGTTAAATCTTATCAGCTCGCCGCGCCGGTTTGACTTTAGCGTCATTATAACGGTTACCTCTTAAATTGGCATTTGCGCCTGACGCGGTAAATAACTTTGTCAGTGCCAAAACTCTTGAAGTAGGGGCACTTTTATCCTTACAGCAGCTGCATTGTTCCGTAAACTGATACGCGAGTCCGCCTGTGCCAAACGTGCCGTAAAAGAAATTACTTCTCTTTATACGTAGGACTTTTAATTTAATTGCCTTAACGGGGTAGGAATGCGTTGCGCGTTTTTAAATTCATCCTATATAAAAATGTTGAAAAAAAAAAAACTCGCGCAAATATCTCGGCCATTTCTAAGGCACGTGGCTGACGTGTACCGCGTTACAATACCTCCGGAAGGGCTTTGTGACGAACGACTCGGTCATTTACGAGGACGAAGCGTGAAATTTATATATAAGTACTGCCACGTGTTAATGTTATTTAGTGTCTGTTGTCTAGTAAATAAAATAATTAAAAAATAATCTCACGCGTGTCTCCCGAATATTCTGCTACAGAACATTTCGTCACATTTATTTTTTACAATGATTTACTTGTCCGTTTTACCAGCGTCGACGCAAAAGGTTACGCAAAAAGATCAGTAACCAAAGTCCCGTCAGACCTTTGATACGCGTAACTCCTTGAGACGTATCGTCTGCACCGATGGGACAACAATAAAGTGGCACGTCGTGAGCATAGGATACGGCGAAGCGTATTTTTCCGCTTTAATGCAATCGCAAACAAAGGATTGAGTAACCGAAGGAGCACGAAGAAACCCATTCCCTCGCTCCTACCTGGAGAGCTGCGTCAGGCGACGAAGCATCTCCGAAGAATGCATCGGTTGGTCCCTCGACGAGCGCTCGCGTTATCCCGTAAGGTGGGCCGGGTGAGAGGGTTGGGGGTTGCGCGCGAGGCGTTGGAGAGGGGAACGTGGAGAGAGTAGCGGCGGTGGTGCGGCGGACTAGGAAGGTGGAAGGGTGGTTAGGGGGCACAGGGGGCGCAGTGTGAGCGCAACACGATGCTATAAGGGCGGGTACGCGACGGAGTCTCCGCAGTGAGCGTCGCGACGCCTCCGCGGAGAGTGTTGTATGGATCGCACGATCGGTAATCGCCGGTACACGAGGCGTCCTGCTCTCGTCGCGTATTACATTGGCGGTGTGCAGTGCCGAAGGAGTTGTTTCGCTTCTATCGAGCTGCGAGCCACCCCGAAGAGAAGAAGGGCGGCGCGGCGGCGGTGTCCCGTACCGTAGAAGCTGCAGCTGCGTTTCGATCCGCCCGGAAGAGCTCTCTCTCTCTTCGGATGACCCAGGACGGACTTCGCGCTGGAGCAATCAGGTTGGTTTTTATCGGATTCTGGGAGACATGAGAAATGCAAGAACGCGCTGCGTTTAGAACCGGGTTGCGTTCTGCGAAGGGGACGAATCTGCCCTTTAAAACACGGTACGCACACACACACACATATATACGTCTCACCGAGAGATTTTACAGTGGCGCGTTGAATAATTGCCGGCATGAATGCGACAAGTGTAATTTATGCTCTATTCAATTTAGACGTAACACTGTCGACGATAATGAAATAGACGAAGACAGAGGAGCAAAAGGAAATCGTGTTTTATAGTAAAAATAGTCATTTGAGACACGTATTTTCTTAGAAAATGCTATGAGAAAGCTTTCATCTGTGATTGCTTAAATGACATTCATGACAATCACATTCAATCAAATCTCTGTTCTATTTTATCTTTTGGTCTCTTGCTTCGGTTTGTGGTAAATTGGAGCGTGTTACGAATATATATTAATAACACATCAGAAATTAAACTGAGAGACACCATGAAGTAAATAAAAGAACAATCATTATCGTTGAATTCTACTCATTATATGAGTAGAATACATTAATAAACGCATGGCTTATGAAATTGAAATGTTCATTAACTATGATAATACGTTAGTGGGAGATAAAGATGAACGTTGCTAATGAATAGCGGAAATTCGCAATGTCCTCGTTTACGTGTACCACGTACATACGTTACTGGGCGGGTAAATACGATTTCCCCGCGATATTTACGCAGTACGTCGAGTGACATGCATCCGAGTAAATCGAGTCGCAAACAGTTAACGAAAACCGGATATACGCGACCGTCCTCGATGAGCAGACGTGTATAATAGATTCTTTTTGCTTCCATTCTTAGACGCGACGTTATCTCGTATTTCTCTTCCGTTTTCAATTACGATGTCGCGGCGCAACGTCGCAATACGCTCGTTAGAGAAACGTAGAGAAAAATTCACCGCTAATTAAATGCGCATTGAGCTATCTGCGTTGCGTTACACCGTCGCGAATTTTATCCCTCTTTCACACTGTACATTTTATAATGCTTTTTATAGAAGTTGCCTCACAAATTTTTAATGCAGAGAATTAATTCGGTTGCTCGGTATCTCATTTATCATGGTCTGTTTAATATGTGATATGAAGACTCGAATTTAGTATTACAATCGTTCTAGACATGTAATGAAAAATAAGTTCAGCGAATTTTTTATGAGTATATATAATCGAAAATTTTATTGCTTATTTTGTTTAGAGATAAAAAGATCGCTACGAAATTTTCATCAGAAGTTTTCTCTATTCAGATAGTATACATAAATAAACGTAAATCACATAATGGTTTTACGTCAATGTCGCGTTCGTTTAATATTTCTTATTAATTCATATTTATAGCTTCTATTGGAGCTCCAATATGCAATCCATTATTAACATGAAAATGCTTTTTTAGAAAATTTTCCAGAGAAGGACTTATGCAAGGTCCGTTTAAAAATTAATTACTTAGCGTTTACCTTCAGTACTAAATAGCGGCGGTTAGTCTGTCTTAATGCGCTTCGTTTATAAACCCGGTCGAGAATAGTCCAAGATCAATCAGCGTTGCCTCGACCCATCGGTTTTGCTTTTGCCGTTTCTTTCTCGCGCCCGGAAACCCGTTCCCTCGTTCCGAACGTCCGATAACAATGACTTGACGTTTGTTAAGAGCCACGTGCAGCAATCTCACATGTAAGAAAAATGGTACCGCTCGTCCGAGAATGGTATTCACATTTGCAATCGACACACGACATAGAAAATTGAAGCGATCATCATCGACTGAATTATCGTCCGACGATTGATAGTTCTTCTCTGAATGTGACGCAACGACTTCCGCAGGAAAAGCGTTGACAAGCAATGTAGATGAGGACGAAGCAATTATTTTCTTTAGATGAAATGCTTTCAACACAATTATTATAAAAAATCTACATATAACTTTATTTGATTTAACATTATAAAATCTAGTTAAATACTTTGATGTATAATTTATGAAAAATTATCCTTTCATATAGATTTTTTAATCTTTACATTAAACTAAATATGCTCTCTAAATTTTTTTGAATAAAATCTTACTTTAAAGAGTGAAAATTGAGACAGTTTTGCAAAAGATGGTTCAATTTTCAATCTTTAAAAAGTGAGATTTCATTCTTATGATTGATAATTCACTCTAATAGTTTTTGAGAGTGTATGTGTAAATAAATATATATGTAACTCCTGGAAAATTATTTATTTATTATATATACTTTTTTGCATCTTTATATAAGAGGTTAGCATAAATATTTTTATTAAGATAATGTCTTTCAGTAAAATTGTTTACAAGTTTATGATGCTAGTAGCATTAAATCGATGATTAGATACTTTCACATTTCTGAGATTATTAATTTAATTTGATTGTGTTGCAAGTCCGAAAGTAATTGACACGCAATCACACGTCTGAAAATGTATACAAAATACATGGAAATATTCCAACACATTTAACTTTGACCATAATTGACGTTTCTCTTACTTAGATTACTTGACATATTCATATAAGCGGTTCTGTTCTAAACTCAATATTAAGCTAACATAAATATGTACGTTTATGAAAAGGTTATTTATATTGCGGGATTATGTGAGAGTTTCAATTAATCTTTATTGAGGAAAACAGTGTGCAAACCAGAAATTCGATATCTTCATGTTAGCTTCTTCGCTGTGTCCCTTGAGATTATAATACAAGCAACTTCGACTATACCGGGTCGGTGAATGCCCTGAAACCATCTACGTCATGACGGGTCAGATTATGCAAAATTTCAATCGATTAACCCGTTCTCCAGTGTTCCGTGAACACTGTCGCTTCGTTATTCGCGAGTCGACTAAGATAACAAGTATAATTTGCCTTACTTCCGCTACCGTTGACAGCCGTGTTGTACTGTTACGTATACATATATCTATGTATCTCCAAGTGCCTATCGCAACGCAAACAAATTTTTAAAAGCGTAATCTGTCGTTTTTTTTTTTCGTTAATCGGCTCTAGTACAATCCTCTGTTATCATAAAATCGATGAAGCAGAATGTACGTTGCGTTGACTGTGCGATGCATTTAATACAACTGTAACTTTCGTCCTCTGTGCTGCACACGCGAAAATAAAGATCGATTTCACGCGTGCGGTGGATTGCATTTCCGTGCGCGGAATCATTACAAAATCGGCATTGCACGAATGCAAGTGGGAATAGTTATTTGCCGTTCGATTGCCGAATGATCGCTTGACCAGGCTTTTGACCCAATTCCCGGCGGTCGTTACCGATTCAGGATTATCCGACGTATAGAGAGTCTCGTTAATAGTGGCTCATCAAAGCTCGGTACTATTCGGCTTACGCGACGAAAAAAGCGACAACGGACAAAATGCCGCAGGCAGTACTAGAAAGACGTAAAATGACGATTCTTTTATTTTAATATTATCTTTATCCAAAAATCTTTATATTACGGTATTGCCTATAAAAGTGATATTTATGAGTTTGTATGTATTTAAAAATTTTCTCTTTGAAAAATAAAACAAAAATATGTGAACGAATAATAAATTATAAAATTATTTAGCATATATTTTATAGTGTATCGCAGTCTTTATACGTACATAAAAGTTAAATAAAAAGGTAATTTCAATTAAAAACTTTTCTGATTTTTTTATTAAAAAATACAATCATATTTGATTTAAAAAATTAGAAAGTAGAATATTTAATTTTACGTTTAATAATCTGCATTTTTTTACATTGTCGAATCGATCTTGTAAAAATTTCTGTTATACGTAATATTTCTCTTTCTTTATATCCCTTTTTTATATTAGTCAGTTATTATTCAATTTTATAATAGAAAAATTAATCAAGTTAGATAATTGGAAATATACATATGATATAATCTGGAAATTTGAGAGAGGCAATGTAAAAATTTGTCATTTCAACAATTTTTTTTTATTCACTGACCTATTCTAATTAAATCGGATATTGGTTAATGTTACGTTTAATCGGGCATTACAGCATTATTAATCTGTTTTAATTAATTGGATATCTTTTATCTTACATTTTATATTATGGAATATTCATCATTTTTTATTTTTTGTTAATATACGTATTAGGTGACAAAACTTGAAATAATTATTTCTCTATCAAATTTTTGTATTGAAAACAAAATTTATTTTTACGGAAGTATTCAATTTTTAAGAGCAATATTTTCAATTATCGTTTTCATTTTTTCGTGACTTTTCGGCGCTGTCGAAAGTTCTTAGAAAGGGGAAGTCGAACGAGTTTGAGATATGAGATTGAGGAAGCGAGCAGGGTGTGAAAAAGCGATATGAACGGGCGTGAGCTTATATATCGAGAGAAGATAGAGATAATGATGAAGGCTCGAAGCGAGTGGCTGCTAGAAGTGAGAAAGCGTGCTCAATACGTGTTTCCTTTATCGCGTTTCACCGCCGTGTCGTGAGATGAACGAAGGATATCTGACATTTTAAAGCACAGAGATCAATTCGTGATATCTTTTCAGTATGCATAACTCTTATTGTGCATATTGCGAGTACTTGAGAAGTACACGATGCTTGATGATTTTCCCAACTTTCCCTTTTTATTGCAAATATAAAGTTTTCCTGAATCTCCCTAAAGTCTTGTTATATTGTTTCGCGCCATCGTTTGCTGTTACGTCTCTATTTTTTATTATCGCTTTTTTACAGGAAAATTTTACCTTTCATCGCTTTAATTTTCAGTGCGCAAACATTTTTTGTGTACCGTCAAAACAAACTCACGTTGCAACTCCCGAACATAAAGTCAACTGAATGTGATAAAATTTTAATCGCGAAATCAACGCGATGCTGCCATTGTCACACGCGAATTCCTGCATCCTCCCTTTGTTAAACTCGTCAAATAGCCTTGCTGAAGAGTTCTTTATCAAGGGTTTGGCTATTCGGCATACACCGACCATCGACGGGAGATGCCGGCAATGATTTCGACCAGGAGGAATAAAATCGCAGACAGCTGGACGATCAAGAGAAGGATAAGAGAATGTTGGGAGGAAGAGAGCAATAGAAAAGGCGATGAATCTCATCGGTTGCCGGCGTCGGATCGTAAATAAAAATGAATCGTCGTCGACATGCGTCGAGAGCGATAGATCAAAAGGTAGCCGCGATCGGGAGCGACGGGAAAATAAAAGAGAATTATTGAAGAACGAAATAAATCAATGCCCCTGCGTCTTTTACCCTTGGGATGCTCGGTAACGCAGTGAAGAACGAATATGTATAGTAATGATCATGAACGTCACGCCGGCATTAAAATGACAGTACTCTGTGGTTCGAATCAATGCGATAAGGGAAACACGTGTTGAGCACGCTCTCTCATCCTTTGAGGGGGTATCTTTGACGTCTCTCTGTTTCTCTCGTTTCTTCCCTCATATTTGTCGCCGATATATAATCACACTTGATCATTTTTCGCATTTCTTTACGAGTTATGATGTAATTGGTGTGTTCCAATATAACGTTCTCGGCGTCTATATACGGAAATTTTTCTGTCGAAAAATGTGAAAATTATTTAGAATATCTACGTGTTGGATCGAATACAAGCGGCAGGAGAGTCGAGAAAGTTGTTTGTGAAAATAGTAGTACCACGCGCTTTTGACAATACCTCTTCGGCGCGAATTTAATTCGAGGCTGGTTAACAAGGGAATACTGGAGATTAATGAGATATAGTAGGCGGAGATGTAGTACAGAAGTTTAAATTTGGATAAAATAACTGAAGTGCTGTCCAGAACATTCTCTAGTTTTTAACTGGGCTGAAAAATTTTACGATGTTATCTTTGCGTAAATTTTATTGTTAATCGTATTTGATAATATATATAAAAATATAATAAAATTGAATATCTATAATATTCTTTATTATAGTGTTATTTTCGAAGCTGTCGCAGAAAATAGTCAATCGAGGATCGCTGTTATCTCTGAAAATTTCAGAGATAATTCCGCGATTTACCGCGCGAGAGATCTTGCAGTTCCATCCGCAAACGAAAGGCGCAGCATTTACATAAAGTTCTCGTTAACATCTACGACAAATCCTGATCAATTTCGGTAACAATACGAACCAATGCCGAACTTCTATCCGAGGAAGATCGCCTAAACTTTCAGATTTCTTCTTGAAAGCTCTTGAAGATGCGAACGTTGCTATTTGATGAAGTCGAGAATCGAATAACGAAGCTTTTTTAGCAGGTCAACAAACGTGATTTCCTCTTACTGGAAAGGTTTTTAAATTCGATCGTTCGATTTTCATTTATCCTCTCCCCCAGCTGATATTTATTCACATATGATACTCTCTTGCATGTGATACGAATACATTAATCTTTATTCACGGCACGCATTCGAATTAGTAAAGTTTGCCTGCATATTTCAGATGTGTGGATAACAAACGTTTGGATTATTTACAACGAGCAAAATCGCGATTCATGTCTGGCTTAATTCTCACGAGAAAATATTCACGATTATAAACAACGATATGAAAACAGATGACGATATGGAGTGTCACAGCCCACATTTTAAATTAGATTTCTAACGGGTTTTAAAAAAGAAAATATCTGAAAGATTGTTGTAATATCAGTTTATTTTAATCCCGGGAAACAAATCTCCGAAAAATGTAAATATGCGTAACAGCTGGTCCCTTTAATCTTTGTTTTGCAATACATCTGCATGCCGTGAGTTTGTTTTATTATACTTTTTGTAGAAAATGGCGCTACGTAATTTCATGCGATAAACGAGCAGTGTCACCGGCAAATTTCTAACACTCGACGTAGCGTAAGGAACGTAATTTCGTGCGGTACATCGAAAGCTTTCCAAGGGAAATGCAAGAGAGCGAAAAGGATGTTCTATGGATGATCGCGTCAACAAGGAAGAGCCAGGATGTTCGATCCCTTTGATCCTGATAATACTAAGTTCCATTTTCAGGCAATATATCTTTTGAAAAACTGGAATTTAATACAAAATCCATATATACATTATTTACACACATATAGTGTGTAGGTATATGTATATGTAATTAATCCATACGTTAATCTATATATTAATTTATATTATTATTAATTAATTTATGCAGAAATATATATTTTGTATATAGTGTTGCACATATGATACATCGCAATAATCAAAATGAGCCTAATTAGGCTCCTTCTCTCGTGTAATTATTCAGAAAATAAAATTCGTATTCTGTATGAAAACCTTGTTGAAAACAATGTGAAATATCTACAGGAAATAAAAAAGGTATTCGCATAGGGGGGGGGAAGATATTTCTTTAAAAATCTTATTTTTAAAAAACAAATATTATTTAGCAATTTTTTAACACACAAAGAGAACAAAATAGATTGTATATTTCTTAAAATTGTTTTACCTAAAAAGACATAATAATCAAAATATTTATTTTAATAAAAAAAAATGTTATTTAGATGTGCAAAATGCTTTCGCGTACAACCGAAAAATTTTATACCTTTGATTTTCGCGATGCCTTCTTGTTTATATTATAACAAAACATTATTATATATCACAAACGATTAATGTTTACTTTCTAAAAATAAGATTTTCAAAAAATATATATCTCTCTTGTACTTTTTGTGCTCACTGTATCGAATATGTGACAACACATATAGGAAAGTATTTGCGGTAGTATTTTATTGATCAAGGGGTTTATTGCTTGTAAGTTGTTACTCGACGCGCGGAGTGGAGAGACGCGATGGTAACGAGTCATATCGTTTTACGACTTTATCCTTGCCCGTCCTCGCCGATGTCAATTTCGCTTCTGGACGTGCCCAAAGTAACCCGAGTTGTCACGTATCCAATAATTTCCCGGGGCTTTCGAAACATACGGTCCATCGCTCGAAACTTCTGTCCCTCCTGTAAATCACATTAAGCCCGGCAAGTCCACCGAGTGCGTGTAACTGGACGATATATCAAGCCATAACCGAGCCGAACGAGATCCGACGTGTTTTCCTCTCGATTCCCCTTCCCTCCTCTTTTCCCCTTTCCTGCCGTCGAATATGCTTAATTTTGCGTCGAAAATTTTCGCGATATGAAAAGATTGATCACCGATACTTAAATGAGCACGAGTTCGGCCGCCGACAGGAACGAGCATAAATCTTCCATCGTAAAACACGTAGAATCCGGGAGTGCAGTTGGAAACTCGCTATAAATTTGATGAAGTTAAATCCACTAATAATAAATTAGAAAAATCGCGGGGAAGCTCCATCGATTTCATAATTAATAACAGCCACCGATGTTATGTTTCTATTCGTTTGTGCTGGCAAATTGCAAATTAAAATCATCCGATTTTCTTTTTTAACTACATTAACGCATCCACGCTTCGTTAATGCGCTTAACTCAATTTCTGCGCATTTTATTATTCAGCGCCGCAACTTGATATTTTAGCCGAAAATATTTCCATCGTTCCCTGCCGATGCCATTTAAATTACCGTTCTCAGTACGACCCAATACAGCATCTTCCATTTTGCCTCCACCCTGCGTCTCAGATCGAACGCTCGATAGCACGCCAATAAATTACTGAGGGAGAGAGCATCGAGGCTTTATTTATTCATCCGAGCGATCTTGGAGCCTTACCTTCGAGACGTGTAACTAGGAACAGGTCGACCCGGTGAGGATATAATCGCTTTAGCAGTATTACTTTGAAGGTATTAAATGTACTGGCTGTTTATAAATTGGTAATATGAAATAAAATTTTTAATTTTGACATTTAAAATTGCCCAACAAATTTAAGAATGAATTAAAAGAGACACAGAAAAAACGATTTTGCTAGAGTATTTAAAAATTCAGCTATAGATGAACAGGTCTAAAAGTATAATTTTGTTAGACCAGCAAATTAGGAATCGCAAACATAATGAGCTATGAAAAGTTTTGACATTCTATATAATAATTGATTAAAATGATCTATACATTGGTAATTATTTGAATGCCCTAAATTATTTTTAGATGTATATCTACATAAGATTTTATATGCTTCAATAAAATTTTCCTCTCCGTGCAGATCTGAAAATCATTTATAATAATTACCTATAAATCTTAAGCACCATAAGCGATGCTGCAAAAAATTTCGACATTCTAGCAATCGGTTTGAGTGTCCTACATAATTATTTTGATATACCAAAATTATTTCCAGATCTAACTAAATTTTTTAATATTTTCTTGCGTATTATCTATCATAAAATTATTCCAATATTTTAGTAACAAGTTGAATAAATAATAACGAACGTTACTCTCTTATTTTAATTTAATTTTTAACTAATATATCTGGAAAAATAGGTCGATTATTAATTAAAATTCTGAAAATGAATAAATGAGAATTTTTTAGTTGCATTTATTATAATTCTAGTTCAGATAACCTGCTAAATTTTGATTTATATGATTATAAAATTTCCTGATTTGTCTATTTTTAATCAGAAATTTTTGTCAGTGTACTTATCAATTTATTATTATTTAGTATAGAATAGAAACGAACGTAATCACACTATGAAAATAAAATGTTTATATGTATGTATATGGCATTGTGCGTTTGTGTTGATCTCTCTTAGTGCTTTGTGTAATTGTCAACATCGTGAGGTCTCTTTGAACATCATATCGTTTAGACAGTAGCTTGCCACGCCTCGTAATCAGATCAGAACAAATAATACTCGGCATTTAATGTTTCGACGTGACGCCGTCGACGTCGGTGTCGATTACCAGCGAATCCGAGTCTGCAGCGTTTATCTGGCTGGAATTCCGGGGGAGAAAGCGCGGCACGAATCCTGTGTGACATCTCTGCCGGAAATAAATGGGAACCTTAAGCGTCGCATTGAGACGGTAGCGCGAGCTCCCGCTCTTGCTGAAGCTATCGGTATTCTAATTACTCGCAGCGCGAAAATAGCGAGGAACTTGGGGCGCGTAATTACACCGGAGGACGCGCGCCGCCTTATTAAGCTATCTCATTTTCTTCGGCGAACAGCAGGCCGCTCGATGGCTTCGCCGGTCGTGCTTCTTCCTTGAGTTTTATCCGATAAAGAACGGCGCGATCTACGAGCCGGGAAGAGTACGTCGGGGGATGACCTCGGAATAGCGAGTGAGGGTGCGGAGGGCTGGAAGCTCAATGGTCGCAACGTCGACGATTACCGCGCGGGAGGAAAAAAGAAAAAAGAAACGCCCCGTCGTCTTTTCCGGGTTTATTTAACTCCCCTATCTAAAAGGGGTCTACCGCGAGCACAAACTCCGGAACTTCGTTCGCTCCCGCGACGCGCCTCTAACTACAAGTTTGAAAGAATAACGTGGACGTCGAAGTTTAGATCCTGACGACGTTAATAACAATGCAGTCGCTCGTATATTTTCGTTTAGCTAATTGCAAATACTATCGTAGCACTAATTAATCGATGCGAATTTGAAAGAAAATAAGCTTTCAAGTAAACGATTATTGTTAGATTAAGTTCTATGTATCGTTCCTTACGCATATTTGCATAATTCTCGTACATAATTTCTCGACAATTTCTTAATTTTAACTCTTGTTTCTGAAAAGCATTTTTAATTTGTATGAAAAGGTCAAGTTAAAGTATTAAAAAATTTGGACCTGAAAATAATTGTATTGTACTATCAAAATAATTAATTACTCATTATATGCTTGAGATTTCTATATAATCATTTTGATATAGTCCAACAATATGGATCTGTATTTGACTAAATTTTAGAATATTTCAGCAAAGTCGTTCTTTCCGTGTATACGTTAAACGTATTTTCAACTTGAGGTTTTTTCTCTTTGTTGTATCTTCTATACATTTAATGGATTTTAATTAATCTTTTTCAATCAAAATGCTAAACTATAGATCCAAATCTGTAAACGGAAAAACGTTTTGATAACGTTAAAAATTATGACTAAAAACATAAGCAAGAGTTTTGCAGAAAAATGTGAAGTGTTTTTCGAAAAAAAAGAAATAAAAAATAAATACCGTTTGAAAAAGAGAAAATTATAACTTTTAGTAAAAAATATTATAAATAATGAAATATTATACGTTATAACTTACAATGTTTGATTTCACAAATTGCTGAATATATGGAAATATTGTTATAAATATAATAAATTGATTCAAATGATTATTTTAATATAAATATTATTTAAATTTTGATAAATTGTAATTAATGTAAAAAATAGAAAAATTTTATTAATAGTTTACGTAAATTCCGTAAGCGTGCCCTTGTTTTCTCTTTTGCTATAAAAATTAAATAAAAATAGTTTAGCACTTCAAAATAATAATATATAAAATATTAATTTAAAAAAATATCAATTAAATATTTCGAATGAAGTTATTTCTTCATTTTTTACTTATTATTTTATTATTTGATTCAAAATAATACGAAGCCGATAATAATACTTTTACAATAAAAATGAAAAGCTGTGTTTTTTTTATAAATAATATTATTTTTTCATTAGAATATTCAATTACCAATATTAATAAAAAAACTGATGAATTTACAATTTCTTGGTCTGAATGATCCAAGCTAGATTTCTAAAGTGTCTTGTTTGAAGTACAGAAAATGCAACTAAACGCGTACGAAATTAAGTAAGAAAAGTTCATGTTTTATAATTATAATGTTAATCGTACAAAAGTGCCAATAGACTAAAATGTTCACTCGGGTCCAAGTAACTTGTTGCTGTAGTCAAGAATTAATTAAACTCGATTTATCAAATAAAACGGAACTATTACAATTGACACAGTTCCAGTAGTACTTCCTACAAAATTATAATTGAATTTATAATTAGCAATTATAAATCCATAAAATCGCGTGAATATGTGAGGTAATTATTTTTGCATAACGATAAAAAAAAAACTGTTGGAATTTAAAAAGGGCTTGGATTATTTTTATTTGCCACTTTACATGTCGTGTTATACACAGATTTCTAGATTCATCGAATTCTCGGCCGTGGAGAGTAATTGTCGTGTGCAAACTTATACGGCAATGTGCTTCACGCGACACATTCACGCACCGTACGATACTATCGCGGGCGACTTTGCGGAACAAGTCCACGGGAGTTCGTCACACGAACCATTCCACGAAACTTGCTCCGAATGGCCGCCGCAGTTCGCCCACACTTAGCAACTTTTCCACGGGGGCCCAGCATGTATCTAAATCACTTCTCGCTAACGATAATCTCAGCCTTAGAGGGCATAAGCTTAATCGCGCCGCGCTAATTTCCACTCGAAACTCTCCAGACTGCAATAGTCGTAACATTCGCATGAGAGCCCGCGTATGAGAACGTGCCAAGGAACCTCACCATTTTGAGGGCTCGTTCTTGATCCCCTGCCTCCCTCCCCCTCCCCCTCCCCTCTCTCTCTCTCTCTCTCTCTTCTTTCCTCTGTGTGCTTCTAGTCGGCTTAAGAGTACGTAGCTTTTAATCGCGAACTTACGTAACGCGAACACGAACGCCATGTTAAGGTCATGTACTATCCGTTAAGTTCTAAAGCACCAGATCCGGCAGTTACATCCATCGGCCATTGCGACGAGCTAATTAGCTAGACGATCTAATGCAGAGCCGACAAGGCGATTTCGACCGATATATTCTCCGGTTTAATTCTAACGACCGGCACCCCGCTAATCTCCTGAAATTAATCACTGCTGATGTAAGCCAGAAACGCCCGCGGACCGCGCGCGACGTAATTTCCGCCGGCAGGACTCCATTCTCCTCGTTTGTATCCACTCTGCTGGGATTTTCAATAGATACGGCACCGGCACGCTCAGGAACATTTCGGAATCGCTCTCCGCGCTGTTCTGTTATCTTATAAATGGCGTACCCGTCGTGACCACGTGGATTTGCTTTGAGACTACGAAATAATATTACGTCTGCCTTTTCTTCAGTATATGTAATAATAATTTGCAACAGTTACTTTATTTTATACCGTTGATATTAATCTTACAATTATAGTCATGTTAGTAGTGTCAAAACTAATTTCTCAATTGCATTTATTATAAATGAAAATGTGCAGGGTGTGATGTCAAAAGTACATATATATGTTTTAAATAAAATTAGATATAACTATAAAACATGTTTTAAAAATATTTCATGTTTTTAAACGTGTAAGAGACATCAGTAAATAAATATCATTCATTTAAGACTCAAGTAACAGAATAATGGTTTAATGACATTTTCTCGTTAAAAACGTTATTAAGATGTTATTTTTGACGTTATTTTGTTACTTGGGTATTTATCTCCCTGACGCACGCACTCATAAAATGAACATAAAGACAATTTACAGAGCCTTCTAACATTTTTTTATCCTCGTAACTCTCAAGAAAATGTCTCTCTTTCCATGGTGGCGTAGCTTGAAGTATCGGGGGGAGGGAAACAATGAAACCGTGTCCGCAAGAAACGATATATTCGTACGTGATTGCTGTGTAAAGGAGCGTGCTTTCCGTCAGACGTATAATAATGCAATTACCAACGGATATAGAGATATAGAGATGAAGCGGGGAAAGAGTTACAGAAAAGAAGGAGCCGTTCGTTCGTTATGCGTATACGCGCGGACTGACGGGATGAAGCGGATGGAATTCGAGAAGTAGAATCCAGGATAATTCGCACTTAATCCTCGGACACGGTCCTTGTGATGAACCATTCGTTACGCCCCGCGACAGCGACGAGTATTTTTGTCGTGGCATCATCGGCCGCGCGCGGATAATCCCATCTCCGATATTGCTTCCATCTTTAATGCACTCCAAGTCCATCCACTTCGAGACATATTATACGCCGATCGGCAGGTATCGGTATCGAATCGCGATTGTCGATCGTAGTTTGGGAAACTTTCCGAACTTGGTCGAGCCACTTTTGTCTGTTTTCCAAACTGAATTTTATGGCGACGGAGTCGCGCTATATTTATTGCGCTGTCAGTATAGTATTGTTTTGGTACTCGCGCGATTTCGCAGATTGGGAAATCATTTTCAAAGTAATGAGAAAGGAATCAAATAACAATTTTCAGACATTTCTAAGTAGGAAACTTTTGGTTCAGTAGTTTAGTGAATTTAATATTGTACACTCTTAGTCTTGTATCGCTAAAAATTGGCGGTACACGTTGAAATATAAATCCTACGTAAATTACGGGAGATAAATACCACCAACGTAAGAGGGAAAATGGTACCTCGAAATCAAGAGTTATCCATTAAAGAGACAATTATGCGGTATAAATATTCTAGATGATTTGGAGGTACATTTATATGAAGAGCATACATATACATTCGCAATGTAATTCTTAGCATGTACCACGTAGTACTCCTCGAATATTAATATTTGTGAGCTGATTCATATTTATTCACCGTAAGTAAGTACGTACAACACAGCTAGTGCGTGTCCGATTTGGTTGACCCATTGTCTGTAAATGATATGGTACGTAATGGCGCGATCGCACTATTGCGCATCGATTGCCATTTGTTAACGAAATAATGAATGCTGGCAGTACAATATGTTCTGTGACGGTGCATTTGCACCGTCGAGGAGTATACGAGGTACGGCATGAGAAGCCTTTTACCGCGAGTTCGATAAGGGTGATACCTCCAATCGAATCGTTTATTCATTATTACCTCGTGAATTTCGTACCTCGAGCGAATGTATCGGGAAAAATACCTCCTATGTAACTCGAAATGACATTTTTATTTCAAAATTTGTATCTTGAATTTAGAGGTACTACTCGATACAAGACTAAGAGTGTAGCGCTTTGGTGCTGACACAATAAATTTTACTGAGCACAATTCGCAAGTCTTGCACGTAGCTAGAGGCGAAATGGTGAAAAGCATAGAACGGTACTACAGAATTGTATCTGTTGATTCGCAGATATCGCACACAAGGAAACGGCTGGCAACTGAAAGAGGCGCAGCGTCGTTTGGCCATTGAGGACTCATCTTTGGTCATAAAAGGTGTCTGGTGGATAAACCGTGAAAGTGCCAATATCTCGCGAATAAAAGCATCGTCGACCATACGCGACGCTATACAGAAACGGATGGTCTGGCGCGCGTCGAACGGTAAAATCGAAGCAAAATTGACGGCGCCACGAACGAGGATCCTGCCGGAAGAATATGGGGCTGTCGTGTGAGCGTCTGTTCGATCGAGGAGAATTAATTTCTCTTCCGGTCATCGGGTCGTGGCAAAATGACCGTACTGCGAGATTAATCGTGTCTTCATGAGAGCTCGGATCTCACGTTAGTCGCTCGATCAGCGAACAACAAGCAGTCCTCCTTCTCGATCCATGAACGAGAGTGAGAGATTCGCCAACGCAGGAAGGCAAGTCGCATCGGGTGAAATTCTCTTTGGGTCAACCCAAAAGACGAAGACAAGCAGATAGTACTGGCCCATCTAATCTGAAATCACCGGCATCAATCTTCCCAAAAATCTCTTTTGAAATATTACCTTTTCTATCCTAACAAAAGCGGATAAGCAATGTGTTCTCTAAACAATGCAATATTACGTAAACGTGTAAAAAATTGACGGTGGTCGAAAGCTAGGATGGATCGAGGCAACGAAGGGTAAGTCGCAAGTATCATTCGGTAAATAGTAAGATCCGGGAAGATATAACACCTTTCTGTGGTAATCCTCTCTATTTGACCAACGATTCCCATCGCTCTTCGTCTCTCCCGGATTCTCATCCAAGCCCCATCGTCGTTTCACGTCTTCTCACGTCGCAAGCATAAAAGTATAACGACTTGGGACACGTTACGTTCGCGGTTTACAGGGTGAGGGTGCACGTAGTGCTCCCGTGATAGCAAGGGATCGTCCGCTAACATCGTAAAACTCGTGAGAGAGTCCACATAAGAGCGACGAGGCCACAACGACAACCGCAACATTTCGAATTGCCAAATAGTTCTGTAGTCGCAAAAATGTGGCGAATAACGTCATTTTCGAACAAAATTACTATACGGAGTACAAAAAAATTGCAATTTTCAAAATTAAACTAGAAAGATAAAGTATTAATAACAATAATCGGGCTGATTGTGAGAAATCAGATTGAAGAGACGGAGATAATGATAAATGATATTCCTTTGTGTAATTGTACGATCTTTAACACTCGCGAAGTGATCGTAGCGCGAGACTGACCGCAGTGCGGTGACCCGTTAAAATCCCTGGTCCGGCAGAATTCCGAAGAGACGTTGCCCGACGTGTTCGACACGAAGGAATTCAATCGCGAAATGGACCGCGCGATATTTGAATACTCGTGTAGATTGTAGCGTCGGCGAGTTCAGTGAATCCCGTATTCGAAGTAGATATTGTGATCGTCGCTCGCGGACAGAGTCCATTTCCGGACACCACCGATACTCCGATACTTTGTTCGATGTCTGTTCGTGCGCTGCTCAGAACTTGGACAGGCTACAAGCAGTTGGGGAGTTTTAGGATCTCTCCTTTGCAAGAGAATTGAACGAGTTCACGCGTGTAATTTGTCCGGAGAACGCTGAAACGCGCGGTGAGAGAATTCCAGAGGTATGGATCACGTGCACGTGAAATCGAGATCGGCCTCGAAGAGCAACCCAACGAAGATGGCCTGTGAGAAGGCGTCGAGACGCCTTAGGACGATCCTTGTGAGGGCGTCTCGCATCGGCGTTACTGCGGCGGAAGTCGCCAGGTTACCGGCGGCCAAGAAACTTATTCCGCAAAGAGATCACGGTTGGAAATTGGCGGTGTTTCTTCTACTTATGTTTGGAGGTGGAGTCATCGTCGCCTTGGTGTGCACTGCCAGGAAAGGATGCTCAAAACTGGAGGATATCGTAAGTTGGCTTTTATCAATATATCTTTGTTTTATTGCAAATGTTATATTTAAATTTCAAAATAATTCTCTCGGCTAAATACAGCTGATAGGATGTGAAACAATGTATTTATAATTTAATCAAATTTAAGAGTAACTTTATTATTATAAATATTTCTATATATACAATGCAATGTATATAGAAATATACATTATTATTGCAACATCGAAAGTCATCAATTTTGCACAAAGCATAATTTTAAATTATGAACAATTTAAAAGTTTAAAAGCTGAACCGACGCGCATTCCTATGAATTTGCTCCGACGATCGTGCATACGTGACTTTCTAAAGAATTTCATGAACCTGAGAGAGCGTTGGATGTGAAGTATATGTCGTACGTAACATGCGGTTGACTTGAGTAAAAGTCACACGTCGTACACATTTTCCAATGAAAGGGACGAGGGTGAAGTTTCCCGTGTACTCCGAGAAACTATTTCCGTCAGAAAGAATTTGATGTCACGCTCTGGTCGGACAGAAACTCTTCTCTCTCTCTCTCTTCTCTCTCTCCTGTCAGATCTTCCCTCGGAAAATATATTTCACCAAAATTCGCCTAAATTTCAGACCACCTGTAGAATAAATCTGTCATTGCTAGAAATGTACTCTCGTTGGTTTTACTGTTTTATTTAAAAAAAAAAATCAAAAGAGAGAAACAGAAAGAGAGAATAGAGAGAACGTGTGATAATGGAAAATTTTTGTAATTCATGCACATATTTTATTTTATTTTTAAGTGTAAAAGTTTGATACTGAACTTCTACACTATTGTGTAATATATTCAATTTTTTTAACAATCGTCATTGTTGTCGCCACGAGTGCAAAAGAATAAAAAAAAATATTTTGCATAACGTTTTCACAATTTTTTAAAAATTATTCTACGTACACAACGTATACTTTTAATAGAACTTTGTATTTAAAAAATTTCTAAACAGTTATGTATAAAATTATTAAGAAAATAATTAGTGATGCACATGTATATATTTGTGCAAATTGAAATTTAATACTTAATCGCATGTGTAATAATCAGCGATGCATCTGCTTTGTCATGCTCTTCGTTTCCTTCCGTTGTCATCCAAAATCCGTGAGTTTCTCCGGGTGCATCGTAACCGATTCCTCGCATATCTCCTTCAATTTCGCGAAACAAACCGTCATAGAGTGAAGCGTGCGAAGCACACGTTATGCGCGCGCGAGAACAATCAAGTACTTAGCGTGCGCGCCCAACGAAAAGGGAGAGACAGCGAGAGAAGACGCCGCCATGTGTAGCGGCGTGGCGGTGGCAAGACGGTAGGATCGTGTTAACGATGTTCCGCGCGCGCAGGGAGAGGATGGTCGGGTGTGCTGAAATTACAGATCAAGGGGTTTCTAAACAATTACGCTGTCGGCGGGAGGTCAGGCTTGGAGTAGCGTGACGTTAGAGGCTAGAGCTTGCAGGAACCGAGGCTTGTGGCCTGCGGCTGGTTGCGGGTGAGAACCGAGGCTACCAGGAAGTGCTCTCTCACCGACGGCGGCGGCGGCGGCGGCGGCCAATGGGTGGCGGTGGGTTACGTCGACCGGTCGGTAGATGAGAGAGAGTGCGCGCTCCTCTTCTCTGATATTCCCCCTGGGAAACAGAGGCGCGCTGCTCCATTGTACCCCCGAGCAAAGCGGCACGGACATAGACGCACATAGGATTGGCGGGTAGTCGTCCCCGCACACCCCCTGCTGCTATTACATCGAACGCAGCAACCGCAACGCGGAAAGTTCGCCTTTGAGTCACCCACCAGGATTGACAGCGATTTTAACTGACGTGACCGAGCTGCGATTATCGCCCACCGGCTGATTGGCGGCCAGAAACATCCCCCCGAGCTCTCCTGGGACTAGTGTTGCCTTATGGCTGAGGGGATAAAAGGGAGAGAGAAAGAGAGACTGCGTGGTCCCTCGGACGTTGCTTAGTGGATGTTAAGTGAAATGTTCCAGAGGGTCATTGCGATGGGTCCGTTGGAAAATCACAAATTCTCTTTGATGTCATCATCAATTGCTTGCGAATTGCTTATGCAATGTTTACTAATGAGAATCGTTGGAATCTAAAAGGTATCGTTATACTAAGAGCGATCGTACATGATGCATCTAACGAAACATGGAAGCGACGGTGTGTTTACTTAACTGTTTATAAGCTATTTGTAATCTTATATAAATAAGCAACAAAAAACCTTATAAAGAAAAAAATATTTATTTGCTGACAAATGTGTACATTTGTACGGTATCATTAATTATTGCAAAAAGATTAAATTCTAATAGAAATATATCAAAGACTCTGTAACTATTTACTCTCTCTCTCTGTACTGTATGTAGAAACTTTTTAAATAAAATTTTTCTATTCTCATTTATTTTCAGAGATATTTTATTAAGAATTTATTTTGATTTGCGCGACGCAATTTTACGAAACGTTGATTTTTCCTTTATATTGTTTCTTTTATTTGTTAAAATTACTTATTCACCTCGACAACGTGATAACGTAGCCCTTCGATGTTGCTTTATTGGTCTAGTTCGATACGCGCGGGTGGTTCTACCACGATAGATCAGAGTGGAGAACATGGATTCTCTTTGATGTCGTCCGTGATTGGTAGTTGCTTGCATCGTTGCTTATGTAAAGCTTGTTAACACTATCTTACCTAACCAAAATACCAGAACTGAGTACCGTCGATTACATGAAAACAATTACATAGCGAAAACCAAAAGGAATATTTTATGCAACCACTGTAGACAAATAGAGTGAGGGGGAGGAAATGAAAATAGTGTGGAGGAAAGTAAAATCTATAAAATTAAAGAAAGAAATATATACCCACGTTGAACAGTTATTTGGATTAAAAAAATTGGTTTGAATGAATATTACTATACAAAGAAAAGTTTCTTCAATTTAAACGTTATATATTTCTTGAAATGAAATAAATTGTTATTTTCCTTAAAGATACTTTCATTTCAATTAAAAAAAATCAACAAAAGAAATAATTTCTTCAGTTTAAACATAAACTTTTTCTATTATAACAGAAGGTCTGCGGGTTGTCTTTCTTCATTCTTAATGCCGAGGGGTACACTGATACTGATACTCGCCCTGATGAAATGAACGGCATGGTTCATGAAACGTCGGCATCAAGAAAGACACGGCGATAACTCGCAAACCTTTTGGTATAATTGAAGATAATACCCGTGAAAGCCTCAAATGCATAAGCTTTTTCTCTTAATGTATATGTATACATTTTTCTTCGTATAACACAAATATTCCATTTTACGCCAAGTATCTTAAAATTGACATTCGCTTTAATCTATGTTACGTAGAATACCTTTTCTCGCCAAGTTTTAAGTACTCCTCATCATTAAATCGCAATCGCGGACGAAAGCGTTCACGTTAAAACAAAATCTGTTAGTGCTCGGCGGCTTTACGCGTTGAAAAAGGCGTCCGGTGCAGAGTACGGTCGTGTCATTGTTTATCTGAGCAAGTCACGACGTGCAAAATCTACGGCAACACCGTCAAATCCCATCACGGGCGAGACTGTGAATTTCACCGCCGGCCTCCGGCATCGTCGTTGTCGCCGCTACTATACACTCTATTTACCTCCGGGACACGTCAACCTGCGATTACCTTCTCGCGATGCGTTCCTGCCGCGGTCGCGGCGGTCCCTCAAAGCGCGTATCGGACATTCATGCGTCCGTCCGAACGCACCCGAGTCTGGTTTCACGCAATATGCGATCAGGAGGGAGCATGAAGATGCGTCGGACGTGCGTAACGGCCACCTGTGCAACGGGGAACACGCTTATATATATACGTTATCGATGAGCACGCGTTCGCGGATCGACTGGGAATCTCGAATTCCATTTACATTCTTAATGTCAAAGCAATAACTAGAAAAAAAAAAAATCATCCAACTGGGAATATGTCGAATGAGGCCGAATCTGACAGAGCGGTGAAACCGAGAGAAATAATGTTTACTCAACGGGACGAGATTGACTACTGCCGCTGAATACCGAGCGTTTTTACGAGTAAAATTTGCAAATTCTGTTAGAGTAGCGCGAATAAACGATAGCAGCCATTGTAGGATTACGCCGATAGGATACGTCATGTTTATCCAATGGAATCAGCTCCGGATTGTCAGTCTCGAATATACAAAGTTTCTTTGCTACGAATTCACGATCGAAAGCGATGGTATAGGAGCATGGTGGATATATGGATGCAATACTCTTTTGATAAATTAATGTAAAAATTTCGCTTATCTTTAAATTCTGTCGCTGCTGCAAACTGAAACTATTATATTCGATGTTATTCGCGCGCGCGTGTGATTATTCAATTTATGTACTAAACTTTATATTTTCTCTGCCAGTAGTGCGAGTCAATCATATTTTCTACGTATCTTCAACCTACGTTCAGAACAGAGGAAAAATAGAGCAAAGGAAGCAGTTATGAAATATGTGAATGGCTGGGTGGAATATACGATATCTTGTATAATTTGTGCTGGTTTGCGCTACAATCTGAGAACGATCGTGAAAATTACTTCTTCACATTCTGCAAACGTTACAATATGATCATTGATCATTGTAATGTTACTGCATTACTTATCGTAAAAGCTGCAGTTTTGTAGATAGTTCTACAGGTGTGCGCTCTTTACGTAATTTTGAGAAATATATTGGTATTAATTCTGTTACTTCAGTCTAGCTTAAATATGACTTTTAATGATATAATTAACCAAGTTTATAACCCTCGGTTCTGTAACTCTTAATGACTATAACGATATCGTTACAGTCGTTAAAAGTTACAGAATGGGGTTAATAATAAGATATGTGCATGTATCTGACATGTCAAGTTATAATATATTACCTAGGCTGCGTTCGAAAATCACCCGAGTACCACCGCGTACCATCTTATTCTTGTTTAACATTGACTGAACAAGAAGGATAAGATGATACTCGGGGAAATCTGGATGATATTTTTGAACGCAGCCCTAGTTGACAGATTTCATATCCCCCTCTTATTCCATAATGACTTTTTTCTGTAAATTACTTTTGTTCTACAATGATTGGTATTACTTTAAAGGCGCCTGTAGACAATATGGTCAACGTATGTCAACATTAGCACATATCATACATATATACGACATACATGATTAACTATATTGATTATAGTCAATATTTAGGGGAATGTGTACAAAGTTGACGTATACATTGACCATGTTATCTGGAGGCGCCTTAATATGACCAAGAGATGTCTACTCTAGAAGTAATTACGAAGTACACACGAATATACCTTCCGCATTATTAGAAACAAAACAAAATGGTATCTCATAATCCCCTCTCTTTCTCCACAGCCCAATGATTGGCTTGGAGACCAAGATGAATTTCGTTCGCGACGAAGAGCACCAATTTCCGAGTAGCATATTTGATGGGCGTTTTACCGGTCACGTCATTGCGAGCATACAAATCGGGCGCATTCATAATTCCGCCCGTTGCTCATCGCCGGCGGCGGACGGTAGGCAGCGAGTGCATATTTGTTCGGAACAGCACGCACCGGCGCACGTGTGCGACGGCTACCACGTGTCAGTGAGCGGGACACGTCGGCGACGCGAGACAGTTGCTATCTACGCCGACGTGCCACGCACGCGAGCCCGGACTGGAGGCCGTTATTCGCGGACAGGTTCACGCAGGCCAGCATAATTCCGGGATGAGTTGGACAGCTGCGTATGATGCCCGTCGGCCGTATCAGGGGTACGATCTGCGTTGGTCCGCGTCGCGTCGGGTGTTGCACCCCACCCCTCCCCCTACCCCAATTTCCGATTAATTAATGCGTTAATTTATCAGCTCTCGTTCTGCGTTCGGACACGGTACCGGCCGGCGCCTGGCGCGCTTCGCAGAGCATGGAACGAGGGTAAACAGGATGTAAACCGAACTCTGATCGATATTGACTCGTGTCATCAAGGTCCTGTTTACCGCGCTTGTTTACTCCTATTGAGTATCCCCCGCTTGATACATACGTCAATAGATTCTAATTTTTCTAGGTGATTTCAATATCCTCCACGCCTTTTTGCATATTATAAATGACACATAAATGACGTTTATTTGATTCTATTGATTATCCAGCTCGAAATGTTGATACGCTGAGAAGAAAATTGTTTATTTGATTAAATTAATTTAATTTCTCTTTCGAAGGGTGTATTTATTCAAGTTAAATACATTCTCCAACGAAAAAAATAATTAAATTGATTTAATCGAATGATACATTTTTTTCTCGGTGTGTTTCTTAAGTTTTCTAAATGAGTCTTCATTATACTTTTTGATATATTATACATATAAATGACACAGAACAATATATTATTGCTATCAATTTTTGCTTTCCTAATTTTTTTTATAATTTAGTTGACTCTTTTGTCGATTAAACGCGACTGTCTTAAGACGTTTTACTGTGCGCAAAGAAGGGTCGTTATTTCTGATTGTCGAGATATGGTCGAAACCAATGACATTGACAGAACGATGTTTTTTAGCTCCGTGAGAAAAATGGACCCAAATAGTAGGTTGCCGTCGAATGTCGATTCGACTACCGCACAAGCGACGAATGAGTGTCACCGGCCATTAACGAAGCCTCGAATTTCAAATCCCGTTTCCGTGATTACCGCGACGGAAACGAGACGGAGACGAGGAAGAGAAGAAGCGGAGGTATTGAAGGGAAAAGCACGGATCTACGGCAGCTGGCGGGCGTTTTAGATCAGATCCCTTTCCAGAAAGTCGGCTTCCGAATGTCAATTTCGGCCGCCGATGCTGAATTCCCGACATTTACGGCTACGTGCCGTCCTGACTTACATCGATAGCCACCGTGAGGGAATTTCCCGGATTTTCCATTTGAGCATTCTTCCCGCGATCATCCGATAGTCAACTCGACGAAAGAGGTTCCATTCGTTGAAAGGCATTTTTCTTATTTTTTTTATCTTGTTATTGAACGCATTTAGATTGCTTGGGATTTTACTAAACTATTAGTAGAGTAAAAACTTATTTTCATCTCATTATCTATGTACAATAATCTCGTTACATACACAATTAATAATTTATAAAAGGAAGTGATTTATTTATGCTAATTCTATACTAGAGTAACATACGAAACGTTTTCAAATAATTTGTTGTTGTTTCCACAGTGACATCGCACGAACATTTCGCGCACGATATATATATATATACATATATATTTACGCGAAACAAATTCTCGTTTAAACCACCTATTTTACTATCAACATGATCGAGTGCAAATGTCTCGTGTTTGTATCAACCAGAACGTACGAGCGGCAATGTGACATCAGTGGCTGTTGTCGGTATATTCCGAAAACGCGTTGTCGCTCGTTCGGATATAAAATACGCAGGGGATAGCGGGAAAAGGGTGGGCGGAGGGTGGACGGACGAGAAAGTTGGAGAGAGCCCGTGGTGAGAGATTCGAAGGGCTGGTGGATAGATAGGCGCCGGAGCGTAACTCGATATAGCTGCCAGCAAGCTGCCGGTATCACGTCCCCTCCCCTTTCCAGCCTTCCGTTTCCTCCACTATCCCATCCCTGCGCGCCACCCCCGCGCTGGCCCGTCAACCCTCTCGTTCGCTCGCTACGGATGCAGGGTTACCCAGGAATATTCTCCGCGTAAATGCAGCATCGATGTTTTCTCAGCGAGGAAGGCCTCTCTCCTCGATGGCAACCCCTCCCCGATGCCCGATTCCATCCCTCCCGCTCTAACCCCTGTGTCCCGTTTTCCGCATATCGCGCTCCGCCTTTCACGCGCGCGCCTTCAACGTTTTATTCCGCGATCTTGGAATACTGCAGCTGTTACACCGTCGCTGGCACTGATAGGGACCAACTGCTCGATATTCTTCGAGAGACGATTTTGGTGCATCGACCTTGAGCTTATTGTTAGACGGAAGCGATATACCGAGGGTCTGCAGAAGTCCGATGTCAGCGGAAAACTAAGGAAAGGGATCCATTTTCTCGGTTGACTTAATAACGCGAGATATCGATATTTATTACTATTTGACTTCGAATTTGGTCCCGTGCACATGCGAAGACGTCCGAAACGAGAACTTCGATGCGTTGCTATGTTTCTGAAGCTTGAAAATTTTGTCAGAATAGTTCCATTTTATCTAAATTCCACACTGGACAATAATCTGATTGCATTAATTGGAATTCTGAAAATGGACAGAACTTTCTGATTGAATCCATTATAATTCTAATTGAGATAACCAGAATTCTGAGTCTGTTCATTTTCAACCAGAAATTGTTTTCAATACAAGGAAATGAACCAGCAGAAATTTGTTAATTTTTTAATGTTATAATATCGATAGAGCAAATAAAAGATCGCACGAGTCTCTTAAGGAATGTTCAAGAATGCTGTACGTGGTCCTAACTTCGCAATGTTATAATGATTGGTGAAGCGAGCGTCAAAGTTGGAATTCGATTCCGTGACGGTGGCGTTAAACTTAAGTCTGCAAGTTCGACATTCGGATCGGGACAGATCGCATCTCGGTAACATTAATATGTAAGACGTAAGAGCCAATTAGTGGCGGTTCGGTTCATAGCGATAGTTCTTACTTCCCCATCGTAACGGCGGCTTTGACGCGATTCGCGTTCACCAAAGTTTCCGAGACGGCTTTGTCCCGTCGTTTGCGAGAACTCGGGAACTCCATTAGCCCCACGTCGCGCCACGAGCATTCCCGAAAACAGAAGCCACCCCATTGACCGAGATCCTTCAGGCAACTCCTCGAGAATGCGTCTTGCGGGAAATGGCCTTGAACTTGATTAGATTCTAGCGTCCCAAGGTTTTCTTTTTTTCCCCCTTTCTCTACGCTTTGCGAGAAGCGGATTGAAATGTCAAACGAATTGTTCCCAACTTCGCACTTAACTGTGTAAAAACTGTTATTGACTTGTGGTGTCATAAATCTGAATGCTGCGTTTCACTTTTTGCTGCAATATTGCTTGCAACGTAATAATACCGCAGATTTGAACGCAATGTCGACATTCAAATACCTATACCTTCTGCTTTGCATGTCGCATGTACAAGACAGGAGGAACAATTGCGACACGCAATGCTCAATACGCGAAATAACCAACGCATCCCTCGCTGGATGCACCGCCGGGACGTCACGATATTCCGATACGACGGTTTATAATAAATTCCGGCAGCAAACGCGTTGCGTGCGATATTTAGACGCGCCTACATTGTGCGTCATGCTCGCCCCCAATATTGTGACCATCCCGCATCCCGGACACGTACCAACGAAATTACGAAATTTGCAAACAGACGAGATGCAACGGTACGGGCGCGACGGCCGGACATGTTTTCCAGTACCCGCGAGCTCTCGCATATTGGCGCAGGATCCTTTCATATGGCAGAAATTGAAGTGACCTCGATTAGACGATGAATCTATGTCGAAAACATCACGGTAAATTAGCCGTGTGCTCTCTCCGCGAAAATCTCGCGATTCTCGTCGAATTTCCTTGCCCTGGGCTGCCATAGAAAATACTGCTCGAGATGAAGTTAGAGTATCGATCCGAGCTCGACTAATTACTTTGATACGCGTTTGACCGTGTTCGACCACACCCTACACCGTGACTATCGTTACGTGAAAATCGCGTGTTATTTACGCTCTCTTAGAGTAATACCCTAAATAATGCAGTATGTGTAATGGCAACATAGTTTCTGTTCGTCGTGATAACAGCTTTATTCTCTACATTAAGATAAGAATGTTTAATAAACGCCGCGTCTCGGTTGAGTGTCATGTTACGAGCATTATTTAACATATCCCAGATTTTCAGTCATTTTTAATCGCTTTTAAGAGACACAAAATATTATTCTATCTTTGTTGTTTCATTAATAATTTTACTCGATGTCAATGTGTTGCAAAACGATATAATTAATGCATTTTTATGATAGATGCACGGTAACTCGCACAGCGAACGTATCAGGTGTGCGGCATCCTCGTCAGTGACGTTAATCTTTGTAAAACACCGGGGTTTCATTAAAAATCGCATTCCAACCCGAATTCACAACGCCGCGGATTTCTGTTCTGGCACCTCTGATTTAAGTGGATACTGATCGAAGTTGGACGGCCGACGTTCGCTCGTGAAAATTGCGCCTCGACACGTGCGGCAAGAAATCTGTTGATCCGCACGGCACATCCATTCGTTAATTGCCGCCAAACAAGAAACTCTACGTTAAGCGCCTTTCGTCCTCGTAAAAATTCCGCACGAATTATCGTCGATCGTTACTACTTGCTAATTTTGTTGTCGCTGTATTCGTCAAATCATTAGAGATTCAATAGGCAAGCTAATTGCCGAGTGTTTGATTAGCAATGAATTTTACATTTACATAAAAAAATGTTATTATATTAAAAAATAAAAATAATTATATTGAAAAATGAGACATTAAAAATGAAAAGCACCTCCCGTTTAATAACGTTGTGATGGTCAGCGTTTTAGATCGTATAAAACTTTAGTTGTAGCCATTATACCTCTAATGTCCTTCGCTAGGACTGAGGATGCTCTGTGCGAACGTAAACGATAAAACGACGAGATTGGGACCGGCGGACAATTTCGTTCTCGCTTGACGAGTGTTTCAAACGAGCTGCCGGGCAACGGCAGCAACAACCTATCCCAGCATTCTTGGCAGCGATTCTCTGCTCTAACGATGACTGCAGCAGTATTAGAAGGCGACGGTATAGGGAAGGTAGAAGCACGGGTCCGTGCTTCCGGTAGGGTGCGAGTGCTGACGTAGGGGGCTGTGCACGTATTGCAAAATAACAGGCATGGGCAGACTGTAAGAAATATAGTCAGAAAAGAGAGGCGCCTATACCTTCGCGCACATGCTACACACCCCAACATAAATCTAATTCCGTAATTTTTGAACACGTGAAGATTCAATTTGTTCTATCACGCAACCGAACGTCTGGGGAAATGATTCAGCATTTTTCTTCGGTAATCGAAGTACCGTCGACCAATCGTTCTATTCTTTTGATGTTTTGACCAATTTACGTGCGACGCTTTCAAAAAAATCGACACTTCCTCTCCCATGGATGAACCTATGAATGCGCCCATCCATCCTTGATTTGAACCTGAAAATCGAGAATACGCGCGAGCGGCGGCGGGTCCTACGCATCTCGAATGTCCGTTGTTTTGCATGGAATACGACAGCCGATCGGCGAAATTGCGACGGACTGTGAAACTAGTTGAACAAAGTGTAATTACGAGCGCGACACCACCCCTCCGTTTTCTCCTCCTCCGCGTCTGTCCCTCGCACAAACGCGAGCGATGTTTGTTTCGACGTGTGTAATCGGCCAGAAATTCGCGGCGTGTCGATACACATCGTGTTGAGAGTGCGCTCGTACTGCGTTATATACGTTATGCGACCAATAATCCGGCGGATCTAGAACGGAATGTCGGAGCCGAGGCGACGAACTTATCCGTGAACTTTGAAGCGCAATTTAGTATGCATGGAAATTGGTACGCGAATTTACTGAGGTCGCGTTTGTAGATTACATCGATAGTTGAAAGCGTTAATTGGGTACAGCATTTGATTTTCATTAAATATTCCGTACCTCTCATTAAAGATTAATCTGTAATTAATTTAATTACATGTGTTATTTATTGAATTTAATCTGACGTAAAGAATGTTTTAATCTTTATTATTACGTCAAATTTGGTCCACTAATTAAAATGAAAATTGACAATCAAAATTTGAATGTCGAAATTGTTTCCGCGCAAGTCTTCATACAAGTAAGCCAATTTGTTAAATACAATTATTATATGATATTTATAATTTGTATTAAATTCTTTTATTATTAACATTGACATGCAAAAACAGAGTGCATACAGAAATTAGTTGAAACGTACTAAAATTTGAAACGTTATTATCTGATATATTTGAAACGAACTTTTATCATCACGAGAAATATCGATATCGGTAGAGAATTAAATCAAGATCGAAAAATACACACAAAAAAAAGTAGCGAAATCATTTCGAAGCACCGCGGGCGATGCTTGGAAGTAAATGGCGACCTTAGGTAATAACTTGAAGACGCCCACGTGGATGCTCGGCACGATCGGGAAATACGACCCGAAGGGTTGCAGCCGCAGAGTCGGTGTCCGCGCTCAGAGGGTGGTTGTCAGGGACGTGCCTCGGGCTCGCAGAGGGAGAGAGTCCCGTAGAGAGGAATGGTTATGGCAACAATCCATGGCTGCGAAGATAAAGGAGGAGCATGGCTAGGGAGAGAGACAGGAGAGAAAGGAGGAGAGGGGTGGGGAGGGATAGGGCGCGAAATGGATAGTGCCGGGATAGGAATCAGCCGACGGAAATATTTTAGCGCCGCAGGGCGAATCTCTTGATGACAATTCCATCGCGCACCCAATGCCAGCAATGGTGCGGTTTCTTTTTTGCACGTCGCCGCCACGCACGACTAGCCGAAAGCGAAATTGCGTTCCGTGTGCCTCACGCACGCTTCGTTGAAGCTGTTGCTTTGATCGCCGATCTTCCAGGGAGAGAGATACCGCGTTTGCTGCGCGCGGTGGCATTTCGTGCACGTGAGACGAAACGTCGGAAAAGGCTTGCTAGATCGAAACGCATACTTTTGCCCCTTTTGTAAAGCGCACTTTATCGATTTGCATGACGTTAACGCGTGAGACTTTCGTAGAATGCCAATAGAGAAAAAAATTTTTTTACAAAAGGTAAAATAATTTTAAAACCATTTTTTAAACTGTATTTTTCAAATGCTGGGACGCGTATAATATTTTTTACACTGTTAGAAGCTTTTTATTTTTTTTTTATTATTCTTTTATTTTTTTATATTATTTTTGTGCAATAGAGTTTTTCAATAAGAAAATATAATGCATATATATTTCACAAATAGAATGATATTCTGATTTCCATTTATCGATTTGATAAATCGATAGATCGATTTGATTTGTATTTTAGAAATCCTGTTTTCAACAAAATGTACATTATATTATATCTATATCCGATTTTAAGTGATATTTTGCAAGTCCATTATGGTAGTTACATAAATGAGTAAATCGGATTGCAGGTGTTTATCCGTCAGCATTATGACATGAATGTTTGATAGTTGCGAAACCGAAACGCAGATTGTACGTGTAGTTTATTTCGTTGCGTCCGACATTTAGGGATGAGAGAAGCCAAGTTTATAGGCACGAAGTGGAGGATGGGCGCCCGTCGTTGCGGGCTCGTGTATAGAGTTGGTAAACTCGCGCCGCGTGGTGAAAGCACGGCACAAAGGCTCCCGTAACACGATGTCGTTTACTCGAGAGCCCCGATCAAAGCGTTCGAGCGGTCAGTCCAAAGATATCGAACGAGATACGCGTCACGAAGCATAACACGGGAATTCTGCTTCCGGGATCGGTAAGCTAGTTTATTATTAAATCTTTTTTTGCAATGTTTCTTCTGCAACACCTGGATTAAAACGTCACGTGGCGCATGTACTTTTTTGCGAACTCTGCCTGTGTGAAACAGCATTATATAGCGCCCTCGCGTATTGATTTTTTTTTTTTTTACACGCCAACGTTATAATTTTGCATTTTAATTTATCGATAAAGATATTTCTAAATGTGACATTTAATCCAAACGTACTGTTAATCTCGGTTGTTTGTTACTGATGGATAGAATTTTACTTCTTGCGAGAAATAAATGATACATTCGCCCATTTATCAAACCGAGTTCGAAGAGGTGTGTTACAACTGTGATAAATCGCGTTGCTCCGAATTGTTCCTATTGTTGCTTCGGATTGCAAACATGGAAATTTACAGGTTGATCTGTTTGTTTTCCCTGACGTTAATAAACTGACACGTTAAATAATTTAGAGAGGCACGTATATTGATTTTTATTATTAGATAAACGGACAGTTTTATTTATCGTTCTGTCATGTGTATATTGCTATGCAGTTTGGAAGGTTTTGTTATATTAAAATAAACAAGCGTTATGAATAAGTTGTACAATATAAAATTGAAAGGACAGATTGCGTAGCACAATTCGCTGCAATGAAATCTTTCAATGATCCTAAAACGAGAATTGCAAATATTTGTACACGGTTTAATCTTCGGATTTTTCAAGCTTTGGCTATGGTATATTATATTATAACGGACTGTAAACTGTTTGCAAGTAAACAGAAGGCGATTGCATCGATGAAATTACTATCGAAATATATGACAATGTCAATATTTTATTTTGATGGGACCTAGTTCTTTCGGAATATGGTCAGCTATTTTTTTTTTGTTAGGGACGAAATGAGAAAAAAGGATAACTATTATATGTATAACAATGAAAACAAGGACAAAGGAGGCAAATATTTCAGAATAATTGAAGCGTCAAGTATATACATTTCAATAATACAATATAATTATTTTGGGTTATAACTAATAGCTTCAATCATTACGATATGTTGATACATTTATATCACTATTTCAATGCAGCAATGTAATTATGTAATAACAGTTATTAATGTTATTGTTACGCTCAATTATGTTACATTACAAACAATAATATAATATTATAGCACTTGATTAAATGTGTCACTGTGGGGAGAACTGTAGGGTGCAGACGCATCGTAGATGCATGTAGACGTTGCACAAATATTATTTTCGCGTTTATGCACGAACCTCGTTAAACTGTGCGCTGTGCGCATCGGTTTTTCGTGAAATGGTAACGAAACTACCGTCGCGCTTTCTTTGGAAAGCCGCAAGAAAAGCGGACGGCACGTCAACCGTTGGCGATTTATTGCTAATTATTGTTCCGCGTGTGGAGTCCGGTAAAACCACAAAACGAGCAGAATGTCCTGCGCGCGTCGCATGCACACGTAAAGCCCTGACACGCGAGTTGTGCCGAGAAGCGTGTATAAAATCGCCGCTGACATTGATGGATGCGAAATCGGACCTTAAACCAACCCACGGAGCCCCGGCTTGGTCCAGTCTCTGATACATAGATATTAGAATAACAAATGGTGCCCGGAGATCTCGTTCCTCTAAAAAAGAAAAGTGCCGAAGGACAGGTTATGTTTTTGCATACTTTGCGCGATTTTTTGCCCCGCAGCTTGGCACTTCACGATGACTCGGAACTCCGAAGAGGCCAGAGAATATTTCACGGAGTGCTTAGGGATAAAAGCTGCGGAGAAGAGTCTACATAAACGAAATTTTTTAATTTACAATTCGATTTCTCAGCGGAATTTATATTACACTTTGACAAAATATGACTCACGCAATTACGTATATAAATTGAATTTAAGCTGAATCTTTTTTCTAATTCTTTTAACTTTTTTCTCTTTAGAAGAGAGAAGTAGCATTGGAAATTTTCCAATTTTGTAGCTTATTCGCCACATAGGGAGAAATTACACATCTTAAAAGGGTCGGCATCCCGTGTATGAGGTTTCGAGTTAAGGGTGAACCGATTCTAAGCACGACGCGATACCAATTTGGGCAATTAAACGATCCCCATCTGCAGGGGGCTAAACGTGTTATCTGCTCGGTTATATCCGTAGCCACAGCCTCCTCGTATCGTGCTGTCCCCTTACCCTCTCGCCAACCTGCCGCGATTCCACCTCTCTGAAATCCTGGGGGATGGCGTCACGACACCATATCTATCGGCCTCGTGAAACCTTGTTACACGTACTCGCAGTTGGCGCCGCATTCTCATATCGTTGCCGCACCGATCTTCCCTGGCGATGTTTCTGCGGTGTTCTTGAGGATACCTCCCACATCGAATAAGACCTCAAAACGTATCCGCAAATGTTGTTCGAGATTATTTGCGTAATAATTAATAAATTGCAATAATTTTAAATAAATTTAAAATATACATCATAATTTTTTGTATATATATATATATATATATAAAATTTAATTGTGATTATGTATTGTTTATTATATTTAAAGTAAAAACTATACTAATAAAAATTTTATACAATACTGTTTACTATTATGAAAAAAATATTAGGAATCCGAAATATTTATTTTTTATATTAAAAAAAATTTTTTAACTCTTGCTTTTTTGCTGTATATTTCATAATTCATAGGGGTAGAATATACTATTCGTATAGGTGAGATGTACGACTAATAATAAATTTACAAATAATGCTTAAAAATAAAATAAACATAAAATGTGTTACGATTTCAACTTTTTATTAAACTAATAGTTACACAGTGCTAACATAAAGCCATGTAAGAGTAGTACAAATTACTCCTTCTATTTTTTCTGACTTTTGCAGGACAAATATCAAAGATACTCCATTGATCTCTAAAATTTGTGTAACTTTATTAATCTCTTGTACATTTATCTTTACTGATCCTCTCATATTTTTATCCTTTACAAAATGTATGTACTAATCAAACTTATTTTGATGGAAGTTGTATCTGTTGATTCCGTTGAGTTCTTCTGGCGTAACGTTATGAAGGGTCGCGTAAAACTTACAGGAGATACTTATTCTGCGAAGCAAGCGAAACCGGAAGGTATTGCAATTTACCAAGTCATCGCCGGAACTTCCTTTAACGAATTCGAACAAATTTGAACTGGGTATTCGACATTCCGTACAACCATGGAAGATGCAGATGACATTCCTGGTTGAAGGTACCTTTTCCTTGAACTTTCGTATCCAGTTTCGACTTGGCAAAGTCGAAAAACTTACGATTGATCGATCAAGACGTGTCTCACATGTACAGTTTTCTACATCACATTTTTACTCTCCTGAACATTAAATATATCATTTACAGATATTACACAAGTATCTACTTTATTCTCTAAATATCGTAATAATTATGTACAATTTTCTAATTTAGTAATAATAAAAGTAATAATAATTAATACGTTAAACATGGCGAATAAGAGTCAAATTACAATTTTTTTTTTTTTAATCTAAATCTGATAATTTCAACTAATATTATATATTACGAAGAATATCACGTAATTTTTTGGCGTTTCGTCCCGGCTTCCACTACTGGACTAATCAGTAAGGCATTGTAGTGGAAGCCTACCTTATACGCCTTGGTAATTTATTAATCGAGATTCTATATAAAGAAATATACGCGTATCATAGCACTTGCGAGAATTTACGAATATCGATAGACCTCTGATGGCGAGTCGACGTAGTGATACTCTTCGCAATATTTATCCAAAGTAAGAAATAACATTCTATTAATATATATAGTCCCCCCAAATTGCGCGCCGAACAATTGTCGGACTTGCAACGCAACTCTAATAATCTGATTTCTAAATGTCCCCTCTCTTTAATTATTGCGCGCCGAAAGGATTTCGGTCTTGCAACGCAACTCTAATCATTTAAAATATCCCCCCTCTTAAATATTTTGCGCGCCGAAGGATTTTCGGTCTTGAAACGCAACTGAATACTAAATCTAGAAACTGTTAATTATTACTTAATGAAAAGACTTACAATGTATTATCCGCATTGTTACAGCCTGCGGTTTGAAAAAACAAATAAATTGAAGAATAATAAAAGTAATGTTTTAAAAAGTAAATATTAACATAAACACTTGTATAAATCTTAATGTAAATTATCAATTAATATATACAAAAATAATTTGAATATTAATTTTTATGTAAAATATTTTTTCATTTTTCTAATTTACTTTGCATTACGCGCGCGCGATTTTAAAAAACGCTGAATAATCCAAATAAATAAAAAAGGTAATTGAAATTCATTCAAATTACTTTTATATGGCAATGTCAATTATCTATCTCTTCTCTCTTATAATACTAGATCCAATACACAAAACCAGTGCTTTCTTTAAAAGTATAACTCGATAGATTCATAATTACATAATTTTTTAATTGAGAAGCGAAGGCTGAAAAAACAGATGCCATAAGTTTGGGAAACTACAATTCCCTGAAGTAACTGTTGCATTTTAATATTGCAGTTGAATCCACCAAGTTATGCTTGTTTAAAAATCCGGAACGTTCTTCGACCTTCCATTATAAAGAGGTTCATGACTTTTGCACGACCAAGCCACCGAAGTCACCGTCGGACGCAAAGTTTCATCGACGAGTTGCAAAATTCCTGAAAAGTGCGAATTATTTCGAGAGAAGAATATATCTATTCATAATGCGAGCAAACCCTAAAAAAAAATGGAACGAGAAGTAATAGCTTCGCTAGTCACTATTGTATACTCTCCCTGCTATAACCCATTTTGTTAAAGAATTGTGCTAGAAAAAGAAATTGCAAGGATTACTGGACTTACTAAGACTTTTTCATTGTATTTCTCTAGTTTTTTTTTCTACCATATAACTAACAAGGGAGGAAACTTTTCCGTATATGTTATTGTTAGACAAAGTTTGTGCTTTTTATATTGACTAAAATTACTGTGAATATGTACCACAAATATTTTTTTGCATTTAAAAATGCGCTAACTGAAAGTTAACAAATATATCATTTAAAATTAATTAAACACGCATAGTATAATAGTATTTTAATAGAATTAATTAATAATGATGATTACATTCTGTATTAATTTAGTATGTAATATTAAATATATGTATATTATATTAGTATGTAATATATAAATAGTCGTTATTAACATATTTAAAAATAGTTAATTGTTACGCCTGTTGGAGAGACTTGAAATAGTCTATTAATTCAATGTGTTAGATTAAAGAGAATAAAGCGAGCAAATCGACTTCGTCAAGGATCGAATAATTTCTTCGTCGACTCTATAGTAATCGACGTTGATGCTCGTTCGCAGATGTGAATCGTATTTGCGAAAATGCGGAAATTAGATTTACGAGCCCCTCGTTTCCAGAAAGTGAGACTAATCAACTATTGACCCTCCACGTGTTTCTGGTATCAACGTGTCGAAGTTCAAACACGTGTAACGAAGGTTAATGTTGCCCTCGGTTTTTTTTTCTTATTCTTGTTCCTTCGTGATAGGGGAAAATTCATTGGGAGGTTCTGCACAAGTTGCGAAATAACGCGAGGGTGTTTCTTTGTGTCAGGAAAATTGTTCTGGAGACATGAAATATTTATTAGGAATAAAATCACGATCAACAGTCGAACAGTTGAGCACGTATTATCTTTTTGAAAAGACTTCTGCTGTATCAATTTGTAAATATTGATACCAATTACTCATCGCAAACAGTATAGATACTCGAGAATTTAAAGCCAAAAAGATAGATTCCAACTAATCTAAACATTTTTTAAATAAATTTGCGAGTCTCTTTTAATATTTATATAAAAACATGAAAAAATAACATTTTTGTATTCTTTCATTCGGGTTTCAAATTGTTACGATGTAAAGTAACAAAATCATGTTACTAGATTTATTTTGCATCCTAGTTTCTCGTGTCGATGATATAATTCTCTTTTTAGACGTTTTAAACGTATTCCTTTAATAACCGGCTTGTGTGTGGAAACGTATAATTGGACTTTTCTCCCATGCTGCACAACGCAAAAACTCACAACCGTCGGCTGACCTGCATTTCGCGTTGAAATAAGAGCATTATAACTCCAGTATGAGAGAGAGAAGTATCTCATAAATAGATAAAACAGCGCGATTTGATAGACATCGTAAACGATTTACCAATAATGTTAGCTCGTTTATTTATACGCTTTCGTCTACTGGATTCAGAAATCAGCTTTCTGAAGCTAAAGAAACAAGGTTTGAATGCACAAAGCGAATATTAATATTTTTTTTAATTATTGAAAGCATATAAATATATACATGAACTGTCAATAAAAATATAAATTATAATAAAACACCGAATTATTTAATAAATATTATATACATATGTATATATATTACTATATACACACTTTATACTCATATATGTTGTATATAAATTCTTATTATTTGAATTATAAAACATTTGAAAACTTTTTTTTTATCATAATATGATATCTAAAATTATTTGTAGTAAGACTACTTAATACAATTTGCTAACTTTCTAGTTAAGATATACAGATATTGTTTTTAGTTTTAATATCAAGCATAGAATGATAACAAATAAATAAAAGAATCGTTTTCGTACAGCAGCAAAAGGACTTAAGGTACAAATGCCTACTTTGGCATTTATGGGGGCATTTATACTGACTGGTGGTTATATAACGGTACAGTAGGGGTAGTTAGGGGTGCGATACTATCAGCGGAGGCGCCTCCAATCATTCCCCAATTAGCAGCTGATTGCGTACAGTCCCCGATAGAACTTCGAACAGCTATAGCTTCGGCTAACTGAGAACCCTGAGAAGAGGAGAGAGAGAGAGAGAGAAAGAGAGCTGAGCTCTGTATAGAGTGGAAAGGAAGATAGGGTTGGAAGTAAACGACGGGCGGAGGAAGGGGCGATTTGCAACGTTAATATCCAACGATGCGAAACGGCCTGGTCGCAATATCGGTGATCGCGCAAATTGCGATCGGCAATGGCGATCTTTATACACGGACTCGTGCGAGAGATAATATAATGGTGTCATTAAAGATAGCGCCGCCATTCCACGGTCGTATTGTTATTGGAAAATCGTCCGGCGCCGCCGTCCTTTGGGAGTTAAGTCTCATTTTTATAGCTCGCTGCTTGATCTCCGCTTTATAGCGGCAGATGATGGATTCCGTTGAAATTTTCATTTTTGCAGCTATAACTGATTGAAAGATCTAGCAAAAGAGAAAAAGGAAAATGTTATTAATACGTTGTTAATACGCTATGAGTGTGCAATCATTAAAATTGTTACAGTGGAAAAAGGATTTCGTTGCATTAATTGAGATTTTGATTGAAAATGAACAAATCAGAATTTTTTGTGATTGAATTTGTGGAGAGAGATAACTATAATTCTCTAATTGATGTGATCAGAATCTTCTGGGGTTCGTTCATTTCAAACAAAATTTTTTTGAATGTGTGTTCTTGTTTTTTTTTTAAATCTAAAATTGTTTATTAGATTTAGAAACGATTCGATGTAATTAATATCAACAACATTGGAATAAGGCAAATGCAGTCGAATAGAAATGTTTGAAAATATCTACAAAAATCTGAATGTTTGAATGTAACATTACGAGATATATTATTTTTTTATAACTGTCATTTACGTGTACTTCTCGATTGGGAGCTGAACGTATCATAGTCACGTTCTAGCACACTTCATGTACAATAGTTATCGTTATCGAAAACTGTTTTCATTTCTACCAAATTCAATTAAACAAGCCTGAATCCTTCCACACGGAGATAAATACTATCGTGTTAGAAAAATAAATGACGAGAGGTCTCTGCAAACATCAGTTTCGACGGTTTGATTAATCTTGAATCTCTTGTTAGCGATGATCTCATCGGTTTAATCTTTTTTCCCATCGATGCCAGACAGAGAATTGCAAATCAAATTTTGTCAAAAATATACGTTGCTTAAAAAATAGTAGAAAATGGAAGAATAGAAAAACTCAATTAATTCACTGTATCACAGAGAGAAAACAAGAAAGTATAGAGAATCTGCCCCATTTATATAACTATTTCAATCTATCGACGTATTAAATCGTCCACATTTTTCCAAGAATATATCTCTCTAGATATAATATTTTATGGTTAATTTATAGCCTCTAAAAAATGTAATATGAATTCTTATGGATTTGGCAATAGCGGGATTCGATATTAAGTGGTTACGATAAACGTTGATAATTCTTTCGTGGACATAAATACGAATTTTGTTGAAAAAAGAGGAGGAGAATGACTCTGCATTCGTCGCGACAACTCAACATTAACACTTTGTGCATAGCATTTGAATAGGCGGTTGGTCACATCAAACAGAAAAATAGATTAATGACTTATTGTTAGTGGAAGGATCGAGAGGAAAAATATTAAAATGCCAAAAATAATATTGCATTTCTAAAATATATTAATGACAACCTTTTCTCGTTAACGTCTATTTTCTCGTTTTTAGCGGATTATCTATTAAATTTGTTGTCGTTTTTAATTCACAATGCAGTCGAGTGTGTGTGTGAAACTATTTTGTACCTCTTCTAAATATTTTAAAGAGATACTGAATTTTAATCATTTTTGCAGAGTCTGGCGACCTAGCCATTGCGGCCCATTATTCTCCGGGGACCGATAGCGATGTTGACGGCGACGATGACAGCGTTGTCATTAGTGACAACGGTGGCAACGATAAGGAATCGTCTGAACAAGAAGACCACCACGTGCCAACGCGGAGGCAGCTGGCCGAACAACGATCTCGACACGAATTATTCAGATGGTCTCGAAACCACTTTAAGACGTCGGGACATCACGATCAGGTGCGTCCGATGGCACGACTCGTCGTCACTTAACGGTGTCGTGTTGGAGAACAAGAGTGAAGTGACGATACTGAGAACATGTTGAGTGCCTGCGGCCGCGATCAAATAATAAAATGCGTCCGTTAGAGGTGGTGATATGGCACTGAATTTTTTTACAAATAATCTTACAAGAAGTAGAGTTATGTGATTTCGATTCGAAATGCTGCGACAAATGAGCGAAGTAGCGAAAGCAATTTCTATTGTGGATCGAGAAAAAATTAACGAGGGAACTGTTTCTCATCGATTTTGATGAATTTTAGACATGTTGTATGAGATCCAAAAAATATTAGATAAATATATTTTCTCTACAACCTCTTAAGATTGGGGTAAATTAAAAAATTTCATATTTTCGAAAAATATGATCACATTGTTAAGAGTATAAAATATCAAAACAATTTTTTGTATGAAACATTGTTTCATATATTTTAAAGTTTCGAAGGTATTCATTAAAAATGGAAAAAGAGATTGTTATTTTCGAGGAGTTAAATCTTGAGATAAGCAGATAAAAGAATATGCGCATCTAATATTTTTTAATGTATTACGACATATTTATAACCTATTAAAATCGGTGAAGGACAGTTCCGACTTTCCTTGTAAGACAAAATTTGCATACGTGTGTGTTGCGTTTTTAAAGAAATTCGCTTACTTGAAAATATTAAAAAATGTTATAGCGGCGGAACTTTATATTATGTCTTATTTTCACGATTTATATTTCACTGATTTTACATTATATTTCACTTATTTTCAAATATAATTTTATGAAGATTTGTCTAGAAACAAATTATATTATATCATCCTTTAATTGGGAGACACAACGAATCATTTCGTACAAAAATAGAAATTCTAATTTTATCCAACTTTCTTTATCCACATTGCATCTTGTTACGTGTTACGTAGGCGCGTACATTTTACGTCATGTTCAGGAAATTAACCCTTCTTCGCTAACATCTTTTTCAAAGAATTTCTTACGAGTATATACGAAGAAACTGCGATACAATTACTCGGGAGAACACGAAGTATTTTCGAAAGCGAATGTTTCCCTTGAAAATCGGACCGAGGTAGTATACATTGTGGTGCATGAACACGGCGAAATGTGAAATTAAGGAAAACTACAGGCGGAGCAAATGAGAAAAATAGAACTTCGCGAACTCTCGTCGGTCACGCACGCGTTTTCGCGTGTCCCGAACAAATTACGGAGATATTCTTACGTATTTATATTTGTCTCTCTTGACGTTTTGTTTCCGCGATCATCACACAAATCACACAAATTATCGCAATTCTCTCTGCGAATCTATTCTACGAGGCGTAATGGTGAATACCCAAGCAATTTCGGGAAACGTGCAGGTATAACACTCGGCGAAAAGAACACACAGAAATGTTCACTGCCACTCTCATTCCAGCCGCACGCATTAATTTGCGTAAATTATGAGTTCTCGGTCTCTCGTAAATAAATCCTAATTAGAAACAAATTTTATATTTCCATATTTTACATGTTTAATCAGGATAATGTTTCACATAAAAAGAACATACATTGCATATCAAGTTATATCTCACTTTGCTGTTTGTAATAAATACTTTGATATTGACAAAAATACGAGAGAAAGAGAGAGCTATCCTCTTTCCTTTTAAATTGCCTAATGTAACGATTCGATTAAAAAAAATTACTTCATTATCATGTTAATGATAATCAATGTTAATGATAATCATAAACGCGATACCTGATTGCTGAATGTTTCACAAGTCAAATGTCATTTTCTGATTATTGGTTTCTTTGTTCCTGAAACAGGAATAAAGCAAGCATATACAAATTTATTGAATGTCAGAGATATGACGGAAACGTTAACGGGAGAAAAGAAGAAAAAAGCCAGAGGGAAGCCGTCCAACAAAGTAGAAAAAGTCGATTCCCCGACGACTCGGACACGCGTCATCGCGTGTCCCGAACAAATTAGCGATCCCTGACTCCGCTATGGCTGATTTATTCGTCGCGGTATGCATCGTCCGACGAATTATCTCCGTCCTCGTCGGGCACGCGGGCCGAGGATTGAATATGTGCAAAAATCGCCAGCAACAGCACGTAAAAGTTTCGCAAACGGAAGTGCTTTAATCAATTCTCCGTCAGCGTTAATAGAAAGTAACTTCGGACGGTGACTCTCCGTGCTAATTTAAATTAACAGCAGCCTCGCGTGAAGCTATCGATGCATTTATTGATCATCACGATTATCTCGATATTATTTTTACCAAACGTCGATTTAATTATTTTTTATTTATTAATTGTTTTCGTTGTGCGAAATTCCAGTTGCTATTTTCATCTGTACGCGCTGTTTTAAACTGGAGCATAACGGGCAGAGATTAACGAGATTAACACGCTAATGATGGTAACATTAATTATCGCCTCACATAAATCGTTTAATCGTCGAGCAAGTGGACGCGCTAATTAAGCGCTGCTCGACAATCGAGTAAATCTCAATTCAAGATCAAGAAATCGTAGAACCAGAGATTGAATTCCTCTTAAAAATATTTGTTCGGTGCGCACAAAAATTCCCTCGATTCATCAATATGATTTAACAATTATTTAAGCAAGATTTATTCTACTAATCGCCATTAGTGCATGACTGAAGAATTTTTTAATTACTGTTCTGTCGTACGTTATTTGCTTAATTAGTTTCAAATAGCAAATATCGTAAAACCGATTAATAAAGTGAAATTTGCAAGTCAAGAACAATTACATTGATTTAATCTTTCACGGGATTAAATTCACGGACGCACGAATGTTCAGTTTACTGGCTATTTAAATAATGTGGAGTTCGTTTAATACGATACACGATCTATTTCATATTGCCGCTTTACATGATTAGCAGAGGATTGAAACAGGTCGCATGCATTTCATGTTATACACACCAGGGAAAACGTTGCATTAGCCTCGTCATGGAGCTTTTGTATAAAATATAGCGAAGTGAGTGACAAATGTGAAAGTGCACTAGATATTAATCGAAATAAGTAACTTATTAAGATCCGAAATAGCATTTTATAAATTAATAGCGCTTGTCGATAAACGACATAAACAAATATCGTTGGCCTAAGTAGGGAGCGGTGCAACGTTTCTTACATGTGTATACTTGTGTATAGGTGTGATTGTGTTCGCTATTACTTTTATTAGACCATTACATTTGAACAAATTTGTACAAGAGCGCTAATTGTAGTATTACATAAGACGCCGCGAGTTTTTCATCGACATGTACAAAAATGCTTTTCTCCTCGGCCGACGAGCGAATTTTCGAAGATGTGCACGCACGTGACGTCCGTAGATTCGCCTTTCGATAAGCGTTCGAAGACACAAAAGAACGCGGCTAGAGAGAGAAACACGGTGTTGTAATCTAGATTTACGATAGATAAACGAGACACTTAATTCTTAAGATAGAGAGTTTTCTGCATAGGTAAACATACGAGCGAGATGCGCGCCAAATTTGGTCGCTTAACGCAGACACCGATACGTCCCAAGCAGAACAAAAAATCATCATAATATCGAAATGATTCCAAAATAATTAACTTTTTATTATAATATTATAAAATTCACAGCTTCATTATATAATCGAAGCATTTTTTACTACAGTTATTTAAAATCAGTTAGTAAATTTTATTATATTTTATATTGCTTGTACTGGAAATCATAAGATTTACTAAAAAATAATATATATATTATTTTTCCCAAAGAACACACCAAGTCAAGAGAAAGTGAAGATAATTTTATTTTGATGTCAGGAGAAAAAAAGTCAAAATAAAGATTATAAAATAAAGATTATAATTATAAAATTTGACTGTTTACTTTTTTTTTCGATTTTTGTGTATTTTTTGGGTACTTGCTTAAAAAATTGTACATTATTTTAGTATAAAATTATTAGGCATCAACATTTAATCAAATATTATTATTTGATCAAATATTCTTTTATTATCTGTGTATTTTTTCATTTATTATTAGAGAAAGAAGTTTTATAATATGTTAATGTTTACTCTTTTTTTACATTGATTAAAAAGGAAAAAATGGACGAAACAGAGCATGAGTCGAATCCGTCTGGTACAAGATAAGATTCTGAAAGTCTTTCTGTACAGAGAAAAGGGATTAGAAATAATTTTTCAATTAGTCACGAGTCATTTTAATATTACTTTGACGTGACATGTTCCGCTTCCTCTAAGAAACATACAAAAGTCAAAAAGAAATCAAAATGTGCACTTTTCGATTTTTAACGTCAATAAACAGTTAACTTTCGTAACAAAAAATTATTGTTTTACTTTCATGATGTCAAAATACAATCACTTTGACTTTCTTTTGAACTTGGTGTGTTTCTTGGGTTGGGATTATTCCACATTCATACGAGTGCAACGCAGCACATGTGATTTTTTTTGTAAATACGGTGATGAGTACGGTGTCGGAAAAAAAAAAACGAGTATGATGCTTCGCCCTGTTCTTTTTTATTTTTTCGCGAAGAAAACGAGTCAACGAAGAAAGCGATAATTGTGCTGCCATAATCTCTTCCACAAAGGGACAACTTAGTCGCGTGAGCTTGGCTTCTTCTCGCGTGTGTACGTACGTGTGTGCGTGTGTGCGCGCCTCTGATTACGTGCGTGTGTGATAAACTCATCGAAAGAGGGTTGATGAGCAAGCATAATGTCTAAAAGAAGAACGATCACTCGCGATATTGAGTACTTTTCCGGATTAGTCCAGGCGTGCGTGATGACGTAGATGATGAAGAGGTAAGAGAAGATGTGCGCGTGTAACACAGGGTAGACAATAGGGACCATCGAGAGGGAGACTGCTACTAGGAGCGAGCGAGAGCGATGGCCCAGGGCGGCGATGTTCGTTTCATGAATATTTCAACATCCGTCGACGACGGTAAATACCGAGCGTCGTGAAATTATGTTCTGCGAGCCAGTCGATCCAAATACGCGTTCCTCGCGACAAGAGGTTTCCTACGAAGAATATTACGGCGACAGTGTCGGATGGTGAACGAGAGGAGAGAAATTTACCTGAGAGAACGTTGTTTTAGCGCGAGTATAAATATACTGAAATTGTAGAAATTATTAAGATTGTGTAGATATTTCTACGTACATATTTCGAACAAGTCGAGGCGAATATTCATTCGTATATCCATTATGAGAAATCCGTTAACGTTCCCGGAGTTTTTTTGTCGCTTAAGTGATACTATTCCCAGGGATATTATTCTTCCCAGGGCGAATTTCTAAAAACCGCCCTCTTCGCAAAGGCACGATCCGGGAAATGATCATATCCATTGCGGGATTACCGCGCATATTACATTTCGAAGTATAATGGAAAGTCCGGAGCGTTCGCTGTACCGACCGCATACGCACGGCGTATTACATTTTGAAGTATAAAATTGTTTCAACGATGCCGAGTTTCTTTGAATTTTCTCTCAGTTCCGGAAGAACGCAATCTCTATTCCGCGAGCGCACCGTGTATACAAGAGGCGGGTCGAACTTTATTACGGAGGAGCGGCGCGCGAGCAAGTCTCACCGACTTGCGGGCGGTTCTCGATCGACCGTGAACGGGAATTCATTCGGCACCAAGAGACGACCGGGGGTTAGTAAACCCCTTCGCCGTAGGAGGAACGGGTCAATAATGACGACGTGGCAGCCTCGACTCGGCTCGTACTTGAATCGCGCGTCGTCGAGAAGAAGAGCGCGAGGCGGGGTGTAGAGGCATGAGGGAGAACGTGCCACCTGTTACACCCTCGCCTTCTCGGACTCGTCTCCTACCCCCCCCCCCCATCGCCACCCGCCGCTTAGGCGGCGTGAACGAACGTAAAGTCGAAAGTTCGGGGTTCCTTCGATGCTCCTCTTCGCTGGAAACTGGCTATCACGGAGTGTTTTTCGGAGCGACTTGCCAAAAGTTTTCGTTTTGGGCGATTCTATTTGCGACGGTTAATTTAATCGTTTTTATCCTACTATTATTACGATTGCCCTGTGATTTATATTATTTACGATCTTTCGTAATAAAAATTAACGATCGGTCTCACCCTGAGAAAAATGCCTGGTCGATTAATTGGAATTCTGATTGTGAAAATGGAGAGACAATTCAGAATTTTCTGATTAAATCTACTAGATTTCCAATTGAGATAACCGGAATACTGATTGATGTAATTAACATCTTTCAATCCGTTCATTTTTAACTAAACATTTTAACTAAACATTTTTCTTCGTGCATTTACAATTCTATTTGTACCGACTTGAATCGCTAAACAGATCTTTTTCAATCGAGGTGTAGTATTGAATTATTGGTGGAATTTGCACTGCATGTCCGCCGTTCTTTGCTCGCTCCTAAGCACCAGCGATCGTGACGCATCAACTATTTCGTGGGAATGTTTTCTCCGAGATACGTTCGCCTACGTAGATACAGTGGATCGACTTGTCTTGGCGGGGCGAATCGTGAAATCGTGCGAGATGGTCAAACACAATAAGCTTGGAACTATGTACTTAACATGATAAACCATGTTCGAATAAAAATGTCACATAATATAGCGCCTATTTTATTACTACTTCTATCGTTAGTATATAGGCACTAAACGTAAATCTATAATTGAATCAAAAGCAGCAAAAAATATCAGCGAATAATCGATAGTACAGCGAATATTCTTCGTTCGACGTTCCAGCAAAATGAGGTATGTACATTTTACTTTTTCGTTCGGTTCACAAGCATATACCTTAACACTATCTCATCGATGTAACTTTTTTCGCTTTTGCAAGCATTCTGTTTTACAAGAACCAGAGCAAAATTTGTTATGGATGATGAAAATTTCTGCTGGCGTATGTCCCATTTCCGGAGGCTGCGTTTTCCGCAGAAAAAAATCCCTATCGTTTAATGGATAAATACCGTGAAGAAAAATTCACCGTCGGGTCTCTATTTTTTTTTTTTCCAAGCCGCGCATTACTTTCCATAAAAGTGTCGAACGTGATACCAACTGATATGCGATCAATGCAGCTCTCACGCCCGGCTGGACGATAAAAGCTGCTGCGGAATACAGTCGCGCCGGTCTCGCCTTTTAGCGCATCGCGCTTTTGGATATATCGCGGCTTTTATTGCGTGCCAATGCGTTTTTCACGCTCGATCGGCACTGCGAACTACTCAGTATATCCACAGTACCACAACCAACCCTCGTGCATCCCACGCGAGCTTCATTCGACCTATGCGTGCATTCTTGTTGCGCCATAACCGTATAACATGTAACCGTGTGTTGCTCGATAAACCGCGATCGATCAAGCCGGCCAAAATATGGTCGACGCATCAAACGCAATCGCGTTTTTTAACATCTCAAACGTTTCACGTGCCTCCGACACGTCCCGCTGTGAAATAACAGCCGGTGCATCGCGTGCGGCGTAATGCGTGCATTACCATGCCGCTGTTCTCTTGATCGCTCGTGAATCAACGATAAATTGATCCGTACCGCTGCATTGGCATAAACACTGGAATGCTTGCTTGCGCCACGCTTTTGTGTGTTCTGTATAAATATATCCGATAAAACTTTCTCCATCGTCGATTACGCCGATAACAATGCGCCGTTGTGCATCAGAGCCAAGTCGATTTAATTTAATAATCCGTGCGCAACCAGCTCTGGTCGATAAACTCTGCCGCAAACAAAGCTCTATCGAGAATTTTACCTTGCATTTAAAATGCCAATGAATTAAATATTCACGCGTGTTTTGGAGTATCGCCACTTTTGCGTTACATTCATTTGTGACGTATTAATTTGAACGGGATATTATCGGTATTATGACTGAAGTGATCACCATCGAAAGATTTATCAGTTTTATTAACAATTATTAATACGTTGCAGAAATGAGCAGCTGTATTAATAATGTAACACGTTGAATCGAGATATATTTTACAAATTAACGCTTTCTAATATTCTCTGTCTGTATAAACTGACTCTCCGCAAGTTTGATATTTTTTGTTATGATTTAATTCGGATCTCTCTAGAAGTTATCCTGAGTTTACAATAATATTGAGATGAGATAACACGCTCGTTGTTATTCAAGAAGTTTGATTCTACATTATATGCATCATCACAGTATCTATACCTTAGTTGAAATTCAGCACCAGTGGTGTTACCTTTTTCAAAACACGAGCTGCAGCTGCACCATATTCGCGACGTACATATATTCAAAAATTTATTCCGCATAAAAAACATTCTCAATGCTTGATAAGCAATCATTCAGTCTCTCGGTTCCAGCTACTTCATAAACCTTTGTAACCATGTTACCTCTTGTATAGTTTCCCTTATCGATCAAACGTGGGAAATATGTTACTACATCGGGAGAGCCAACGTTCTCTCCAGCAGCGGTGGAATATTTTATGACTTTCATTGTGTGCACCAGTGCGTTTCCGTACTCAATCGGGAATTTTTCCTTTAGTGTTTCCATGCATTTACCTACACTTTATACGTTACTACACTTTACACTGAGTAAACAGTTCAAAAGTACATATTCTGAGAATCTTACTCTATTATGCATAATACTAGATTTATTACAGTTTACTAAATATAGTCTATTAATATTAATTACTAGTGGATAATTATACAATACGTCCTAGTCATCGATCGCGTTTAAACAGACTAATTATACTGGGTATTCCACGGGAAGTGTTGTTGAAATTAAACTCGTCCCTGCTCTCCCTCTATAAATTAGGGTAATATTTTATTATTCGAAGATATTTTATTTTTTTGTCTCGCACCTGGGACTTTGCAATTTTATTTTAACCATCTTCGCCTCTTGAAACGTCTCTTGAAAAATGAGTAGCAATCATGGAAGAAAATTTTATCTTATCGAAGAATTCTTTTCTATAAATGAAATCCTATATAAAGCATTTACGTAGATATATCATTTTATATTAAGTATAAAATGAAACTACGAAACGAATAGAAAATACACACAAGCGGAAACTCTTTGCACAGGTAAGAAACATTTATTTGTTTAATACAAAAATATATATTATTAGAATGTCTAAGTTTTGCTATTTTTCTATAAGTCAAATAGAATAAGTAAAATTTTTTATTGAACAATTATTATTGTGTACATGTGTATACTTAAGTAAAATTACTTAATGTCTTCTTCTAAATACAATTTTTATTTTCCCCATACCGCATTACAGAAAAAGATTTAATTTAGTTCCCATGAGACATCCTATATATACCATATTTATAAAAATTAAAAGGTACATTGCAAAGTGGTAAAAAGTAGCCATTCTAAAACAGAATTTAAAAATAGTTTTTAAAAATAAAAAAGTATATCGGAAACCTATATTTTTTTAAAAGGCATTTAAGAACATATTATGTTTTGTGATATAACTTCCGACACTTAGATATGGGAAGAGCTACATGCACGATGATAACTTATACAGGCTAATAAAATGGTCGAATGTTTCCACGAGAGTAGTACGCTTCATAAAGCAACCATAACAACAGTATCGTCTTACGGAAACTCAGAGATAAACCGCAAATGAAAAACGTAGAAATCACGAGGTCTACTATCTGCATGTGATATCATGAAAAAGCCGTAAGAAAAGTTTAAATTATCAATATTAAAAAATCGATTTTTTTCTTCATGCATTCGTTTGCTCATTGTTTGCTCACGAATGCTCAGTTGGAATTTTCGTTTGCTCACCTTTAGTTCAAAAGATTTGTGAGCAAACAATGAGCAAATGAATGCATGAAGAAAAGAATCGATTTTTTAATTCGATACCAAAACTTAATTTTCTTGTATCTTTTGAACTAAAGGTGAGCAAACGAAAATTTCAACTGAGCATTCGTGAGCAAACGATGAGCAAACGAATGCATGAAGAAAAAAATCGATTTTTTAATATTGGGGGGCCAGTTTCACACGGGTGGTTATTACATAAACTGTTAGAAGTTGTAAAATGCATGAAAGATATATATTATATTACCATAGATATATCTTTTTGTCGCAAAATGCATTTTCATCAAGAAAATATTTATCACACACAAATGCATGTATGTGTACGCATTTTACGTGTAAAAATATACTATCATGTAAATTAGCGTAGTAATTGTTTGAAATATTGATCATTGAATAATTTTCATACAATAATAGATTCGAGATGTTGACTTTTAGTTATAATAAGGTATGTTTAAAGATATCCAAATTGTTACAAATTTTGATTGTTACTTCTGTTGTGCTCTATTATTTAGATTTTTTTCTTTTGTATTCATAATACACATGTATTACCAACCCATGAGGACTATATTTTTTTCAGTGTAATCTTAAAGCAAGACATATAGTATTTTTTTTTGTAATAAAGGGGAAATGCCTATCGCACTTTACCCATGACTATTCTCGAGAAAGAGCATGTGAGTTATGTAGGACTTGCACCCACTAAACTCAAGTGTCTACCAACAGGCCACGAGGGACATCTCTAGCATTGCAGCCCGTCAACTGAGGGGTTGACCCGTATCCAAAGAAGACCATACGGTATCTATCTAGTATGAGCGGCAAGTAAATTTCATAATCTTCGTTGTTTTTGTAAATTAACAATTTTTTAATGGTATAATGATTTATTAGATTGCAGAAAAGGTTGAAATAATTAAGTATTATATTTTTGTTATATAAATATGAAATTTTTTTCCATTAAGTACAAGGATAGTTTAATAATCAAGTAACTAAGTAATATGAAACACATGCGCTCACATGTCCATATTTTTAATGCATATAAATAACTAGAGATTATATTACATGTACGGATGTACCTACATAAAAGTGATGCGAATTACTTTTTAACGACAATCGTTAAATCGATGTCTCTAGCATGGCGTCGAAAACCTGGATCTAGTTAAACCGGGTCAGTTTTAAATTTTGTAAGAATCGACAGATGCAATGTAAAATTATTATACTGGACTTCACAGATATGTACGGTGTTTCTTGACAACGTCAAAACTAATAAATTTTTTAAGTATCTTTTTTAATGCTTAGCTTACAATGTCTGTGTTTCGAGTTCTTATTTTATCCTATTAAATTATTTTATCTTCGTTCAATACATGAACGCTTTTTTATATTAAATTAATAAAAAGAATTTGATTATACTATAAACTACAGTTTAATAATAACTTTATAATTTATTTGACAAACATTAGAGAAAAAAAGACTGTTGGTTAAGCTTAAAAGTATTTTTATAACTATGCTAATATAATTTTTGTGAAGAGAAAAAAGAGAGAAAGAGAAAGAGCAAATATGCATACGTCTAGAATATAATAGCTTCGAGAAATATATTTTATAACTTCTAGAAAATTTCATATTTTTTTCAACATATGCATCATATATATCTATTCAACTGTGCATTAAACATCGAGTTATAAAAGCTTTTATCCAATTAAACAAAACATTTCCATATTCAGTTTCATCAAACTGCAGTATACACGAAGAAAAACGACAAGTTGCGTGTTTTATCGGAAAACAGAGTGCATAATTCTTGCATTCTTGATTTGAACGTGGTTAAGTTGTATATTCTCTGTTAATAATTTATCCATTCTCGCAGTAAATATTGAATACATCGCACAGATTACCATATAATACTTTAATAACGTACAATTTAAAGATTAAAGAGAATATTCTTATGTGAAAAATGTCCTCGACAAAATATTATATATGTTAAGTTAAATGATAAAATTTAATAACCAAGTTAAGTAAAAAAATTAATGAAAAAACTGTAATCTTAAATTCTGGTTCCATAAATCTACATTTTCTAGTAGATATCTGAATTTTATACCATATTTTTTCTCACAAAAACTGAGCACAGTTATAGAAATGATAGACAGAACCTTTGTGTTATCGTACCCAAGAGAGATTTCACCTAAAATTTAATTTTGTCATTGATACTCTTTAAAGAATGATTATCTTTTCAGATTTATTTTTAAAACTATCAATACATACCTCAAATTTCTTTTTTATAAACAGACACATAAACAGAACAATAACATTAATAATTTAGAAAAAAATTATAATAATGTTAGTTTGTTAACTGTACTATAATATCACATTTTGATAAAGGAATATTATCAAAGATATTTGAATATCAATTTATAGCGTTTGTTAATCTCAACAACCTAGACAAATTAATTAAAGTACAAAAAGATTATCTCCCGCACAACCAGGAAAAAATATTGTATACCATATAAGATTACATGTGAAGATTGTGATGCATATTATGTAACTTAAACGAGAAAAGAATTAAAAACGAAAATTTTGGAGCGTAAAAATAATAGAAACAGTATTAATTATTTCAGAGTATGAACATTCTGTCCACAATCCATTACCGAGCATAGGATGCACCACAATCACAAGTTCGATTAACAAATATATAACAATTTTAGATATAGTAAGATGTCTGATTATAACTGACTAAACTGAAAATTTCAGAAATATAGTTTTAATTTATATAAATGAATTATTATATAAATGAATACTGAATGTTTATACTTTACTTATATCATATTTTGACATTCTTAATAATTCATAAGACTTTATTCACACACACAGGCTGTTATTTATTATTTATTATATTTTATTATTTTCAGGTTTTATATATTATCGAAACTCTAACTTTTACAGAGAGAGTTTAACGTTTACAGCTTTACTTTCTTATATAACACTCATTTGTTCTCATTAGATCTGTTTCTTTGTAAATAAACTAGTGTGCACTTTTGAAACTTAAAATGAGATAGAATAATATATGTTTGTGATATTTTAAAAGCGAGAACGAGAGTTCAAGAATTTATTGCAAAAATAAAAAACAAATCTATTGTATCTTTGTTTTTTTATTAAAGAATTCGCTGAATTTTGATGCACATGGTGCAATAAGTTAAAGAAAAACAAATTATACGTTGTGTCAATTCAGTTGTATCAATTCAGAGAGTTCATCGATAAGGATCTATATAACGGATCTATTGACATTCGTACAACTCGTTCAGATTTTAATTGTTTTTAACTTTTATATAACATATATGACTGCGGATTTTTATAAACTATTTTTGTATTTTTATCTAGTCTTGCACTCTTAGTATCTAATGAGTTTTTAGTTAGTCCTTTCACTCAAGTTTAACATTAACTTATTTTTTATCTAATTTCAGGATGCCAGATTCCCTTTAAGCAAGTTTTCACAGCTTTCTAATTTCCTATGAGATTTGCATTCTGTGTCACTGATGATGGATCTAAGGGCAATCAAAACGTTCAAGATATTTCTAAAAGTTCACTAAATATTGTAATTGTGAACATTTATACGCTTCAAGTACTACATTGTACTTTCATCTGTTTTCCTTTTTAAAACTTAAATGATAAAGAATTAACGATCTTGTGATTTTAGACACATATTTATTTTATGCCAAAGTTAATAATTTCCACGGTATTCGTTCTCACGGGACAGTTGCAATAAGCTTTTTAACGACTGGTCGTTAAGTCGACGATCCCATTGTGATGCTCTTGCTACATCCGAGTGCTCGAAGTCGGTCAGTGCCCGCGGGGCAGTTTTAACGCTGGAAAACTTGTTTACGTTGCATCGTTGTCCTGTTAAAATATAACATGTGCGCGCGTGTGGAATCGTCGAGCGAAATTAACTTGCCAGGCTGCAAACCGCATTACATGACTCTTCTTCGTGCACCCTTGGCAGGTACTCTCCCGCGATTAGATAAGTCTTGGAAGAGGTCTCAACGTTGAAAAATGCGACTCATAATTAGACATCTCGGGTAAAGCACGAGACTCGCGACAGGGACCGCGTTAGCAGACGGCAGAAGTCGGAAAACGCATTAAACTCTGAACTCCTTGTCGGCGATAATGCGCCGGAAATGTAACGTGTCTGGCATGCTACTTCCCCGCCGGTAATATCTTGTTCACGGTTTCACGTGCTGGAGGGTAATACAAGCGCTTCGTTGAGGTCGCACAAGATCTCCAACGTGTTATGGGCTAACTGCGAGATCGCGATATAAACGAGAAGATTGGAAGAGAGGCTCGCGAGAGAGAGTGAGAGAGAGATTTTTCTGATACCTAACAAGTCCTAATTAACCAATTTCGAGATCGCTACTATAGATAACATAATTTATATACGATTGTGATTTTCTATTAATTACAAAGCTCTTTTACACGGCAACAGAGCTCGTTCTATCTCTGATATATTTCTCGTTCTATGTCTGATACATTTCACTGTATAGGAGAAGCGCGGAAATGAATCAAACGCCGGAAGTTGGTGGAGGTAAGCGCGCGACCACGAGTCGGGATACAGAAAATTTTCCCATAACTCTTCCCCGCAGCACATTGCGAAAAGCGTTTTCAAGAACGCGGGAATTGTTTTGGCTGCGCACCCGCGGTTGAATGCCCACTTGTTCGCCCACCCCACCGGCGCTGTGTAAGTTCGTGGAGTAATTGCTACTCTGAACCGTCAGAACCTCGAATACGCTGTATGCGAGGTAACTAAAAAGCTATTACACCGACTAGCGAGTAGACGCACGAGAAATCTTTCGTTGTGAAAAGCCTCGCGATTCCCCGGCTTCTTACCAACGGCGAATCCCGCGTCGCGGAACTTTCGAGCCTCACTTCCGCTACATACTTATACTTGCAAGACTTAAGGGAAACTTGTGGCTCACAATGTATCAGTGTGTGTGTGTTGTGTATTACTAGAAAATATATATCTTACATTTATGTATTGTATTTCCCAACGTTCTCGTAATATCTCGTGATATTGTTAATTACACGGAAAGAATGGTTTCGTTAAGTATAATATAATTAATATTACAATTTAGCTGGATACAAAAGGAAGTTTAGACAGTTAAATTTTGTTAGATTATCAAAATAATTATGTACGACGCTAGTTGCTAAAAAGATGTCAGAACTTTTTCGCAGTTTTTCATTATGCTTGAATTTCTTACAAACTGATATTGATGGTCTAATCAAATTACTTTCAAATCTACTATATCTGTGCCTAACTAAATTTTTAGATGTTTCAACAAAATAGTTTTTTCCGTCTGTGTATATATTAATACAAAAATGTTATTCTAATATTATTACAGGTTTTAAATTACAGGTTGTTGTTCTAATATTATTTCTCAAGACACAATACAGCTTCTCAAGACGTAACTATTCTATTGTGTTAGTCAGATAAGTAGGAAGCGACTATTAGTTTAACAAGATTGCTTTGATATTCGCATACTCATTCCGGTTTCCCTCGTACCGCAACGTGTTCTGGAAAGATGAATAACACCCGCGTACGCAATGTATATCGGATCGCCGATTTCGCGGTGCGAAAGAGGTGCGAGACATACATACCGGATAGTGCTCTGAAATTTAAGCAAGCCCTGGCATACGAAACCGACGAAATTGAAGCGGGCGCATGGAAATAGCGGAGATACCCCGTGACAGAAACGCATACAAAGGAGCGGTCGACGGTTTGTGTCGCGTGAGCGTCGGGACGCCACGACCCCTCTCTCTCTCCCCGTTGCCCGTCGAAGTAGACCCGCGTGCGACATTTCGATATCGATCGACGAAACCGTCGGCGCCGCGCTACTTGGTACGGAAGAGTATTTTATGAATTTTTTACAGTCGCCAGCCGGGGCTTTATCGGTGTCCCCGTCCGGCGCACCAATTGTGCGCCGGTGAATTTGCATGATTAATCACCACGCGTCGCGTGCCGGGATCGGTCGATCGGTTAAACGAACGATGACGGATGCGCCCGTAACGAATCTGGTCGCGCAGAATGCATCGTCGGCCAGTAAATTATGTATTTCTGGAACAGCCGTGGTTCAGATCGCGCTTTCGCGCGCGCAAGCGTGTCGGTTATCTGAAATTACATTGCGGACATGTTCGAGCCATACAGTCAGACGAGAAATAAACTATCGCCGGTTAGCCCAATTATACCTGCCACTTTACCGTGAATAAACGTTGATAGAATTTTGAAGAGGGCTAATTTAATAGTTTGCAGCAGATTTGCATATACACCTGCGTATAGTAAATCCAGCAGGTTTGTTTATCAGCTAACGTAAGAGGTTGTCTTTTAGTATAAATAAATCATTTTTTAATAATTTACATATCTAATTTATAAATCAAGTTTAGTACATATTTATAAATGTCAATCAATATATACTAGAATACATCTATAGACAGTTCAATCTAGATGTCACTTTACTTCACCGTTTCTCGGTCATCGCTCCATAAAGGTATAATTTACATGAGAAAAATGTCCAGTAGGCACTATCGTGTAGACATGTTTTTCTTATGTAAATTATACTTTTATGGAGCGCGATGAATTTATATTATCATAAATATATTGTAATATGAAATTATTTGGGGAATATATTTAGTTTATCATATAGAGATAAGAATGTTATTTAACCTAGTAATTGTGATGACATTAAAACTGATTATTGACAGCTTATATTTTTATCTAATTAGCAATTGACTTTTATCTCAATGGTTATTTTATAGCTATAAGCGAATAAATCCACATTTCCCGGATGCTATACCATATAATCCTATTATTGATAAGACGTTTTTATTTTGTTGCACGTAACCGATACATTTTATTAACGTAATTAAAATCAATTGTTTCTGTTACTCAACCTTACTATCTAATCGGTCATCGGCCCTTACCAACACATTAACGATTTATCCATGGCCTACGGCTCGTTAGGTCTATATTTATCACCCATTCTACATTGTGCGCACGTATCGCGGTATTTGTCGCATATCCTAGATGGGCGAAAAGTTATTTACACCGATGGCGTGGTGCCGGTTCGTTTGAGAGCGACACATACGCGCGATGCACACACACGTGACTGCCTCGCACGTATATGACGAGGGGCTTAGCTTGCCGTCTACCGCGGCTCCTGTTCTGGAATTCTGCGTAGATGTATCGGTCCAGCTGGATCTAATGGTCATTTCACGGACGAACACGCGTCTGTTCCGCGTACAGCAGCGGCCAAAATTTCTGGTTCACATGCTTGTGACGATACGCGTGTAATCGCCGTAAAATTAATTACCGGCTGGAAATTTGATACGATTTAATACGTGCATTTAACCATCGCGAGAGATTTGTTCTTTCATTGACAATTAGATCAACTCTATGTATCTAAAGGTTTCTTATGATCGCTCATTGGTGCATTTTATTAATGCTATTCGTTGATATATGAATAAACGGTTTTGTTGAAGTGTATAAATCCAGATATAAGTATAGATTTGAAAATAAATTTTGTTAGATTATTAAAATAATTATATATGAATCTCAAAATGGTTGCTAGGATGTCAAAACTTTTTGCAGTATTGCTCTCATGCTTGAGTTCCTATTATATACTTGTTTTGATGGTTGAACAAAATTATTCAGATATTCAGCTATATTTAAATATTAGGTACATCAACCACTTCCGCAAAATCGCTCTTGCTGTGCAAATCTCTTGTGTGCAAATCATATTTGATGTAGAAAGTCGATAGTCTAAATATTTGATTACTATTCTTTTGTACTTACTTATTTTTATCTTTTTCTCCAAAAATTGGAAAAAGATAAAAAGAAAATTAAAGCGATGTTAAAGTCTATATTAACTTTAGAAATGGATATATATTTAATTATGGGTTTTATTTATAACGCACTTATTAACAATAGATCGTATATTTTAAAGCCTTAATTATATTACTTTAAAATTGTAATTAGTGTTATATGTTACGTTTATCTTTTAATGTAACAATTATTTTTTATCTCTCTCTTGTAACATACTTCACGGTTATATTAGGATTATTTTATTATTTAATACATGTGTGTGTGTGTGTGTGTTGTCTGTGTTGAACTTCGAAGAAACTCTTAATTTCTGTACTTTCACGAAGCTCGGCTACAGGATATCGTCATAAAACAAAAATCAGGGAATGTTGAATTCCTCTCGCAATCCGGTGTTCCTCAATCCAATTACGATCAGTAGAAACTAGCTTGTACCTCTCTTTACTTCTTCATCGCTGTTCCGCCCTTTGCTTCTCCTTCAGAGTTACCTCCCTCGCATTCCGATTCGCGGAAACGAGCTAGGGACAATCGTGGGAGAGCAAAGCTTTACGACGTGCTTCAGTAAGTTCGTTAAACTCCTTCATTGCGTCGGTTCTCGGATGTTTTACCTTCCGACTCGTTCATGCAATACTGAACGTCGACGGCATATTTTCGTCGTGGTAACTCAATGGTGACCGCGTTTAAACCCGACGACACTTCGAATGCCAATTCGCTTCATTCCCCCTAAGAGATGGTATTACGACCGTGGCATTTCAAGCCCAATGTCAGAATCGGGTCGCCGCGATACGCTTCAACCTTCAGTGTATGGATCATCATGTCGAGTGGCTCTATTAAACTCTCGACTGTAATGTGATCGAGTGGCAAGTAGGCGTATCATTAGCTTATCCTCTTCTGGTTATGTATTGTGCTTATGATCGATATAGACATTGTATTACTATTATAATTCTCAGCAGATAGTGTGTTAACTAGTATAAATTATTAATTTTTGATTATACAATTATAAATTTTATGAACATTGTTAGTGAAATTATACTTTCACATCATTAATTATGTCGCACAATTTATGAAACACACAACTAACAGAGATACCACTGTTATATAGGATTTATGTTAAGTGTTATATTTTGCTGTATTTCGTTAAAATTACGATGTAACGATGTTGGCAATCTTATTAAGATGAATGTCGGTAAGAAGAATCCTATACTGACAGCTTATTATCTTCTCGCCGAAGTAATATTATAGCACGTCGTGCCATTGTCAGCGGTGCTATGGTCGACTGTCAGCAAGCATTTCGTACATAGAATCGGGATCGTGTTACCATCAAGGGATTAAGCCAGACTGAAATTGTTAGGGATCACCGAAGGATAAGAGAAGGACGAACGCGTGAGTGATTCTCGCCCTCTTCCTTCTGTTCATCTTAAGGGATTCGAGCTTAGACGCCCATTCGGGAAGAGAACGAGGATCAGACTCTTGTGGCGAGAGCAAAAGACACCACAAGGTATAGGGTTCGTGAACACTGGCAGGTGAAACAGAAGTAGGTTTCCTATTCAGACTGATGAACAGAGAACATGCAAACTTAAATGACAGAGAAATATAATTTCCTCAGCTGTCAAATAAATAAGTGTATAAGGCAGAATTATGTCGTGCGATCTCATTCCACCGCCGCGCAACAGCCGTCATTACCATTACAGGCTAGTCTCGCCGCCAGTGCTTTCACCTGCCTTTCAACCTTACACACGGTTCGCTTCCGGCCGACCCGCGCACACATTGATTCAAATTTGAATTACATAATTACATCGATGTGCTTAATGACGTGAAAACTCATGTCGGCTTAACTGGTTCACCCCACGTAACGAGATCCAATCGTTACTGATAAGCGAGGGTCGTTCCTTGATAATTTCCTAGCCTACCATTTGCTGAACAGAATAAACCGTTGCAACACGGATTTACATCGAACGGATTCATCGAAGTAGTGCAATGAAAAACTAGAATTTGAAAAAGTTTGGACATTTGATTTATCTTATGTTATTGAAAATCTTATTGATTTTTTACTCTTTTATGGTCAATAAATTCATATTGCTTCATATACTTTGATGAAGCTAAAATCGTTGGATATTTATTGTCGAAAATAAAATTTGAAAAAATTAATCCGTTTTTGAGAAATTTTTTGCAAACAGACAATCGGACGAACGACCGGATTAACACTACACAATAAAAAAAGTATTTTGTATTTGTGTTAGAAACGGTCTACTTAAGTCCTCGTTAATATTTTATGTTGAATTTTTAACATATTTGTGTAAGTTTAACATAATGTGATTATGTTATTTAAATAGTTTGTGCTAAATTGGTACTCAACATTTTATAATGTCAAATTAACGCAGTTTATAAGCAAATGGACAAATAACATATAAAAATAATATGTTTCAAAATGTAAATTCTAAAATAAATAAGTAATATGTATGACAATAATTAAATATATTATAAATATTAATTTTATTGAAAGAAAATGCTTTCACGATTTATTTATGAATTGTGTCAATATTATCTTTTCTGTGTTTATTTTTAAAAATATAATAATACTTGTGTTACCTTCTATTTGTTGCGCAGCATTACTTAATAAAACGTATTACTTTTATCCATGGCAGTACCATCGCGTATTTATTGCAGAAGCTACCAAACTCTTATTGTGCACTTTAGCAAATCACGTAGCGCTGTAGCATAATGGGGATACTCAATTAGAGCCGCCACACTTCAATCCGCTTGATGGTCCCCCTGTAATCTTACGAATTTAGCCCACGATTATTCGGGACGCGACTTCACCGCGTAATCTTCTATCGCATCGGTAAACGGATTCGTCCTTATTTCCCGATGCTCGACCGGTCCTTCTATGCGGACGACTGCAGTCGAGAGAACCGCGACGATACGGTCGATTTTACGAGCGGCACTGTTTTACGATGTACTTCAAGAAAACTGTGAGCGTTTCCTTTCGGCAAGTTACCTGGCTGCGCATAAATGCGTGCCGGCAATATCCCTTTCCCGTTCCTTCGTCGCGATCTTGATGGACCTTCGTACCTTCGGTACGTCGTACGCACGTGGATTCACTCACGAAAGCGTATGTGCATGCATGATGAACGACTGCATTTGGATACTTTTTATTTCCGTAATACTTTCTACGGTCAGTAATAAAAAAGCATAACGATTCATGTTTTCGTTTAAACGTAATTTTTAATTTGATAATTTTTGGAATTGTAGAAATGAAGTAAAAAAGTTTTTATTCCCCGAGGAGATTTTGTCTTTCCTGCGTAGATTGCAAAATTGCGCAAAATTGCGAGGCAAGCGGATAAAATAAAGAACAGCTGCCAGCGATGCTTAAGCATAGCATGTGCTTCTCCCCACAAAGCGGAAAGATTGATGGAACACCGTAAAAAGACAAAGGGTTAGGTATATCTTTAACGTACAATTGTTTTCTTTTCATTTGCTTGAAATTTATCGTGCTGCGTATATCCGCAGAATAGAATAGGAAGAAAGAAATAACCGAGTGATGTGTGTGCTGTCACGTATCAAGCTTTGAAAAAGATGAACCAAGAGCGGTAAGGAAGAAATGGAGGTAAATGGTAAAAGAGAGACGGTGCGCTAGCCGCCGGATTCCATGTCCTACTCATCCGTTCATTTGTTTTTTGCGTCTGGCACTCCCGGTAAACCGCAAATCCTCAATTCCCACAGGCTTCAATTTGGGAATAGGGGAGGCAGTAAGGTAGGAACGATGAAAAAAAGGGAGTGTCGTTGTCGAGACGGGAAATCTAGCGGACCAACCGCTTTCATCCGTTTTCGGACAGCTATCCCTTTTGAGGATACTCGATAAGCAGCTCTGGGTAAGGATCTCTCACTCCTGAATTTTGCCGGCGAAATCGATTTCGGTCGTCAAGGTCGCCGCGAGCGAGTTCGCGGTTTAGACATCGTCGCCGAGTCTCGCCGCGAGCGGCTGACTAAAGTCGCACCGTAACTACTGACAAAGTGGAGCTCTTTCTGTGAAGTCTTCGATCGCGTAACCATTGCGTCGCCGCGACTTCTTTTCTAGGAAATTTTATGCAAAACTCAATACCTGATCCAATTTATAATAACGGGGTTATGAGAAGTAAATGTAAAACTATATCTTTATAAATCAAATATACTCTTGCTGAATATCTTCATAGTATATAATACAACTGAAATGAGAAATAAATAAATTAATGAGATATAAAGTAATTATTGTACAAGTTTTTGTTTAAATGTAATTAGTGTCCCTAATCGAAAATAACAAACAAAAATGGTTGTTTGTTAAAGTATCTCTATAAAATTTAGTTAGATACAGATTTGAGAACAATTTTGTTTGAACTATGGAAATAGCTGTGTAGAACGCTTAAATATTGATGATAATATTTTTAGCAATGCAGTAGCGTCCTACATAATTATTTGGATAGTTCAAACAAATTACTTTCAGATCTGCATCTAGCAAAACTAGATACTTCAGCAAAACTGTTCTTTCCGTGTGTGCGACTGAGTTTAGATGTGCCATTTCTAATTGCGTGATTTGCGCACATGTTGAAGTGAATTCTCTTGTTTGAAAGTCAACGGCGCAAATTTACGATAAATCCCTAGATACAAATAGCATCCGCAATTTCTGGAACGTTGTTATCAGATCCGCCGCTTATCGAGTGGAGGAAATCACGGATGGCGATTACGGACCTCATCGAAAATTCTTACGGCTGTCTCGGCTCGAGCCGTCCTATCACACGAATATCTAACGGCTTGCATTTATCGTTAACGCGGAGACATCGCCGTGTGCTGAATAATTTGTCGCCCCGTAGTTACCGTAAAGTACCCTCTACTTCCTGGTACGATAGATCGATTACTCTGGAAGAAGAACAAGGATTGCCACGGTAATAGATGCATGAAAACATATAAAACAATGTGCGCGCTTTATGTAACTCATATCAATTTCGGGAAATGTGCTGGTTGTGATTTTCAAACTAAAGAACACATTTTATTCTATTGTATTATGTAATTATTAAATAACGGTATAATAATAGTGTTTTATTTAATATGATAATTAAGTTTATTTTTCTCTTCGTGAATAATTATACTGATAAAAATTAAAATTAAATTTATTATTAAAATTAAAATTAAATAATTAAAAATAAAATTGTATATTATTATATCAATTGTTATTCAAGTATTTATTTAGTTAAAATAATTTAATTAGCGTTTACATCAACAATAAAATACAAGTCAGTTTATTTTATGTATAACATATTATTTAACATACGTAGGATACATATTTTAAAACTAGGTAGGAAGAGAGAATTGTATTAAGAAATTATGCTGTTAGTAATAATACATAGTTAATAATACATAGATTAATACGGGATTTGATATTAAATAACTCTATTCTGAACGCTATCTGAATAATTCCAACAAAGCTGGATTACACACGACCAATCCTCTACTTTGTTAAATTCGATGGAGATATAGTTGGCAATACGCAGTCGAAGCGTCTATAACCGATCCATTTATTGAAATATGGCATCGATTGGATGGAATTCTGTGAATCCAAAGCCATAAACAGTACAAAATTTCATATCGTCGCGTTTCCGTCTCATCGTGTACAGTATGAATCGTGATTAACCCTTTGACACGTCGAATACAGAACGCCGATAATTACCGTGGCAGGATGATCAATAATTCCCAACCGGTGGATTAATCGCAAACGCAATTTCTCGGTAACACAATGCTAGAAACAAACGATCCTTTGTATTCTCACTAAAGGTAATTAAATAATTTCAAATTATCACTCACGCGCGCTCACTTGACGTTATTATTTATGATTGCCGTGCATCCGTGTTTACAATATATATTGTGGCTAACAATGTTAGAACTGGTTTGATGCAATCGTGACGTATACATTAACTGATCGGTCCATTGAATCTTAGCTATTTCCTATTATAAGGCATCGGGATCTTTGAGTAGTCGACAGGAATTTCGATAAGAGACGATGATTCGCCTAAACAAAGAGGTTTCGCCTGTGGTGCACATATATGCTTCGAAATATTTCTTAAAAGTAGGTATACTAAAAATGTAAAAATATTCTTTTATTTTCAAATACATTATATATACATATATTTTCTTCATTATCATATTTAGCATTTATTAATATTTTGAAAATTTTCACATTTTTCATTGTATCAACGATGAAATTAACCTGCAAAGATCATTCAGCAATAGAGTGGTAAAAGTATTTCTTGGTCTGGCACTGATTCGATCGAGCTATTTAAGTCCAACATATTACGCTATATATATCTCTTTGTATGTTTGCTATACCGGCTACTATACCTGTACTATTATAGCGTCATTTTATTGTACAGCGTACTGTGTGCAAAAAAAAGTTAATTTTTTACATCATGAAAGAATAAACATAGAAGTCATGAATAAGAAAAAGAAACAAAACGTATTCGTGTTGCTTAAATCTAAAAACTTTGCACTTAAAAATAAATAAATTAAAAAATAAATATATATATATACATTTTTGCATTACAGAGAAGAGAGAAAGTGAAGATTTCAAAAGGTGCAGGCAACGCGAAAAGACCTATAATTGTTCTTTGCTCGTTTCTCTTGAAATAAAATGAGAAAATATTCACAAGTTCGCGCTTGATTGACTCTTGTAAAAATTTCTCATGGGACATTGATTGAACGAAATATATCGTGATGATCCAGATGGTGGACACATAAAGACAATAGTCATAAAGTATCCCGTGAGAGGACAAGGCGGCAGCAGGACGAGCCGAGTACTATATAGTAAAGTACATATCGTTTCAACACGATGTCGATCGGAATAACGAGGATTCGGACGGATGTACACATAAACACATACACATATATACATACAAATTGCACGCGGCAAGCGTTAATCGTCGCGCCGTCGTTACGTTAATTGGCTGACGACGCGACTCCCGACAAAACTGATCCGCGTTCTGCACAGCGACGCGCGACGCCCGACGTCGTTAAGCCCCGATAATGATGTCCGCGGTATCGATTTTGCATCATCAAAGCCCGACACACGTTCGATCGTGACACGCGGACGACATGCGTATTATTTGCACGTCGCGTCGCACTCTCGTCACCTCGAAAATTTCGCTCGACACACGCTTTCCGGATCTCCCCGCCGCCGCCGCCGCCGCGCCAGCGGCATCAAAGAGTAAATTGTAATACGGCCCGATCGTCGTCCTGACACCCGCCACCTGCCTGAAATTCGCGGTCGTACCGCCCGGGACGGGATTATTATTAATAATGTATCGCCGCGAATTCCAATGTGGCCGACCGGCTTCCTGAATATCTCTACGTAACAAATATGTTATTATGCATTTGATACATATTTGATAGAAATTGGATGCGCTGAAAATTAATTAAAGTGAATTGTATCGCATATAAATGACACATGTTTTTATAAACTCTGAATATTTTAGAGGAAATTAATTTTTGATGATTTTATATTGTCAACACAGAGAGAGAGAGAGAGAGAGAGAGAGAGAGAGAGAGAGAGAGAGA
>NW_017275402.1:595363-609928 GCF_001594065.2 Cyphomyrmex costatus
GAGAGAGAGAGAGAGAGAGAGAGAGAGAGAGAGAGAGACTATTTTGGTTTTGTGATATATACTAGGATATTAAATTAATTTTGCAATTTCTCTCTCTCTCTCTCTCTCTCTCTCCATAATTATTTTAGATCATATTGTGAAATATTGAATTGACAGCTAAAGAGAAGATATAAATTCGTGTGAATAATTAGATTATTAAATAATTTTTATTGCTTTATTGAATTTCTATCGAAGATATATATCGAAGATCTCTGGAAAATATATTGATTTTTTATTGCTTACAATCGTAACGTAACTCATCACGATTCACGATTTTTGATTTTAGTCCCACAAATTGAAACGTAATATTTTACGACCTGACATAAACCGGAAAGAAATACCGACGAAATCAATACCTCGTACAGGAATAACGCCTTAACAGGAATAAAATATTTATTATTACTATCGCCGTCGGAATTGAACACGAGCGAGATTTAAGATCTTTTTACGTTATCCTTCGTGAAAAATGGTGTTTCTTATTTCTATAACAAAACAGTGACAATATGGTAGAAAACGTTTGAAACATATTGCACCAAATTTTATAATATCAGAATTATTGGTATTGAATTCCATAATACGGATATGCATTATTTGAAATATTTAAAAATTAATTATTAAGTATTCTAGCAAATGAATAAAGTTAGTTCTGTACATTGTGGAAATTAATTTCACCATATTGATACTTACAATACAATTCACTTAGTTACGTACAATCGAAGCGTAGGTTGTCGACCTGAAGTTTGATTAATTCGTTAGCGTCTCATTTCTAGAGATGCGCATGCAATTAAAATCAAAATCAATAAATTTGTTAGCTGGCATCGACATTAATCGTTATTTCGACAGCATTTAATTTGAGAAGATCATATGAATGTCTATATATTTCCTAAAAGATCAGCAATTTTGGATAATGACAATTTCAGCCCGTACTTATCAATTTTTCATCTAAAAATTATTGTTGCATGTCCATGTTTCGGTAAACGGATATCGACAGACTTTGTTTAATAATGAGAATCATTAAGCGTATTGCCTTCGGACACAATTAATTCAGCTATGTACCGAGCAACGTCACAAATTATAAATGCGAAATAATTCGTATCGCGTGTATTGGATGGCGGCGCGATTGAAAAGTCATAGTACTGTAATTCGCAATTCGCTTGGCGCAGCAATGAATTTAACGACGTGCCGAGGGAATCGCTGTTACGTCTCGCAGGATGTAACTAGTCGGAATCATAGTTACGTCTAGCTCAGACATAACAATCATATCGTGTTGTCGAGGTGCACAATTGCTATACTTCTGTCTTTAGGATATGCAGGCCTTCACGCCGCTAAACAGGATTACGTGACGTTCGCCATCCTCGTTCATCGACTGTGTGTTTTGCTTATACAAAGCTGTTCCATAATAGGATGTCTATAACTCATTGTCAGTCATGTACTGTTATATACATCTATTGTAGAGTAACCGAAGGTCAAAATGAGGTAAATGTAATGATATGTTGCGGAGATTATAGAGGAAAGCTGAAATTATTTATACTCTGTCGTTGTGCTTCACAGAAAAGTATATGAAAGGAACGGTGTAGCTAAAAAATTAGATATAGATCTAAAGATATTTTTATTGGATTATTAAAACATAATAATTATGTAGAACGCTTAAGCGTTGATGACAAAGTCTATTACAAAAAATTTAATATTCTAGCAACTAGCTTGAGCGTCTTATATAATTATTTTGATATAGATTAAACACAAATTTTCAAATTTGTATCTAGTTAAATTTTTCGATATTCAAGCAAAACCGTTCTTTCTGTGTAACATAAAAAGATTATGGTGAAAAATAAAGTAATATCAACATATTGATCGATCATTTTTTTCTGCTATCGAGAATAATAATCGACGATGTATGTGTGTGTGTGCGAAAAGGCAAAACATGTTCACGATTCGTAGAATACGCTTTATCGATGTAATTATCGTCGCCACATCCGACTGGTAAGCACTGTAATTCCGTCATTTACATTAAGTATTTACCTAGCAGGGTAAAGCGCATTTGTTTGTCCGTCGATTGTGGATGTATTTGTTATGGCACGGCACGGCACGTATTTCATCGCAAATATATGCCAACCATGCATAGCGTTATTAGTCCGCGATATTTTCCACCGACGTCATGCAATCAGATGAATGGAAATATCGTGGTCGTGATGCAATCTGCAGTAGGACGAGGGTGGTTACCGCATGACGCACGATGTCCCTGGCCAAAATCATAAGCCGCCATGTGTAGTCGAGATATAACACGGCTAGGTGTTACCAGACTTGCATCACACCCCTTTTACACGAAGTTCCGTAATTCCTATCCTACCGTTCCAGTGACTTATGGTTTCATCGTTCGCATTTATGCTCAAATCCGTTGTTTCAAGTACACCCAAAGATTGATGTAGAAAATGCTAGACTTCAAATTTATTAATTTTAAGAATAAGCGAGTTTATAGGAAACATGACAAAACATCGTAACGCCATTTCAAATTTGTTTTATTAACGCAATATTAATAATATAGCAGTAAATGAATAATAAAGCGTAATAATAATAGTAATAATAACAGTAATAACAATGGTGATTACAATAACACAGTAATAATAGAAAAGCCATTTGCAACAGTTTATTAAAAATTCGAAATTGATTAGCGTCAATTAGTTAGAGTCTGCCATCTCTAAGTCTAGTAACCAATTAATTTCAATTAATGTCTGCATATCATTGCGCGATAATTAAATCATCGTTAACAACCGTAATAGACTTTGATTCAGCTTTAAACGAGTAATCGCGGGGAAGTCGCATCGCGGTTATACGTTGCTATTTATAGGATAAAGCTGGTTGTTACAGCACACATAACGTCGCACCGAGAGGATGGAGAGAAATCATAAGCGCGCCGTCTAGTCAAGGCATAACATTGCCGTACCCCGTGATGCACCCCATATCACCCCGGTGGCACACGCAATCCTTTGGACCCCATCACGGCGCTGTTTCCACGGATGGAAGCCGGCCAAATCGTGTCGGGAGAGTTATGAGTCTGGTGCACGACGGCTGGATCACTTATTGCGTGATTTCGCAACGACTTCGTTGAAGGGGTGAAGGAATCGCGGGCGATTGAAGTCGCGAGTTTAGCTCGATATGGCGCACTTTGGAATGCTATTAATGAAAGACGTACTCACGATCATGGTAATAAAATATCTATGACGTATAAAAATACACCGCGAAGGAAGAGACGCGAGCAAATTCTTAGATTACCAATTAATATTCAATCTTTATTAGAGAGGTATGAATTCAGTGCAAACTGATAATGAGAAAAATGTAAATTTTAATAAATATTTGCTGGAATAAAGTATTAACTTACCATTTACTTACGTAAATAAATATTTGTTAAATGAAAAAAATTAGTTATGTAAAAAAAAAAGTTAAATCAAATTAATGGTTCTAAATGTATTAAGTTTTAATAAATATTTATTTGAACGAGACTAGCTGAATGTATATTTATTTGGCACAAATAAATATATATTCAGCTAATACTATTCAAAAAAATATTTATATTGATGCGTTTCAGGTAAAAATTCGTTATATAGAGACAAACGATAAATATAATTTGATAATAAAAAATACATAATAATAATTATAAAAATTAAAAGGAAATAAAGACTGTGAGCTGAATTTCCTATTTTATTAATCATTCATTTAAGTTATAAAAATATTGCAGTTAATTATAATCTTGGCATTACAGAGAAATGATTATTATTTAAATTAAATAAACAATTGTGCTAAAATTGTAAATTCCACTTACCGAATAGAAAAATAAATAAGCCGTATAACGCACGTACGTAAATACGATATGCGTTATGTATGCATGTAGATATCGGCGTGTCGCCATAAAGAGTATAAATTTATCGCTAATATCAATTTCGGCGATACGGATTTGCAATCGATGTTACGCATGTGCACGAACCGCGACGGAACCGTTCGCGAAACGAATAGGATTTGTTCCACCGTTGTGGCTGAATACATACACCATCCATTATATCAAACGGGTATTTATCGCCGGGGCGTCCAGCGTCCCCTCGCCAAGATAAAACCCCCAAACGCGGCGACACGAGCTGGACGAGCGTGGGTGGTTCCGCGCCGATATCGTACGTAACTTCCGTACGAGCATCGACAAAACCCCTGCCTCACTTGAGATACCGCGATAAGGTCATCCGGTTTTGGATACCAAAATCGCACGACACTTCATCGGCCGATAACAGCTTCGCGCGCTAATGAAACACGTGATGCATTGAACATGAACGAGCGTCATTATCGAGAAAGTACTTGCATGATTTACCGATGTTTGATTATGTATCAGCGATATGTCAATAAACTGGAATAAATATTTTATCGTATCAGCCACAATTTTGGAACAAAGAAGTGAATAAAATATATATGGTATCATAAATATCACATTGAAGAGTAGAATAAATTTATGACGCTGTCTTTATGGCTACTATTGTTCGTATTCGTTTCAGTTCTCCTCTTATTGAAAAGTTGCATAATTTAACTTGTAAAAAACTTCATCTATGTAAATTGCTTATTTCTATTGCTATAAAATTAAATTAATACAATAATAGCAAAGAAAAATATCGGAATTGTATACAATAATATAAAAATCGAAAATACTGCTAAAACCGAATTTAAAGTAGGAATTTGTCTCCTTGAATATTAAAAGTATGAATATCACAATTTTTATTCACTGTAATGAGCGAAGTCACTCATCCATCGTGCAATTCTTCGGAAAAAGCTTTGTTTTAATTTATTTACTCTCGCACAGAGTCCCCCAATATATCAGATACTTATCTCGTACCGACACTTTGTTTATCGCTCACGAAGGAAAAGAAGTCTGCTCCCTCGGCGCTAGAACGAACTATTTACGGAGCTCTTGCAGCCTGCAGGAAATAAGTAAGTTTCGACCACTGTTGCTTCGATCACCTCCATGTTGCTCGTGGCAAGAAAAAAGTTTCTATGACTTCGCCCGTGTGTCGGAGAAGGACGAGATGAAGCGCCGGCCGACGCCGTCGCCGCGGCTGGATGCATTGTCGTTCGTCCTTTCTGCACTCCATCCACGTCTTCCGGTTGCTTTTTATTGTCGGCGCACGGAGGTACGCCGCAAAAAGACATACGACCACGGCCGCATACCCAATAATGTTACGGGCGGTACACACAGCCGCGGTACACCACTACGCGCCGAAGAATCGAATTCCAGCGGCTCGATCCAGAAGAGTAATCGAGCCAGTATTGAAATAGCAATTCGTCGTAGCTGCGGCGTGTAGTTACGCGGTTTACCATTTTCTCTCAAATTCATCCGTGCGATCATTTCCGGCGTGATCAATGAAGCTTCTATTGTCTCTCTATGTCAAAGGGCGAGTAGTACATTATAGAACGATCATTGCCAATCATATTAATCCCTTCAAATGTGAAATTTTCGGACCAACGAGAGCAAATATTATATGAGCAAATTAATTTAGGAATGTAATTTACATGTAGATGATTATCGTCAAATTAGATATTATGTTTGTTTAATTGTGAAAGCTGCGAATTGCTATTAAATGACTTTCAAATTAATTTCGCGTCGTATTACATAAAATCGATTATTTTCTCCTTCATTAATATGCGATCATTTTTTCCCCTTGTTTTCTTATATTCTGACATAGAAAAGTCATTCGGTGAGCACATAAAATATCTACGATCGTTTCTTCCGATTGCGTTTACGACACTTCGTTTACGATGTTTCTTTCGTACTGTAGTGAAGTATAGCGGGCTTCTTGCTGAGACTACGTAAAAGAGGAAGAGATAGTATCGTCGATGATGGCTGGAAAATAGCAACCAACTGGTGATAGTTAACGAGCTGCCACTGAAGGAACGAAGAAACGACGGAAGGATCGAAACAAGAGTGCGGGGAAACTGGAGGCGCTCGAGCAAAAAAACGGACGGAGAGAAAGGAGGATTCTCTCGGCGCTGTTGGTTATAAGTCGAACATTTCCTCTTCTTCATCCGCGTCGGGATTTCTTGCTTATTGCTCCTAAGTGGACAGCTTTACGCCTCAAAGAGGAATAATAAAACAGATACTTTATCCATTTTTCTACCGCTCCTGGCTGATTCTTCGACCTATTGTTGCCGTCACGCTTCTTTATATTGTTGTACATTGCCTTATGGCAATATAAGAATGAGGGATGTAACGTACAATTTCTGATAAAATGATAATGTCTATGACTTCATATTTTTATTGCTTGTCAATTCAATTTATGGTATTACTATTCTTGTTCCGTTAGGATTGCGTTTAAAGACTGAAAATTAAATTCGGCGCGTAGTTTGCAGGATTGAATATGTAATATATATAAATAATAATTAAAACAAGGTGAAGGACAATGAGAGTCAATTGGTAAGTAAACAAAAAAGCGATTATAACATTAAAATTATAATATGAAATTTTAAATTATAATTTGACTCTTATTCGCCATTTTTAACGTATTAATTATTGTTATATAAAAGAGTCCTTTAATTCTTCAATTATTTGTTTTCAAACCGCGGGCGCGGGCTGTAACAACGCGGATAGTACATTGTTAGTCTATTCATTAAGTAAAAATTAGATTTAGCATTTATAATTGCGTTTCAAGACCGAAAATCCTTCGGCGCGCAAATATTTAGGAGGGGGGATATTTCAGATTATTAGAGTTGCGTTGCAAGACCGAAAATCTTTCGGCGCGCAATAATTAAGAAGAGGGGACATTTAAAAATCAGATTATTAGATTTGCGTTGCAAGACCGACAATTGTTCGGCGCGCAATTTGGGGGGACTACATATATTAATAGAACGTTATTTCTTACCTTAAATAAATATTGCGAAGAATATTACTACGTCGACCCGCCATCAGAGGTCTATCGATATTCGCAAATTCTCGCAAGTGCTGAGACACGCGTATATCTCTTTATATAGCATCTCGATTTAATAACTTACACCGGCGTCTAAGGTAGGCTTCCATTACAATACCTTACTGATGAGTCCAGTAGTGGAAGCCGGGACGAAACGCCAAAAATTACGTGATATTCTTCGCAATATAGAATATTAGAATAAATTATCAGATTCAGATTTTAAATTGTAATTTGACTCTTATTCGCCATTTTTAACGTATTAATTATTGTTATATAAAAGAGTCCTTTAATTCTTCAATTATTTATAATATGAATTTTTAAAAAGAATACAATGAAATACTTAGCCGCTTTAGACACAATTAAAAATGAGAATATCGGTCAATATATAATAATATAAAAAATCGCTCGATGTAAAATGTCGTAACAAGTTTCGACTCTTGGTTTGAGTCCTCTTCAGACGTTCAACAAAAATTCCTTATTCCAATATTAAGACAACACACTCCTCACTGACTCCTCGATTTCTCTCTTCGTTACACAACATTGGCAATACAAGATGGCAAAATCGTATATTGAAACAATGTATCTGTAACTTGGCATGAGAACAAAATCAATAGATGTGAAAATAATGAAATTAAAAAAAAATTGTGTCTAACTCACCAGCGAAAATAATATTGGAATAAGGAATTTTTGTTGAACGTCTGAAGAGGATTCAAACCAAGAGTCGAAACTTGTTACGACATTTTACATCGAGCGATTTTTTATATTATTATATATTGACCGATATTCTAATTTTTAATTGTGTCTAAAGCGGCTAAGTATTTCATTGTATTCTTTTTCTTTTAAAAATTCATATTATAATTTTAATGTTATAATCGCTTTTTTGTTTACTTACGAATTGACTGTCATTGTCCTTCACCTTGTTTTAATTATTATTTTCATATAAAGAGTCCTTCAACTTTAATTTTAATATATATAAATTTACACAATGTGTGTCTGTGTGTGAATTATTTAAACCTTTAGCTTGACTGTTTAGGCCCTTTATTTCCTATTTGTTACTGTTTGCAATTTCTTCATATATCATTTTATATTAGTCTCGTCTAATACAATATATGTGGCGTCGAGTGGCTCACCGCTCTGTGCGATTGACTCACGATTTGTGAGTTTAATCCCACGTGCGCCCAAACGCGATGATTTTTCGCGTTTAATGAGCCAAAAAATGGCTCCACCTGGTGATCAAAAGATCTATGATCATCAGCGCCGTTCGAATTCGGCGTTAAACTGTAGGTCCTATACATCAGTATACATCAGTAGTATACATATCAGTAGATATTTGTCTCTAATATCTGACTGAGGTTAGGATTCTGTGGACCAATCACCCACAAATCCGAAAAACAATCTGATTCGAGAAACGAATATAGGCCTCGGACAAAAGAGGTCTATAGACGTCCTATGCTCCACATAAGGAGATAAAAGGAGTCGTAACTAACGTAATACAATATATAGTTATAACTGCAGGTGTGTACCAAGAATTAGAAAAAGATGAAGAGCAAATTGAACTGTAAGATTAAAATTAATCTACATTGCTGGAAACGGATATTAACTTATTTTGTCACATAACTTTATAATTATTTATGTCCAGAATGACTAATAATACAAATGTTATTCTTAAAAAAAAAAAACTATAGAGATTTAATATTATATCGTTTCTTTATTTTAAAAGTAACACAACTAAAATAAAATCAAGTTTTTTAGAAGATAAGGAAAACTATTTTTCAACTTAACCGAAATTATTAACTAATTACATAATATCGATAAAAAGAATATAGTTTTAGAAACATGATTAAATATCATTTTAGTTATTTCCGTTTCACGATCCTTGGAAATCTACTTGTTTAAAGTTGTAATAATTCTGATATTATCCAGGATTAAAATAAATTTAGAATAATCCATCAAAATCCAAGAGAAATAGCTTATCGAATTAATGTCAAATCGATATCAATACGATGATTTCGAGCGGCAGTATCGATTATTAGACGTCGATATCGATTCAAATGGACGTCTAATGGACGATTATACTTCTATGGAAAGTGACGTAACTCGGAATATTACCAACAGTTTATATTTCCCTTAATCAGCCTACAATGCCTAAATTAAAAATAAAACAATTTCTTCTTCAAGTTTTGATCACTAAAATTGTCTTAACCCTAAATGTACTTCTCTATAGACTCTTCTTTTTATTTATAGGAATAACGGCACAACTCAAAATGTATCAACTTGTAAAAAATATTGTATCTCTTTAATAATATATTAAGACCGTCACGAGTGCTATTTAGCAGACAGATTGTAAAATGGTTTAATCTTTGATGATTGATAGAATAATCTTTACTTCTCATTCACGCGATAATAATTAAAAAATCACACATTTAGAATTGGTGTAGCTTTTAAAGTAACGAAACGATACGATTACTATTCGACTTACGATCAATTCGATTTACGACTAAAGTCTTGGAAACGTAAGTTTTCCGTTGTAAGTAAAAGGGATATCTGTAAGAGAAAAGGATTTGTGGATTATGCATCAGCCTGAAAAATTCGCAGACGCGCCAGCGCAGCGTCTGCGTCGAAAGTACTACGCCGTTTATAACGATGGCTCATAAGGACGTATGGGGCATACAGTGACGATTTATTAGGATCGCGTTTCCGCGACACGAAACTCGATTGTAACAAATGGCTGCTTGATCGTGACTGCTGCGAGACCGAGCGATCTAACCGCGTTTGACATGCATCGCATCCGCTTGAAGCCGCGTGTGTTCTGCGAACAAGGCCGAGGAGAGCGGTGCATTTATCGTCCTGTGTGCGGCCGCTATTCCTTTTTCACGAACAACGACACCCAGTAAATCATATCCGGGTCGACGCACTTATCACGCGAGAACACGTATCGCACGGAGGTCTTACTCCGGTGTGCAGCGGCACTTTATGGGTACCCATATTCCGCACGCGTGTCGCCCTCGCTATCGTCCTAGCAGCACGTGCGCGCGAAAACCCAGGGGTGATTTCTATTCATCGATCCGCGCCAGCGGAACTCATCGCGCACGCGGCTTATATGGGGAGTAACGGCGGTTTTATAGCGAGTGCCAGCATCACCGCGCGAGTTACCCCAGTTATATATCCTCCCCCTTTTTATTCTTCTTGCGTGCCTTTTCATCCCGCACAGAGGCGACATTGGATGCCGCTCAGGTAGACCATCAGGTGCTAAATTCCGTGCGCTTGCTATATGGATGTACGCGCGTTTGTAGCGTGTATGCGAGCAGAATTTGGTTGTTTGGCGTGCACGGTATATTCGATTAAGTTTCCCCCCCCCTTGCACACACAATGTCGTTTTTGGGTTACGTAAGAGTATTTTATTGTCTCTGCCACGTGAACTCTGCACAAAACAAAGTTATAAGATAGCAAATGATGGAATTATAGGAGTAGTTAGTGTACATAATATACGGGTAAAGTTCTCGCAAATTTGAAACTAAAGTTGGCTAAATTCGTACCCTACACGTCAATTTCCTCGGTTATCGGTTATTTAGCGCATTATTCGAAATGACCTATTTGCTCTTCGCACAACATTACGCAGTTATTTAAATCTAACATATCGATGTAATAGATATTAAATTAGCTTAAAGATTTGATATTGCAAATTCGCCGCAGTTTTACACGTTTCCTTGATTATTGATCGCAAAAGATTCTTCTGGCGCAATAAAAAATGCATCAGCGCTCAGCTGCAATGAAAATATCCTCGCTACGAGACATGATTTCTAACTTCGTTTTCCAACTGACGCAAAACCATGTAACATACTATTATACATAATTCAGTTTTTCGTTTTCATTATTCTTTTGTTTTAACTCGATTCAAATATTAACGATTTTTTTTTTAACAAATCAATCATAATGAATCAAATGAGTATGTATTTTGCGCAGATCAGTTTTTTTTTTTATTCGATCGACGAAGTCATCCATTTATAATTTTACTAAAGATGATTTGAATTTGTATGGCTTAACCCAAATTAAAATCCAAATACAGTTTAATGTTTATTTCCACATTTAGTAACACGATATTCATAGTCGATTCTTATATTTAGGACTGTCTTAAGTACAATCTTAAGATATCATAGTCCTTTGAGAGCCATATATTAGCATATTATAAGATATTTTAAGATTATTATTCTTAAGAATATTATTAACATCTGTAACATTAAATTGTTTGTCAATTTAATATTACATACTCCAGCTTCAGTTTAGGACTTTGTTTTAAAATCGATACGATTACTTTATAATTTACAGCATGTCCATGGACGCGCTTGCAGAATGCAGAGGTCTTACTATTTGGAAATCTGAAGGAAGAGAGCATGTTGAATGAGCCATGAGAAGTCCTACGTTCACACCTGCCTTCTTCACCTACGATTTATCTTAGATGCTTTGCCATAAATTACTCGTAGTGACAAACTCGGTCATTCTTTCTCTCTTATCTCAAGCCTGCCAAACCTCTTTGTCACAACTCTTTCTTTACGCTGGGTGTGTCGTTCTTTTACATCAAGTATAGCATGATATTTTGCATTTTCATGCAGCCAGTTTTTCACGCGGCATATTTTGCGCATTTCCATTTCAAGATGCGTGATTTTTAAGCTTCGTGATTTAACAGGTCAAAAGTATTGTAAATCATGTCGAAATGTTGAAGCGACACCAATACAAACGGTTAAAAAAAAATGATACATTTTTTTCTTTTACGAAATACACGCGGATAGTGCTTCTCGTCGGACTCGACGTTTTGGCGTCGCATTGCCGAGCATCATTTCGGAAGATGAAAGAGCGAGAAAGAGAGAACGATGTGCGATAGCGCCTGTCGCGCATCGCGTTGAATATCCAGGCACAAAGAGCGGGCAGCTACGGAACGATGACGCCGCGCCGCGCCGGGGTGGAAATACGGGGGAAAACCGAATGGGAGAACGGGCATGGGGGAGTGGGGAAACAAGCGCGCACGTTCCCCGTTACATTGCGTTACAAAGAGAGCAACCCGTCCGGCGAAATCCATGTCAACGTTAATGCGGGTTCCGCGGTGCGTTAAAATTCCTCGACGGCGAAACAATATTGGCCCCGCGCGCGCTGTTCCGCGATCCATTCCCTCTCTCCGTCGCGGGCGAATTGTCGCCGGTGCACTTTTTTTTATTTACCTCCGTTATTTTCCTTTATTTGCAACCGGCTATTCATCGGGCGCTGCCATGGAGTGCGTTTTTTTTTCTGCGCGATACCTGCGGATCGAGATTGAAAAGGGAGTATGATCGATTTTTCGGGTAGAGGGCTTAAGCGCGGACTTTTCTCACTTCGATAAACCGCAATCGATTGGATTCGTCGAGACTTGTCTCTTACAATGACATTATTCCTTATCAGGCCTTTCGACGTCAGTATCGTTACCATACGGTGCAGCTCGAATTCCGCGAAATGGAATATCTGTGACATTCGGTTGTGCCTACACTCGCGGCTGTTTCCACTTTGACAAGCGGCGCGTTTCAACTTCCTGTATCGCACACAGGAGATATTAGAAATAACTATTGTGAAATATGGAAATACCGCTTCAGTGTGCGACTTGAAAAGTATATATACAGTCGGGATGACAAACGCCGTCCACTATTACGACATGGTGCGAGCTAATGATACCTATGTTACTTAAGCATCAATAATTCAACCGTAATAACAATGCATGCATCGTGCGCTGTACAGTCTCTATTGGTTTGCAACAGAAAATTGATTCCACTGCCGCCCATTCGCGTACGTATGTGCAGCGATATCAAGTCAATACTCGGCTCGGAAGCTAATACCTTGAGTATATACACACCCAGTTACTCTTGGACGAGAATGCTTGAATTATACCTGCTTGGGGGATGATCCATTCGCAGCTGGACCGTTAATCCCGTTTCCTATATTTCGTATCCCCCAAATTACTTGATCCCCGGATGCGTGCTCTCTTAACAATGCCCGTATGATCTGATATATTTGCGGTATAACGATATTAATTGAACGCTTGATTGCAGTTTATATTTTTATTATTAACAGGATCCCGGATTCTATTATACGATACAAATTGCGATCTGTTTAAAACACTGTAGAATATTATTCACGTAACATTGAACGTTAAAAATGTTTTATTTTGTAGTTACAAAAAGTATCGATATTTAATACAAAAAAAAAAGAGCCGTTATTGAATTATTTGCTTCATTCTTTTGCATCGAGAGAGAAAGCACAAATAAACGACATTTATATTATTATATTACACGAGTGCACGCGATTATATTGGATACTGAGGTAGACTCTAAAAGAGAATTGCTGTAATTAAAGGTTAAATTTATTCGAATGAACAAAATGATATTTCCGCACGACATCGCGAGAATATCGTGCGAGCTATTTATTCTTCCTTGTTGTAGATATGCTACACAGTTATGCTATGTAGTTCGATATTATATGCATTGGAAATACCAATCAACCAAACGTCTCTGATACCAAATTTCGGAGTTTGATGGATTTTCTATTGTATCTCCAACACAAGGAACGTTGCACGGACCATTCGGTTATCGCTTGACAGGTCAAGCGAAATCAAGGGAAGAAAGGTAAACAGAATTGTAGATGAGATACAAAACTACGACAGCTGAGCTTTTAGCCAACAGTACAAACGTGAAACTTTTATTTAGCCAACGCCGCGTGAATCGCAATCGAAAGCTGCTAGCTGGCTTGAAATAACTCTTGTATTCATTAAACCGCACAGCTCACTGCCAATCCTAACGTCGAACTCGAGCAACATTCGCCATTTTATCCACAATTACGGTATATGAATATTGGTCGTTCTATACAGGTACATCGAGCTGTCTTTTTCCGGTTTTGTCACATCAACTTCATTCGCACCCTCGGATATCTTCCGGCTCCCCTCTGTAACTTTCTCTATACCAGATAATCGGATCACTTCGAGCGAGTAAACGTTCGTATAGTAATGAGCTAGAATCGCATTTCAATACAATCATCGATCGTTTCTGTCGTAACCGAAAATATCACTGCGGAATGAAAACTCCGGCTGATAAAAACGTATATTATATTCCAAAAGAACAGAAATTATGCTCTCATAGTTACGTGGACGTCCATCAAAAGCTCGCGCGGTATAAAGTCCCGGCATGAGTGACGTTACGACAACGATGATAAAAATAATCTCTTTTAAAGACAAAAAGAATAGTTAATTGACTTAATTTACCAGATATATATTCTCATCATATTGAGCTATCTAGACGAGATGATAAATTTGATGGGAAAATGTAGGCGTAAAGAGCCGATAGCGAACGTAAAGGTGGGGCCCCTTCTACCCTCGTCTTATTAGCGAAACTTGAAAACTGCAAAGTCGGCTCGTAACACTCTAGTCCTTCGTGAGAGCCTGTGTACCCGACGAAAGCGACGATGTCGTCGGCTAAGGGCGTTCTGTAAAGTTGTCTGATTTATGAGCGCCGACGAGGTAACGCGAAGGATTCCGACGTAAGTTTAAACGCCTCCGCGAACCCCCTGCCTCCCCCCCCCC
>NW_017275402.1:610215-614663 GCF_001594065.2 Cyphomyrmex costatus
CCCCTCCCCACTGCCCCCACCTCCCCCGTACCCCTCTTTAATCCGTAGTCGAATGAATAGTTGGCACCGAAGTTTCCAGTCGGCGTTATGCTCACGTGCGCGAACGGTATGCGTCTGCATGCGAGAACGGGCCTTCCGAATCTTGATTAATGTGAATCGAAATAGTTGCGTCTCTTTCCCCGCCGAAAGATATACCGTGCAGCTGAAGGAATTGTATTACGTCTTTGCCGTTTTCGTCCTAACGACTTTTCAATTGATAAAATCCTGCATCAAACAAGCGAAATTCATAACACTCCATCCATTAGGGAGAAACTCGCGCAGGGTGCAGAAATTTTTAATGAAGCGCACATCGGGGAGAAATTATTTAATAATAAGAAGAAATCGTTCTTTCCTAAGTTAAAGATATAGTATGTTTCTATATCGTTCCGTTACTTTAAAAGTGACACAACTAAAAACTGAAGTTTTCTAGAGAAGAAGACAAATTTTTCAATTTGACAGAAAGTTATTGAGTAATCAAATAATATCGGCAAAATAAAGAATGTATTTTTATCTATATTGAGAAAGTATTAAAAAATTTACTTATGGGATATAACGTTTATTTCCACTGAAATAAATCCTTATTTATGGTAAATACGATGAAATAAAATTCTTAACAAATAAAACGTCTATCTTATTTGTTTATAATTGATGGGATATATTTCACAGAAGTGTTCATTTTATCCACAGTTAAATTTTTTTATAATCGATAAATATCGAAGAAAATATTAAATATAAGATTTGCTTGTGCGAATATTTTGACTTTTTTTCTCAGCGTATGATTAAATGTCATTTATGTCATTTTGTTTTATAACTTTTAAAAACTCCCTTTTAAGTTATGATGGATTTTGACCATTTTTGATGAGGTGACATTAAATTTATTTTTGACGATAGGATAGTTTATCTGTAACTTATTCATGATAATAGCTCGAAAATCATATTTTCCTAGTTTATCACTTTTAAAGAAAAAAAAAAACAATACGATTTTACAGCGATAATTTTTATTTAATGTTGGGTTTAACATTAAATGCAATATTTTCTGTAACTCTCGAGTTTCAACAAACCAAAATCATTCGGGACAATACGAAATTTTCATCGTTAAGCACAAAGAGAAGGAATATCGTGTAATTTTATCGTACATTATATAACATATCGTAATATTTTTACGATAATGTAGTTTGATTCATTAAAATCGTTTTCCTAAAGAGCTTATTCATAGCTCTTCACAGCTTATCCTCGCTACCGATGCGCTAATTTGCTGGACTTTTGTTTATTCTGATGCTATTATGAGCGCCGAGAAACACGGAATACGCTATACATACGCATATGCCTTTTCATTCCTATCGATAACATTGAAAGAGGCTCGTTTGCAATATCGAAAATCAACATTACGTGCGTATGTTACGATCGTTTCAGAGTGCTCGTTCCGCTTTCACAGCTGTCGCGCGAAAATTGATCAGTGCATTAATCCCGGTATTAGCGCCAATTCGGCGCCGCTAATTGGTCAGCTTGAAATCCAAGCCGGGCTTAAATTTTAAACTGGATCCTCGTTTCGGTTTCGTCACACGCGGCCGCGCGATGCTTTAAAGTCGAGAGAGCAACATGGAAAAAATATTTTCGCTTCCGGCAATATACACCTGACCAAGCACGTCCTCTTTAGTGTTTGTTCGTGCTGGTGAAGCCCCATACGATTTATTGCAACCCATTCCCGATTTTCGTTGCGGTATCTCGCGCAAGGCTTCGCTGACGTCGATTACACCTGAAATTCTCTGTGTTAAACGCGGCACACTGGTTGCTCGTATACACGAGCTCGCTGGGAAAGTTTCGCGACGGACTAAAAGTAACGAGTAATTAACAATTAAACGCAGGTCCGGTTAAATCCGCTCAGTCGCACGGATTTTTTTTTTTTTTACTCTAGGGAAGCAATTTTCATCCGTCGCCGGTTAATGAATTATTTTCATGAAATTTACTTAGAGTGTGTCGAGCGACACAAAAGTTTACGAAGCGGGTGGCGACTTACGCTCGAGAGAAATTAGAGAGTATCATTTCTCGCTGTCAGATGAAAAGAGAGATGTCGCTCGCTGGTGTAAAGAAAACAGCGTAAATGAAGGCCGACTAAACGAGAAGAAATGCGTTAATTTTATAACGCGACAACGTGCGGAATACTTCACAATCGTCATTTGATGAATGCAGCATAAAAATATAGTCGCATATTTTACGACATGTCCGGCAAGTATATAAAATATCCTGTTATATAAACGATTTATTAAGGTCTATATATGACGTGCGTACGTATATTGTGGTAAAATAGATCCATGTTCGCTACGGATTTATCGCCGTTGTACTAAAATCACGACGAGATAAAGGACGATTACCGTGCCACAACTGAGCGCGATCAAAATTCTGAATTGATGTGCACGCGCGCCCACTTCCGGGCAGATTTTTGAGGTGGTTTCCGCTCGCGGGGGTCTCGTCGAAAATGGATTCCCGCTGTGCGACCGGCCACGAATTACCATTCCGGAAATGAATATTTTGTCATTAACTTTACTCGATTCCATTGTAGTAATTGCGAACACTTCCGGCTAGCGGGTGCTAAACCGCACATAGCACTACAATCAATTACGACGGCGTCATGCCACATTCCATATATTATGCAGCACGTCGAATGTATCCCGTCAAATATTACCTATACGTTTGCAATCAGACTTCGTATTACGTATCGTGTGAATGTTTGAACTATTTAAAGGTTTATCCATATCACCGATATTTTGCAGAAAAGAGATTCTTTAAAGAATTTCTCAACGAAAGTTCATTCATGCGTGTAATATTTCATACAACGTTTATTATATATATTGTGCAATAGATACGCAGAGAAAGATTTGTTTCGACTCGAGACTTCGATTTACATTTGTTTTATTGAAACAAATTTAATTCTAAATGAAACATATTTTGTTTAGTCGGAAAAATTTTATTTTAATGAAAATAATAATCGCATTCTTAATTTAAATATTTATTTCGTTAAACTATTTTAATGCATAAATTTGTTTGATTTAAAGAAACCTTTTCTCTGTATATCCACGCAAACAAATGTTATACAATATATATATGCATATTTTATTAGAGCTTTAATATGTTTTGGTGAATACTATAATAAATTATAAAATCACGAAAAACAATATATTGCATGATATATTATGTTGTACAAATTCATGATTACGTTCTCCGTGTGACACCGAGCTTTCCTTTAATCAAAATTTTACCGTGTCATGCCGTGATATTACGGCAACCATAAAACCGTCATCGTATAAGCGTAAATGTGAATTAAGCTTGAGTATGCGTCCGCGTGCATATGCGACGAGAGCGAGAGTGTGCGCCTCGATAAATTGGCAGCGTTAAATTTAACGTCATTCATTCCAGCGGCGACGATGTCGATGCACGCGCGTGTATTACACACGTGTGAAACACTTGCTCTATGAGTAGGGAAATCAGAATCGATCCAACACTTTTTCATATCCTTATCCTTGCGAGTCACACATTTGGCAGAATTGGTAGAGATGAAACCCAGCTACCCCTTTTAGTGTGTTTCTAAGCTAACTTAATTATTACATACTAATAATTATATGATATTAAATATTGTATTATAACTTTAATTCTGTTTGCTTGAAATCAATATCGGTTTTTTTTTTCTTATAATATTTTTTAATCTAAAAAATGTTAATATTTTATATTTCGCAATAAGAAGAATTATTATTTTCAAATTTTAATATAGCTTAACATCGATATTAAATTGTTAAGCAATTTGATTCGTGATAGTACTACGGTAGTTTATTAGAGTTGCGTTTCAAGACCGACAATTGTTCTCGGTGCGCAGTTTAGAAAGACTACATATATCAATATATAAATTTACGTGAAATTATATACAAGCAACTAAGATCCAAGCTAGACTGTTATAGGATTCATATTCATATTAGTTATGTTAATATTTTATGTTTTTGATAAAAATAAGGAAAATATTTTAGTTCTTATTCTATCCCTATTCTGTTTTTGTGATATTCTTAATTGTTTAATTATATTTGAGTCAATGATATACAAAAACAATTTAATGATCTAATTTTAATAATAATTCAATTGAAATAACAATTCACAAAATCAGAAAAATTTTTTAAATAAAAAGAGATATATATCTATAATAAATAGATAGAGTGGGCCTTCTTTATATTTTTTCTAGTCTTTCCAAGTCTTTAAACTTCATAAAATCCAAATAACTTAAAACAGAAAATTTTGAATACATATATATATATATATATATATATATATTGAGATATTATTGAATTCAGAAATTTTCTTTTATGCGAATATGTTCTTCTAGCAATATTTTTGCATTGATTCTATTCTCGTGAATATTTGTCACG
>NW_017275402.1:620887-807717 GCF_001594065.2 Cyphomyrmex costatus
ATATATATATATATATATATATATTGAGATATTATTGAATTCAGAAATTTTCTTTTATGCGAATATGTTCTTCTAGCAATATTTTTGCATTGATTCTATTCTCGTGAATATTTGTCACGAGTATTTCTTCCCCGCTTCGCAGATCGATACCACTAGGGACTTCTTAGAATAATTTTAATACGATAGACTTTTAATATACAAAGACTTTTAACAAAAAGCAATGGTTTGTGATATTTTTCATTAGAAATCCTAATGGAGTTCATATTATTCATTTGTTAGAAAAACCAATATAGAAATATTAATGAAATTTACATTTAATTATGTCCTAACGGAAACATAGTTATTAAAACTTTTTTACTCAAAATGGAAGAATAACATTTTAAGAATTAATTTAGTATAAACTCGTTACTTACATTCGAACTTTAAACTACATTAAACTTGATATTGAAAATCACACCAACATTTTTTTATATGTACACATCTCAATATTAGGTTATTTAGAAAGTTCTGCAGTATTTTATTAACTCGAAATTGTATACATATACAGTATCTTCATCAAAAATAAACAAAATTTAATTAAAATATTGAATTATTTACACATTAAGTAAAAAGAAGCATTCTGACTTTGATTATTTATAATTCCATTAAAAATCGTCGTATTGCAAAACAGATTCTTAAAGATGAAACGTTGCCTTATCGAGAGAACTTTCTGAACAATTTAATAGATAAACATCAATTGTCAAAAAGATGACATCAATCATGGCAGTTGTTTTACAGCGATACTTATTTAAGAACAATTTGAACCTTTTGCGAGAGCTGATGTTGATTATAACAAAATCTTAAATAGAATCCACATTGCCATTTTTATCCCTTTTCTATACAAATTTCCAATGTAAAGACGCGTAAATTCGAAAAGCGAAACAATGCCTTGCAAATGCATTGTTAAATTTATCGTACCGTAATAATCGTAATAAAATAATATAACAATGTAGTGCCTCATCCTTTTGCCTTAAAAATTATGCGATGTAAATTAACAACTGGAATTTCTTATGTAATAAAAACTTTATTTAGAAAAAAATATTTTTTACCTCGGATTAATTCGAATGGCGCACGTAGACCAGAACCAGTCCTGGACGAATCACGTCGACCGAGCCCGACGTTAAACTGCTCACGCGTCCGCGATAAAACTACCCTTCTCACGCCGGGATTGCCTATACCAGGGATTTGCGGTAATGCGTCGCCGTTTTTGAAGTCGGCACTTTGACGAAAACAGCGTACACGTGAAAGGGTGCGTCGCAGAAACACGGATGGTCCATTTGATTGCGTATGCGCTTTTGACAGCGCGGTATGACATTAATTAGTTAGTATTTTGCGTCGATTAATTTCGGATATTTGCAAATCGGCATGCGAAAGTTAAATAGCGATGAATTTGCATCAAAATTAGATTAGCAGAAGTAGATTTGTGATCTTCTCGAATTTTTAATAAAAACTTTCCCACCGCAAGAATAATTTTGAATAAAATTATTTATTTAGCAGATTAAAGGATTATCAATTAATGAAAATTATCAATTAATGAAGAGAGGTGTACACATAGTGCATGTTGTATAAATAATCGCATTAAATGATAATATAATTCCGTCATATGAATACCGTTGATCCCTTGCCACGAAATTTAATATAATATCACCGCATAATATTCGTTACGGCGCCGAGAAGTGTCAAATAAATATCTAGAAACCATTTATGGAAATTATTTCAAGTTATTAAAATTATGTATTTTCAAAATAATTATGTAAAACCATCCAATGATAATGATTTAATATTCGTTATTATCTTAAATCAGAGAAATTCAGTGATGTGGTGTATAAAGCAACTTATCAATTTTTAAATAACTTTTAATGTGATTCGATATTTTTCATTTATTTCCATTTCATCATACACGCTTCACGGAAAGCTCCGTGCAATAAACGTAACAATATTTCACACAATAATTCGTAATATTCGTAACAATATATTTATCGGGTTTTTGTCATTAATCACTTAACAAATGTGTTCATGTACAACTCTATGTTATTTCAATATATCTAAATTTTGCAGGATAACGATGAAAATTTAATGCCGTTATACGAAATTTAAATGCCAGGTTTGTCGCAACCGGATAAACGACAGTGATGAACGGTATGCTATACCTCATGATTATATCGTAAAAAAAGGAGAAATTATTTTCCTCTTATATAAATGACACTTAATTGAGTAATAAATTCTAAAGAGGATGATTAATCGTGTGCAAGGCTGAGATAATGTTTTAGGCCTGATGGCCACGAGAGCACGAATCTTCCTTCCTTGCGATTAAACAGGTTCTTCGTCCCAATTTTTACGTAAAGCGCAGTCCTGGCACGTTTTTAGGGAGGCATATACGGACCAACGACGCTGAGTAAGCGTCGACTTTGCCGCCTTTTCCGGTCGGATACTCGTCTTCCGGTGGGAGGTAAAAAAAAATCATATCTTTCTGATTTACTGTTCGACCAAATTTCGTCTCGCGACGTTCTCCAGGCGCGCGAGATTTTCCACCGGCAAAAACGCACTGCCCGCGCGCCGCCGCCGCTTCTCTGGCAAGTCTTGATATCTTTTTCGCTCACGAGCAATGCGGCAGAAACAGAATCTTCTCATTTACTCTATTATGCATACTGCCTATAAATAACAGTGCGCGACATCGAACACCGTTTTGCCGTTACACTCAGCGAGCAGTTTAAAAATCGCTGCTACTGTTATATATCCAGATATCGATTTGTCTATATAGTGCAAATACAGATTTATATATATATCTACGTCCCCGAAATAGATTCAAATGAAAATTCCTTTTAACTGACTGCCAAAATCTGAGCTGCACATTTTGAATCATTAAATTTCATTAAAAAAGAAAGATCTTAATTAAGTCGAAGGAAAGCTTTCAATTTTTCTTTAAAAATTTCATAATTCTTTTAGATTGGTAACGTGAAAAATAAAAAACGAAGTGAGAGGTAGCTTGCAATATATGATTTTATCAAGATAAAAATTTATCGTACTCTATTATATTAGCGGTTTCCAGACCTATTTAGCCACTGCCATGCTTTTACGAGATCAAAATTTTACAAAGTTTTAGCGTGGGATTCACAAGATGAGATTAACCGCGAAGGTAGAATAAACGCGAGGCACTTCTACTTCATGCGAAGTGACACGAAAATATACCGACCTGAGGGCGAAATACAACTTGCTGGCAACTATCACCTACATCATTCCGCTCCGTCGAGCCCGACACCCCTTAATTCCATTCTCTCCGATGGCGTCTTTTACGCTCGAGCGAGTAAACGTATCAGCCATATGCTCGCGAGGGCCGGATGGAAAATATTGTTTTCTGCGATGTTATAACGGCGCGCAGGCGAATCTTCTCCAAGAAGTTCATGAAGAAGTCAAGTGTCACTCTCGAAATACAAAGTACTCCATAAGCTGAAACGATAATTGGAGCTCCGGAGAGGATTGGATGAACTCAACATTTCTGTTCGCTTCTTTGAGAGACTCAAAGGAAGATGTGTATAATCTTTTAATCATATGGTAGATATGCTTTATGTACATAGCTTGAGAACACGTCTTTACTTTGGGCAAAGGACTTAATACACTTTAGTATTACTATTTTAATAGATAAGTCAGAATAATAAAATCCAACAGAATTACAAGTCGTATTTGTAAAAAATATATTACAACAATGCTCGTAGGAAATCAAATAACGAAAGAAAATGTCAAATATGTATGGTCGAGGCTGAATCTGGGTGCCTATAACAACATTTTTATGTAAAGTTTCAGACTCGACCGAATATCTGACGCTACGTTACTTGATTTATTCATATTCAGAAGATCACGAATAGTCAACTACTAAATTGACAAAGTTGATTTATAATTATGTTTATACAAGTTTTATACGTTGCGTTATTAAGTTACATTAATGTCAGAGATAGCTTTGAATATATATATATAAATGGATTCATAAATAAAGAAATTCGAATTATAATGATATCATGTACATCAATTATGTATGTATACACATCGCTTTATTAGATCACTGTGTACTATTGTAACATAGCATACATTTTCGAATATTAAGGTATAAGATAATTGATATTATGATCGATCTTTTAAGGTAGAAGAGATTTGTCACGATGACGTTCGCACATGCGTGTCGTATCTCGCGAAGATCGCCTTGTCGCAGAAATCAGGATTCTGCTGCATACTTCGTCGCCGGGAAGAATGACCCCATAAAAAGTTCATAAAAGCGCCGCTGCGAGAATATGCCGGGTACCTCGAGCGTGCGGGACTTTAACGCTCTCTTCAGTTACCCGCTGCAGCAATGGCTCGTATCGCGCTTCCGCGTAGCCGCGACATAATGGACCGAGGCATCTGCTGGAATTTTCATTTTTCCGGTCGACCTCGCGGAAAATCATAACCCGACGCGCGCCCGACGCCACGGAAAAACGTACGGCTGACCGGCGTCGTCATCGTCGTAGTCGTTGTCGTCCGTGTCGTCATCGTCTTTCTCGTCGTCGTCGCGCAACACAACGACATTCGCAGGCATCCCGCGGTTTGGTATATGAAACTATGCCTTTCCAGTCTTACAACTCTTAATATTTTTCCACTGTCATCTCGCAATGTCCTGACGCATAATCGCCAGCAAAACTCCTCGAGGTTTTTATAGTTTTATGGTTTTTTTTATGTTCCACGAGAAAAATTGCGGTCATGACGTACACGTATATCACGTGAGAAACGTACGCGACGGAAGGAACTCTGCGAGATTTTTGCGAGAGAGCTCATGGCCGACCATTCGTAATTCAGGCGATAATTTTCAGTAATCCGCATGCACTTTCTTTCGCAAACGAAATATAAACTAAACAGTTTTCTGCGGCTTAAACTCTTAAATTAAATTGGATTAACTGCACTCTGAGACGCGTAGCATGGAGAAATAGGAAGTGGAGAAATACAACTAATTCAAGAGTCCTTAGAAATTAGTTGGAGAGACGCAAAGGCGAAAGCGTCGCCGGATACGTTATATCTTCGACTGATCTTCGGCATGATCTTGATTGCTTAAATAGTACATCGCGGCATTAGTATTATAAGTATCTATATACGTAAATCTACTATGACTGACGGTAGCAATAACCGATATCTCGCCGTAGATTATGCAGCATAATGGTGGATGAAATTTTCATGGCACAGCATATCCAGGGAGTGAATGTTTTATCGCAATTGTAGCCAGCAGACAGTGAATCGTTTCTCTCTTTGTCCGCCTTCTTTCATACAAACGATCGTATCGATCGTAACGTAATAGGATGTCCTAGAATCACCGTGACATCTATCATCCGCAGACTCTTTGACAAATTTGTAGTCAATTTGTTCTGAGTGAAAGTTTATCGCAACTTCATCTTGGCAATCAAGTTTTCTATTAAATTCTTGTTAAAGTAAAGAACGTTGGAAATTGAAGAATAAATCTTTATTTACGTTTATTTCCATTTTTCCATGAAGCTAAAATGGCTGGAGCTCCTCGAATCTTTGTTGATAAGATAGATATTAAACTATTCTCGAATACTTTCTTATTTTTGTCGCAAGAGAAATATGAAATACAACTATCGTTATAATATTTATTCTTATTTCCGAGCAGATTTCAAACAACACAGAACCTTACAGAACGTTAGTGGTTTCTCGTATGGACGTCCCATATAAGTATAATTTTCTTTCTACTCTTTGGTTGCATTTTTTTGTTCCAAATCATGAAAGTAATTCTCCAATTTTCGAGAAATCTTGCTGGACTTTTCCAGCTAAGATGTCACGTTTGCGTTTTATATTTTTGCGAAGAAGACTGAAGGAAAGAACGCACTTTAAAGTTTAGATTTCTCCATAGCTCCCTTAACGCGTCATCGCTCGCGCAAATCGAAAGTTCGACAACAACGATGGGATATTCGAAGTTGTATCCTCCTGGCTGTTTCTCGTGGTTGAAAAGCCAAAGTCATGATGAACATTCAATTTCCTAGCGTCGTTAAATTGCGCGTGCGAAAAAAGCGAGATGAATATCGATTTCTCAATCGTTCTTTTCATATACGTTCTGCATTGAGACGAAACAGAATGAATTCGAAGGATGTATGAAGCTGTACTCATGCCAGGTAAATGAGGATTGCGTCGCGCATTGCTCGCATATTCTCAAAGAATATGAATACGACGTTCATGCGCGTGAAAGAATATATTTCTGTGGCGCAGCGATGTTGTGACAGTCTACGATGTTAAGAAGACTCTGCTGAGTCGGGATAAATTCATTACCTTATGTAGAGTACTTTTAAATTATGGTAGCTATATAAATTTAAATTATGACGCTCTTCGCCTTTCGCTCTTGCTCTTGTTCTGTGCCATTTTTGTTTTATATTTTATATTTACGTCATTTTATTTTATTATATTTTATTATTCATTTTACTTTATTGTCACTTTATTTTACTTTATTATCATTTCATTTTGGCGTAGTATTTTTTTTTATACACTTTTATAGCACTTTTATGCAGCATTGTTGGTTTTATTTGTAACCATCGTGGGATATTCTGCGTTGTGCCTTATTCTTAGTTTTGTTTTATCATTTATGCATTTCCAGTAAGCTTTATAACAGCAGAAATGCTGGCGCCATATCTTTTCTATGTTATACCATAGTTTGTAATACTGCTGATACACAATAAATTAAATTAAAAATTAAATTTAATTAATAGAGATAAACTCTCTTGTAATATTGTATAATAGATTTTCCATATAAAAAGGCATGAAATGGGATAGTGTGTGTAATCAAAAGCAAAAGGGGAAATATACTCTCAAACTCAACAGAGATTATTGAGAAGCTTCGACATACACCAAATACACTGAACCACGTGATATTGAAGTTGGACACGAGCAAAGCGGGCGCAGCAAAGGAGTGGTCGCTTTTAAATCGCTGAACATGAATAGGAGTGAAAAAGGCCTTGCTGCAAGGTAGGAGATACGCATGCATCTAAGGTGGTGCAGTTCAAAGCATTCAGAGGTGCAGACCACGTTATCAGAACTGAGTTTTCGGTGCACAGGTGTGCTAAAAATTCGGTAAAATAGAAAAATAAATATACTTAAACAAAACAACATGTCACGATAATGTTAAAATGAATTGTTATTGATTGAAAAGTGACTTTTAGTAATCATTTTGGGGAGCTATTTCGACATAATTTTCTCACAATGACTTGTATTATACTTGGGTACAGCAATTGCACTGCCAAAGATTCGAATAATTCTTTCGAGAGTGCAAGAGTCAAGTTGAGATTCACCAACCACGAATGCGGAGAAAAGAAGGAAAATGAGGAGAAAGAGGAAAAATCCGGTCGGTATCAAGAGGATACGAAAAAGGAAAAAGAAGAAAGAAAAATGCGATATTACGAGTTTATACCGGATTTCCTGAGCCGGTACAAGAGTTTGTTCGGGTTCGAGTATTCGATTTTAAACCATCCCTCCTGGGCCAGCATAACCGTACTTGCGCTATCCGTACCTTTTCCCGCCCGTTCGATGGTGGGCACTCATGAAAATATATTGCACTTTCCATCGCGGTTTACACGTTGCATTCTCTGACAATTGAATTGAAAATCGATCCCTCGCGATTGCGTTATTGGAGCCGACAGCCGAGCATCTCGCAGAGAGACAGGCTGATACTTCTTATCGTCTGCTTGTCCTTCCTCTTATCCCTCTCTAGATACGTGAATCTCTCGCCATAGGAGCAACAATTTAAACCCTTAAGCCGTTATCGAACCTTCCTCGATCCGTTCTCAATCTCTTTCGAGATAACTTTCGTTAATTACTTTTCGTGCTTTTCCATCATAGTGTCGAAGAGATTCTCAACATCTTATCTTCATCAAATGTTTAGTGCTAACAATATTCAATTTGTCACCTAAAATTAATTAGCAAATAATTGTAGAAATTGATTAAAAAGTAAGTAATTGCAAAATAAGATTTAATAAATATTACAATAATTATACATGTTCTTTTTATAGAATGTATTTCATTTAGAGTTATAATTTTATTTGTTAAAAAAATATTGACAAAATATAAATTCTCGCTTTCTCTTTGCGGAGACTCGGTGGACACGTTTTAATTACAGCGAAATTACGACTCTCGTAATCAATTTTGTAGCCACGTCGGACAAAAAGCAGATACGATCAAAACGATGTCGTAAAACGCTCACAAGCAAGAAGCGCGGGTTGGGCATATCATATTGCGAGTACCATATGCGTCAGTGAACCTCCAGACCTAGAAAGCCGACGCGGCGCTGCGGCCGGATTCCGACGCCTAAGCGAATAGTATACCTGCATAATACCGGGATTGCGGATATGCAGACCATAAAATGCGGCGGGGTTGACGGGAAGAGAGACGAAGGGGCAAACAAGCGCTCCGCGAGACGTAAAATCCGTCGTATAAAAATTCGCGTACAGTCTGCCGCGCGATTTTCCCGCCCCGCGAAGCACCGAATGGCGTTTAACGCGGGATGAATATGCACGCACGCATGCACGCATTGCGTGTGAACGCAGGCACGCATAAATACACGCATTATCCCACGGTTAGAAAGTTAAATAACGAAATAGCTTTATACACATGAACGCGCATGCAGGTGCATTCTAATGATTTTTTTTTCTTTTAAACCAGTTTCCACCTCTCTCTAATAAATTTCCGAGCGCTGTCATTTATTAGCAGCTTGAATTTTTACGATGTATAGACCGTCTGCAGAAAATAAAGGCACAGAAGGAAAAGTAGAACTTTTATTTTTGCGCTACAGCTATGAGTATTTAAATTTATCATACCTCCAAGAAATCTCGAATAAAAGAAAATTTGATACAAACAATACCATGTAGCGTCATACGACGGTATATTGTAACATATATGAGTGCCTGTACCTTTTGCTGCTTTCTTTCAAATACTGTGATATCAATATCTTACTATTTTCCTCTTCGAGGAATTTGTAGAAAAAATGTTTGTTCAAGTTTTGTTGAATGTTATTTAACAAAAATATGAATTTTCACGTATACGTAATTATGTATCCAAATGCACGAGCTCTCGTACTGCATCTGTGCGTAACGAACAGCAATTTCTAGCAAACACTGGACGATGATTGAAACAGAAATCGATAGAGAGGCAAAAGCACAACAGCTAATGAACTTTACGCTCGTATGATCACCGATTTCAAAGTGAGAGAAAATGTTACCTTTTCGGTTCTTTAACTTTAACTAGATCGATTAATCTTCTTCAAGAATTTGAATTTTTATTGTTACAAGCATTGGGGGAGGAGGGGGGAGTATTATACTTTATAGTATATGTATGCACAAAACATATTGTAACTATGAATAATATTTTCATTCGTTTTCAAGAACGTTTGTAAATTTTCAGTTGCAGTAATTCACGTTATTTTGGTGAGTATCATGTTGCCAGACAGGAAAAATCACGCGAGAACTAAAGCTGTCACGATACTCACGTTTATTTAAAAAAAAATTGTAGAATTTTATCAGCATATATGATACATTTCGTATTTTCACTCATGAATCGCCAAAATAACGCCGACGTCATCTTGCACATGTACAGACGATAAATTGCGGTTGAAGCTTACGCAAGGAGAAGAGGATTGGTCGCGGTAAAATAGTCTCGAGAAAAATCTAGGTCGTTAGGCGTCGCGGCGCCGCGTGGTGTTCAAATGACGCGTCGCCTCGTGACGAATTTCCCGGATGGCGATAAAATATGCCAGGCGAAACAGTGATATGCATTTTTGAATTTTCCATTTTCCACTTATCTCTTTAGAGTTGGAGCCAAAGAAAATAAATTAAAACGGACAAACACGTAAATTACAATTTAGAATCAATAAAATCAATACCGCGGAGCGAAAATTATAGATATTATTGCAATTAGCTAAATTCGTTCAAATTAATATGTTATGTGTTAATAATTGGACATGAAATGTCCCTACGGTTAAATCGGGAAAGATTGTCGAGCAAATTGGCAGGAAATGTAAAATATCAGAACTGATATCCATCTGTTTCTACAAACACGTTTATAAAATATTTATTTTCATGAATTTAGAGGCAATTAGTGGTTTGAAATAAATTCTCTTGACAGTTACAGGGAATTTGTTAAATACTAAATCAATGATGTGTTGCTTCATGAATATTACAATTGAACATGAAACACTGATTAAATTTTGTAACTTTAATCAAGAAACTTAATGCTTTTGTAAAATGCGTCTCATTTCAAAATCTATAAACTATACATCTACATTTGTTCGCAAATATTATAACGATAATAAGAGGCATAAAGAATTGACATCAAAGTTAAATATTTCGTATCAAGTTGTATATATATGTGTATATAAAGTAAAAGAAAAATACATACAACGAAGGCATATTTAAAAACGTAGAATATTCTACAAAGAAAAATGGCATTCGACAAACACATTTATTTAGAAGAATAAATTTTCTACCCTTATACAGGATTAAGAACGTTCTTTTAGTTACGTGGGATGTAAAGATGTTGTGAATTTGCTTTTTCGCAGACAAAGAACTGCTTACTACTATCGCGATCGATCAGGCTTTTCTTTTTGACGAATAGTTGTATGTCTACTTTCCGTGACTCATTGCCTTGAATGCCTTTGCCGCGTATATACTTTATTTAATGCATAAAAGAAAAAAGGTGGTTGTAATATACATATATGAAAAAATATATCATATTGAGATAAAAATATACATGTACCCGGCGAAAAGACTCTTGCACGAAGAGGATCGGCACCTCGCAAATCGCGGAGGGTTGATTGGCGGGCACAGATTAAGTTCTTTAGCTTTCAGTTTAATGGAACGCCAGATCAGATTTGATATTTCAGATTACATCGATGGGTCCATACTGATTGACGCCGCGGATATTGCTAAGCCTCACGTAATACGATTATTAAACGAATATGCTCTACGTTGGAAACTCACGATGACAACGCGTAGGAAATCGAATTTACGTCGGGAAGGAGACGCGAAGGAAAGGCAAGCGCGTATCTCATAATTTATTTCTCGAGAGATAATTTCGATAACATTACTCGATGGATACGCAATATTACTAATATCACGTCAAAGTATTGTAAATGTGGGTACCACCCGTTTAGTGCATTCTAAAATGGAATGTAAAAATCGGGGTAACTCGGCTGAAATTTTGATAATGCATTATCAAATAAAGTATTATTAAAATTTGGACCAAAGTTATTCTGAGCAATTTTGTACGAAAGTAATTAAATTTAACGTATTCAATTATACCGAAGAATGCCTTTCGTTTATTGACGTTATTAAAAAATAAAACGAGAGGGTTAGTTTTATAAATAATCGTTACGCTGTATGTCATATTGTACGATAACGCCGTTGACAAACGCGTCTCTTTTCGCAACTTTATATCGAGTTTTTATATACTATAATTGAAGACCCTACGGCAATAGTGACCTAACCTGTGTTTTATAAAAATAGAGAAAATAAACTTTAAAGTTGAACTATGGAAAAAATGTACATTTATTTTAGGAGAAATAGATCTTCAGATTATGAATGAGAAATATCAGAAGAGTAATTTTCGTCCAAGTTGTGAGTTAACCGGTTGTTATAGTATAAAGTCTTTAATAAGAAAAACATCTTACATTGAGATTTATATGCTTTTAATTCAATGAAGATGCTTACTTTCAATACTCTTGACAGGTTTACAAATTCACATAATCTAATTTCTATCACACAGTCTCATATTCATTAGCGAACATCGCGGATATTGTGGAAGTACGGTAACGTACATATGGTCAATGGAAACTGGAGGGAAGTTTAACATCATGTAGAAGGATAACTTGGGAAAGGCAATCTAACTATCTCGCGCACGTACAGCGGTGTAACTGAAGTACGTAGTTAGCGTTTCCAACATGTACTGAAGTCTGCTTGAGAAATACTTTCCTCACTGTGTAGCCGGGATATCTGTCTCCCTATATCGCGGTGAAATATTTCTACGATCCGTATTTGTACTAATATCAACATTGGGAAATTAAAAATAATCCATGCGTTCTCATGGCGCGGTACAAAGTAAATTTTTTAACAAATTCATATCGTATCTGATTTGTGTCAACAAAAATTATTATATTTAACAGCATTCTATGAACACCGTGTTGTCTAAACGATAATAGAACAATTAATACTGAACAAAATGAAAATATGTATATCGGAATGCATTAAATATCACAGTATAGGACAGAGCAGATGGTCAATGTATTTCTAGCTGTTCTTCTTGGCGAATATCGAATTGAATAGCTATTGCTTCTCTTCTTCGATATCTGTTGAGAAACAGGGCCGATAGGTGTGGAACATCGTAAAATTTGCATATTGAAGGCATCGCAATTTCTTATCAGGCTGCTGAAAATCCGGGACCATTGCCGACCGCGTTCGTTTGAATTTCTCTCGGTGTAATAGATGCGCTTAGCAGTAATTTTATAGTATAGTTCTAAATAACACACACGACGATATTTATTAGTGACGTACGATTGCAAAATACTTCATCTTGTAATAATAAAATTCAACTTTATTATAAGTTAAAATGTGTAGAGGGAAATACAGAGCTATATTCGTGTACAAATATAAACGTTTTATATTATTCATATTTGATCAACCTTCCGAGAAAAACGCAGAATTGAATTTTTTTCTCTCTTTACTACATCTATTATTCATCTATTGCCTGCAAATAAAACTCGTATCACAGTTGATTTATTAACGAATCTGAATTATTTAATTTCATTAATAGTTATACGTGCTATAGAGGAGTGTTTTTGCGAAGACAAGAGTTTTTATGAACTTGCCTGACATTATATCGTATGCAAAAGAAATCAAAAATAATTCTGCATATGAAGGACATTTTGTAATTTTCCTGTCGCTGAACTATTTTAATTTTAATTTGAACATAATTAAAGACGGTGCTTCGACTCGACTTGAGGCACGACGTTTTAATCTCGCGGTTTGATTACACGACGCAAACGTTTCTATAAAATAAATAACACGACCGTCGTACTTGCGGCGGACCTTTCTCGCAGCTGTTTTATTATGCATTCACGCGTATTTACATGCCCCATTCATAACTAAAAAATCTTGAGGAATGAACCATTCATAATTCAGTTCGTCCTCCAGCGTTCAGGATCCAGAATCATCCGTCTTCTCATTTGAACCTCTCACCAATCAGACGATTCCTCCGTCCTTGCAGCATAAGAATTCGTTGTTCGATAACTAATTTACATTCGATTTCGTATACTCGGAAATAGGAAGAAGGGACAGAGGTTGGTTGTTTAAATAAATAAAATATCCTTCGCCAAAACTCTGGTATTCTTTTCGTCATCGACCTCTTTCCCACCGAGTTCAATGACACAACGTTCCTCGGGGACGCACGAATATAAAAATTGTAAATCGTTGAATATGGACGGACTTGTGTATCCGGCGAGAATAATTCCGCATCACTGTCGGCCTTGTAACTTCCGTCTCGGTCATCGTGAGTTATGCGTCCAGGAGGATATAACCGGGGAAGACATGGTCTGAGGTATAATCGATGAAGTATGTCTACCGGTTTCTTCATTAATGATAATGACCGCGCAGTCCATGGGAAAGCTCGCGAACGAGAACGCGACGATTTGTATTCAGAACGCGGGGTACGGTGAAAGCCAAGAATTGGAGCGGGGGCAGACCGCGGTGGAATCGGAAAATAAACCCCTTCGCGCAGGAGTAGTCGCGGTGCGGAATGGCGAAAGAGGAAAGGGAGGCGCGCAGCCTCGCGCTCCAGTTTGACTTCCGACAATAAAAGAGAGTTAAGACCATGCGAGCCGGTGTATCGAACCGATCCAAGAGTTGTTCTCGCAATCTAGTACCTGAACCGATCTCACGAAGTCAATGGAATTAGGGAATAGAACAGTTTCCTTCTTCTCCAAGAGTTTTCGGCTAAATGTATATATATATACATTTAGCCGATATATATATATATATTCCTAAATAATACGGAGTTAAAATAAGAATTACGATCTACATGGAATACGAATCCTAAATGCAAAAACACCGCAAATATAAAAATATCGCGTGATGAATTTCGTTATTACTATAAATCGTCACATAAATGAATTGTTATCAGTCTGTCACAGTAGTTTTATACCTCGTTAAATAATGAATATACGATGTTTTGTATTAAAGTTTTCAGTATGATTATCATATTATCTGTATTTTATTTTATATTAATTTATATTAGTTTTTTGACATCACTTAATATTCTGACTATAATTACTGTACATAAGTTGAAAAGCAGATCTAATATTTTCAAATGTGGTATGACTTTGTTGGTTTGCAGAGATATATACACGTTGTTAATCGTGCGCTATCAATGCTTTTCTCTTCACGGAAACGTACATGGTCGTATTCAAAAAGCTAAATTGTGATTATCTGACTTACATGTATTTCAACGCCAGTGATAATTCTGAAGAGGACTCAATAGAAGAGTTGAAACTAGTCATATTTTGTATTCGTAATTCGTAAGATCTTAAAGTAGTTATAAGTAATTTTTAAGTTATTTTTGTTAACGGTTTAACTAATTATACGTTTATTATGTAACTTACAGTATTATCATTTAAAATTACCTTTACAATACCCTTTTTCAACGTTGATCATTTTTATACAAAGGACCCTTTTTCTTTTCAATTTTATTGAATTGTCATATACATAGTCAGTGCAAAAAGTACTCGTATAAAGGAAATATCCTTTTAAAATATAAACTTTATTTTTTAAAAATGAACATTATTAGCAGCGATGTGGATATACAAAAATGTGCAATAAAATATATTTTATTGCAAACGATCGTAAATAAAAAATTGTATGATTTCGGTCCACAAAGAGTATTTGCACAATCGACAAATTTAAATTTCTGCGATCAGAATGCGTTAAGTTCTTTTGTTCGTATTAGAGGATACAACGCATTATATAAAATTATTAATTAATATTTATCTTTTATAAATAAAATTTTTTCATAAAAATTTTCTTTATACAAATATTTTTTGCATTTACTGTATAGGAAAATTATACTTCTCACGTCATATAAACAACCAGTATACTAAATGGGTGCGATTAACAAAACAGTTTTATAACTGTTGTAAATTTCTTTAAGTAATTTATGATTGATTCTTGCCCTTTAGATTCTTTGATTGCTCCGTCGAAATTTTTGCATAGAGAAATTTCCTCTGAAACGCAGCGAATTTTTCGGTTAATAAACTTCTGTATGCAAAGAGCTATATACGATTGCGCAATTCATTATTTTATCATCACGAAATCATATTGATTATCTCGTTATACGTGTCTATAATTATAGTATAATTTATATTTCATCGCTAAGCATTAAAGGGAAACTATTCGTCACGCTCGTCGCGAAAGAATATAATCGTGCGATTTCGCGAAGTTATCCACGAAAACACTTGAGTTGCGGTAATTGCGAGGTCTTCACCAAATGATTATTATTGTGATTAAGGTACAGTAAATCTTTCGTTTATTTTCACCAAGCGCGGATTCAGCTCGTGTCTTTGTTTTACATCCCGAACCCTGAATTCCCGATGAGTCGTCCGAGCGTCGAGGAAGTCGATCTTGTTCCGTCGCTTCGTATAATTAAGGAAGATTGGGAAAGGATTATTTCTATAACTCTATGTTCTACCAAGCAGAACAAACTACTAGATACTAGATAGTATCTTCTTGCTATTTGCAAAACGTGGATGAATCTATGTAATCCGAGCGAATCATTCGTTCAATAACAGAATTTAATTAATTTTAATGGCACGATCGTTGGTTGTGCAGTTGCAAATTGCTCGAATAACACGCTTCTTCCTTTTGTTGTTCTAATTGGTTATGCATGTTCTCTCTCTCAGTAGATTATGTTCTTGAGCTATGGCGAAATAGTTGTCTGCATTTGCGCTTTACACGAAAATGCGTATGTTTGTTTGTATTTACAGAATCGCTTTAGTTTTTATGGACTTAAGTCTATAAAATAAGTATACTGAATTAAACACGTAAAATATAATGATATAATAAATTAAATATTAATAAATTGTAAAATATTGATGTAAGAAAAGAAATATAAATTCTTAAGTAATAAGATATTGTATACCTAATAAAATTAATATAATTACAGAAATTTATAGTTTACAAAGGCATTAAATACAGCCATTGACAAAATTATTAGGCACCCTTGCTTTTTCTAAATTTTTCACAACTGAATGTACATAAGCTCTCTATTTGCGTGTTGTTTTCATGCTACTGACTTTGTGAGAAGGTCAAGCAACTGAGGCATATAAGTTTCTTAGAGAAATGATAATATGTACAAAACTGTTTAGTGTGCATTTCGACTTCGAATAATACGGACGTTATCAGTCTTGTTTCGAGCAATTGCTAGGCAATTCTTTATCTTATTATTGTTAACATATTATCCGAGATTTCAAAATATGCCTAAAACACGCGAGTTGAGTGAAGGAAAACGGGCTCAGATTATTGTGTTGCATTCCATAGGATTATCTCAAGTGCAAATAGCAAAAAAAATAAAATGCTCCCGTTGCGCAGTTCAAACTACAATAAAAAGATATAATGATACTAAACAGTTTAAATCCAGATCTGGAAGAGGAAGAAAACGAAAGACTACTGCCAGAGAAGATCGATATTTAAAGCAAAAAGCATTTATAAAGATAGTGTTATTTATTTCCTTATAAATTGAAGAAATTGTTAAATAAATAAGGTGCCTAATAATTTTGTCAATGGCTGTAATTATTTTATCAATAGATGCATAATATTTCTAAAATAAATATGATCAATATCCATTTATACAAATTTGAATTATTATATATTATTCGCAAATAAAAAGAAATTTAATAAACAAATGTGCAATGTGCATGTGGCAGAAAAAGAGAGATTTCTTTAGTCTGTACGTCAACGCGTTAAATGCGAAATAAAATATTGAGAAAGTTACTTTGTAAAAGAGTAACTATAAATTACAGTTTTATTTTAAACTGTTGCAAGTTATTGATCCTAAAAAGTAACACGTTACATTTATTTAAAATGTAATGAGTTGTTACTTCTCAGTTATGATTCTGTTCATTTTTTGTAATATTTTGCAATGCTATTTTAAATACAAGAATCTTACAGGTTTCTAATATTGTAAAATCGCTTTACTTATTAAACATTTGACTCATAATATTTATAATAATAAAAGTATGTACATTTACAATTAAAATTATAGAATCAGTATTGCGTTTATATACGAACAAAATTCTAGGTTACTTCTTAATACAGACATTTACAAAGAGTGTGATGATTATCAGAGATAAAAATATACATTGTACATATATTTCAATCGCAAGAAATAATCACTGATTCACCGAATTTTATTTTGGTCAGTTTATATGTCGACGAATGAGTTATAAAGTATAACTATAAAAATAGTTATTATTAAATAAATTTACATTAAATAAAATTACATATAAAAAATATAATATCCTCAAATATAAAAAGGTTAACATTTATGATCGTGTATTTTACGTCATATGTGTTTTAAAAGTCATATTTACTCTTTTTTGTTTTAATAGACCTATTAAATTAAAAAAAAAAACCATGATTTAATATTCTTGCTAAATATTATTTATCACCTACGTGAAATAATTAAATCTCTCTCTCTCTCTCTCTTTCTCGCATTGAAATTTATAATTAAATATAATAATTTAAAATAATTAGTATGATGGAAAATATCACAAAATTCCATATGCCTAATGACAGTGTCGCTACGTCTGCTGCTTCTACAAGAAGTTCCACGTATTTTTAGAGAACGCAGTCCGCGAACGTGATGTGCAAACTACGAGTTTATTTTCGGTGGAAATCCTACATGTTGCGGGGCAGCATCCGATCAGCTTAAAAAAAAAGCGCGTGTCTGTGTTGCGTGGGTTTTTCAAGGCCACAGAGAAAGCTTTTCGGGATCATTGTATTGTTTGCCGCGTTTTCGGAATTTTGTCAAAACTCTCGGACTCACGCTCTGACTCACTCGACGAAGAAGAGTCACGCGCTGCCACAGTGGCAGCGCCTGGTCATCGCTGCACTAGTCCATGCCCTCTCACGGGATTAGTCAAATCCCAAAATAATACCTCACATGCACCGCGCGATGCAAATGGACATGGCGATGTAAATCAGACGTTTTAAGATCTTTTGAACTTCAGATTCAACATAACCGGCTTGCTCTACTGAGCATAGATAGTGCTTAGCATTATTACGAAAATAAATACGATTGTGAATACCATGTACTGCAAACACAGCTTCTGTTGGAGAACGAACGATGTTTATTCAACGCGTTGAAGAGCTCACGTATCTACTACCTATTTATATGCTACATCATAAAAATAAAGAAATATATTTTTTTAGTAACCTATGAAGCTTCTGAAATGTGATACGAAAATAATTTCGCGTTAATTTCTTTTGTAATGTTATTATTTTAATTATTAAATTATACGTTTAACTGATAAACATTAAACAAAGATCTTACTAAATATGAAAGAAGCGCTATTTTCGGCCAAAGTTAGATGTTAAATCAACACATACATATATTGTATATATGTATTCTTTAAATGAATTTATCTGAAAAATATAACTGCGCGCCGATTACTTTTGGACTTTCAACACAATCAATCTGAAATATTAATAATCCTTCCATATTTCATAAAGAAACATCTTAAAACCTATAAAGAAGACTTACAATTGACGAATAAGTTAAAAACACATTAGCTCGTGCTATATAATTATTTTAAACAATACGATATTGCTAACGTATTATCGAATTTCTAGGATAAGCTAGATCGACATTCATCATTTTCCCGCCACGCCCGCCCATACTTTTTCATTAGTCCAAATATTTCAGATGCAGCCGTTGTTAAAATATCAGAACGGAAACTGTACTGCGCGCAGAATCGCATATCACTTTCAATCGGAAACATTTCAACGTCAACTAAAGCCCGAGGCAACCGTACAATGGTATTTTTTTCACGAAGGCTGCATTAAAAAAGCGCGCACGTTAGCCCGTATTTCTCTGTTTTGATTTTGGCCGATGGCGCGCGGTGTGCAAAGTGGACTTGAAAATAACCCCGCCACGAGAGAGACCACCCGATCTATTAATAGTTTACCGACATGAGTATCTTTGTCGCCGGTTCGGCATCGACTACGGGCGATTCGGCCGCAAAATCCGCCGATATACAGTCCGCGCGCGTGCACGCGTGTGTCGTCGCCCGAAGACGTCGTCGCGATGCAGCTGACACCTCCGTTGGTTGAAGCGAGCAATGGACGATTCTCGACGCGGATGAGTTAGAAGCTGCCAGTTAAATACGCGAGAGCGAAGGTCGGATGAGAGGAAGTGCGAGAGAGGAAGAGGGTTCTACAGCGAAATGTCTATTCGGCGGACATGACCGTCGTCGCGCGGGGGACTCATCTCCGATTGCTCCGAGATTTTTGGCGTTCGCGTATAGCAGAAAACTGGAAGGAACTTAAAACCACGTTTCGAGTGAATCTAAATAAAGAACTATGCAGTGTGGCGGCTGAGGCGGGGAGCGGTGGGATATGTGAGAGAGTGAGTAAGAATGGTACAGCAAACCGCATACAGCAACGAGACAAGCGCATCCCTCAATGGAGTACCGAACGGCGACCGCAGAGGAAGAACGTCCGGTCTCATCGACGGTGTGGTAGCACGTAGTGCTGTCGATGGTGGTGAAACGACTTCTCTAACGCGCGGCGGTAGCGGGGGTGGCAGCGGCCGGTTCTCCCTGTTCAGGTGGTTCAAGCGAAATCGCGATTCAACCGTGGAGAAACGACGGAGAACGAGCGCGAGGCCGGACGACGATGGCGTCGTCCGACGACGTAGCAGCATCTCCTCCAGCGTAGAAAGCGTAAATACTTTTTACAGTACTACCACGGTCCGCAGTTTCGCATTTCATACGGGAACTCTGGGCCGTTGCAACGTGCTGTCTTTGGATATACTGAAACAAGCAGCTGAAGTTGGTCCGTTCGCTGCTGGAGCCTCGAAGGTGTACTTGGGTAACAAAGAGAACAACGCGTCGTCGGCCGTCGCCTGCACGTTACCGATTAATGTGCACTCTAGAAGACAAGACATCACCGCCAGGTACTCGTTGCAACCAACGACGTTCAGCTCATGTGAAAACTTCCTGACAACTGGGAAGAATTTATCAGATTCGTCGAGAAGATTTGATGAGAGCGCGAGAGTCAATGGGTCCACTCGGCGACGAGTTCACGTGAAGGGAAAACGGAAAGCACCCAATCCTCCAAGCGCGGTGGTGAAGATCGTGGAGGTCAATGCACGCGAAACGCCGCCAAGGAACAGCAATAGACGCAAACGACGGGCGCCGCGACCTCCTGAGAAAGTGACTGTGGAACAGTCAAAGCTCGTCACCAATGGCGACGGCATGGAAGTAGAAGACAGGCGGAAGGATGTCGATGAAGGGCAATCGATCTGTAATGATACACTAATCCTTCAGGGTGGTATGTTGCTGTCGAAGAAGGACGTTTGCGGCAGTCCAAAAGCCGCGAAAAAAAATAACAATAGCGACCCAGAAGCGCCGTCGAACGTGACGGTCCTGCAAGAAAGAGCACAGAGTCCAATTAGTACCCTGAACATGCCTCGACCTTGGTACAAACGTAACGTCTTCGAGCACTCCCGCGATTCCGGATCATCCAAACGAGGCGCCGTCTTTCGCAACCCCATGACATCCGCCGAAATGAAGGACGAGTGTGTCGGAACGAATATAAATTCTTCTCCAAGTTATTCCATCGACGCGTCCCTGTCAAGGCTAAATTTTTTTCATCGCGGCGAGCGGCAGAGCGACGACAGGAAACGACAGGAAGTTAAACGAAAATCCGGCTTGTCTATTCTAACGAACATCAGCGAGCTGGATAAAGAAGCGGCGGCGATCGTACAGGAAGAGCAGGCTCGAGCACGGGCGTCGATGTTGTTGAAGACGTCAAAATTTGCTGAAGAATTCGAAAGGAGGAACGACGTCAACGAAGAATTAGTTCAGGACATGGTTACCTCGACGATTGATAATTCATCGCCTAGACGAGGCACGCGTGCGTTAATCTCAAAATTCAATGCCATCAGCAATATCACTAAAGTCACGGTCAACGCTAATTTCTTCGCTAAACGGGATCAATCAGGTTATAAGTTTGATCGCGATGCAACAAGAAACGACAGATTCGAACAAATCGGGGATTGGAGAAATCAGAGATTCTCAGTGCAACAAGATCTCGGTCAAAGCGTCCGCATTGATAAAGATATCACCAGGTACTTTTTGCCGCAACAGAGATTCTCAAAAAATAGAACTGAATCAACGAACATGGATGTAAAGTCAGTAGATATCAAAATTACTTCTAGCAAGGAACAAAATGATCAGCTGATGAAGGACGCGTCTAGTAGAATATCATTTTTACAAAGTCAACTCGCTGCGAATCGCGCGAATGAGTCTTTAACTGTTCAGAAGGATATTACGTTTCCGGAAGAAAAGATTAGATCGCGGCAGGAAATTACCAAAGAAATGAAGGGCAAAGAATCGCCGAGATTGAACAACGAAACAAGAAGAAAATTTCTACATTCTCGTACTCGTAACCTACCCGAAAGTACAGGAACCGCGTTAGACCTCTTAAGAGAGAAGACGGAGGGGGAGAAGGAATTTTCGGACATTTTCAACGAGATCGACCGACAGCTGCGTTCTAGAGAGTTCAAACTCATCGAGCGGAGACCAGTAGCCGAATCTGACAATGTCAGAGACAAAGTTCCAGAGGCTGAAGCCGTATCGAGCAAAGTGGCCAAAGTACTCGATATCCTTGTGGAAGCCGAGAAGGATGGTAAAACGAGATCGACGATACAGCCGGAAAGATCGATGCAAGACAAGGGAACGTCGCGTTTGATTGATTCAGACCAGAAGGTGAAGTCCAGCAAGACAAAATTAACCGCTCTCAATACCGTCGAGGACCCAATTACTGCGGATTTGAAGGAGATGCTGAAGGAGATGAAACACTCGTTACCGAAACGGCCCAAGTCGAAGAAGACTGTGTCAAACGATGTTCTCGAAAAGGTTGAGAAGCGCTCGCCCCTACCTACAAACAAGACCTCTTACATTGCTACGACGAGGATAGCGACGACGTCGAATGATTACGAGACAGATAAGCAAAAGGTATCCTCGTCAGCGCAAACCAGTGGAAACATCCGTAGATTAAATCAACCTTCTACTTCCGCCGAGCGACCGTCTACATCGGGATGGAAACATGAGAATGTACTCTACAAGACTTCTGGCAAGGGTTCGGTTCTTGTGAAGAATACTTTCCAACTGATACGACCGCGTGATTTCGCCGAGATAGAAGCTATGAAGACTACGAAGGAGGTATGCAAGGAAAACACTTATGCCAATGTGATAGAACCGTCGCTATACGCAAATACTCACGTACCTCCAATATCGCCAAAACAACAACCGGATCCGACGACATCTAAGGATATTTTGCAAAGTAGTCATCCTAAAGAGCGATCCAATATTGCAGACGAGAGTAAGATCATGTTGAACGATGACGAGCTTACAAATGAAGGTAATTTCGCAGCTTATATTTGCTGAAATGATAGTTTTATTTAAAAAAAATGTCTATTCGTGACAAAATATCTGTTTCAATCTATTCGATTATAATAAGGAAGAAATATTCGAATAAATAATCTCTTTTAAATTTACTTTTGAAAGAAATCTACTTTTGAAATTCACTTGTTTCAATAAAATAGTTTCTAATTAATTTTTATTTTGATTCAGTTTTTTTTTTTTTAATTATAGAAAAAACTCCAGAATGTGGTTATTGTTGCAGACGATAATTCAACAGCGAGAAACATGAATACTCTGGCCATAAATCGATTATTGAGAAAACTGGAAGGGGCCATCGCATCGGGTCATCATCAGCAAGCGGCGGGATTAGCGAAGGAATTGGCAAGACTCAAAATCCATTGTTCCGTGATACGACAGCGTTCGGCGGCGCGTTTGAAGGATCAGTCGATTAAAGTCAATATGTATATCGAAGATAAACTCGCTCACCAAGGGCCCATACCACTTCAGGTAAGTAACCGATACTCTGACGGTTGCTCGATATGCAAACAAAACGTTTCATGCACCGGGCTGTGATAACAGTTGCCGACAAGAATGACAGTAGCCGAGCTGAAGACAAAGATACATACGGAGTTTGAGATACCCACGAACGTGCAGCGATGGATCATTGGGAAAAACTTGGCTGATCACGACGAGACCACTCTCAACGAATTACACGCAGTGGATGGTTCGCCGGTGTTTCTTTACCTTGTAGCACCCGGTAAATTTGATTTATTCGATTGAATATGATTCCTCAGTAAACAAAAACTTATTCCGGCATTTTTTATTTTAATAGTGTAATAATGTATTATTATTAGTTATATTGAATTCAATTCAAATAAAAAAATATCAGAGTTTTTTATTAGTCCAGCTGGTTCACTTTTACCGCGCGAATTTTTATTTCAAAATTCTTTATTCTAAACGCAAAATATAAAAATTTCTTTTAAATATATTGTCATATATATATTACATAATTAATTATTAAATAGAATTTATAGAATATTTTTTATGCTATCTTTATATCATTACTTAGTTATAAATTGTAATATACTACAATACTGTAGATAGTGTTGCGATGCGTATCGACAATGCGGCGCAAGTGAACAAGCCACAGCCAGCAGAGGAAGTTCCTGAGGAACTGCCGCAAGATCCACCAATTTTGGAAATTTTGGAGACAATCGAAGAAAAGCAAGAAACCAAAGAAATAGATCAAATAATATCAATAACCAATGAACATGATGAGGTAATAAATACATATGTATATTCGCGATCTTCTAATTTTCATTTGTTTACCTTACAGTTGTATATTGATCAAAGAGGGAGATATGTAACGTACGTTTTGTATGCTTATATGGAACAATAGCAAGAAACAACAGAGACGGACATGTCGGAAGACATCAAGATAGGACGATACGAGGAACTGATATTGTTGGAGAATTGGGATGTCATTCCAAATTCCGAGCCAATCGAGTGCCCAATATGCTTCGTTACATATGGTCCACGAGAAGGTGTAATTCTGAGGGATTGTTTACACATGTTCTGCAGGTAGAAACCTTTAATCTTCACATCCCAGCTTTAATTACTGTTTAATCCGTTAAGAACAGGAACCAATTTCAGTAGCTGTATCGTGCTTTTGCACAGATGCTTTCCCTGTGTACAGGGACAACCTACAATAGATCACTTTCGCTCATTGTAGCTGTTCGCTAGAATCCAGTGAGAAATGACCGTCAATTAGACGTCGAATTGATGTCAACATCATCGTATCGATGTTGATTCGCTATCAATTCAACGAGTCATTTCTCTCTGGAATCGCCATGTATAGATTCTAATTTATCCTAGCGAAATGTATTTATACCTAATTCGAGCGTTTAGATAGACGTTATATATATTAAATTGCGATGCATCACAGATATATTTATCTGCTCTATAATACGATGATTCATGCATTCATACACATTACTAACGCGACAATTATGCTAGCTTAATGCTAGCGTTTTCGCTAAACACTGCGATCGTATGCATGAATATCTTAAGATGAGTTCAGAATCGTCGTCCGGATGCACCCAGATGTTGCTCTATTCTTGTTGTTCACGAATGATAAACAAGGATAACACGACACCTGGATGCGCTCACATGATTCTGAACGCAGCCCTAGATCATGTAATAAACTTCACAGAAAGAAAAAACGCACGATGGCTCGCAGTTATACTTTTCACTTGTTTATTCATTAATCAAGAGATAAATATGAGTTACTTTCTACGTATAATGAATTTTCGTTGTATGATAAACTTTTGTTATTCAAAGGCCATGTATCGCCAATACGATCGCGTATTGCGAAGAAGCGGAGGTGAAATGTCCATACAGAGACTCCGACTATACGTGTGAATCGACCCTTCAAGAACGTGAGATCAAGGCGGTAAGCTTCTGTTTAAGATTATCCGACTGAAGTTTTAATAAAGTTTGTGATGATTCTATTATTGTTTACACCCAGCTCGTTGAGCCAGAAATTTATCAGCAGCACCTCGCGAAGTCGATCGCGCAAGCGGAGAACAACGCCGGAAACAAAGCTTTCCACTGCAAAACACCGGACTGTCCTGGTTGGTGTATTTACGACGACGACGTGAATAATTTTTTATGTCCTGTATGCGAAGCTAATAATTGTCTTACCTGTCAGGTGAGTGTCATTTGTATCCATCGTAAAATGAAGAGAGAGAATGCTAATAAACTTAGAAAATTTGAATAACAAAAATGTATGATAAATATGAAAAAATTACTATTATAATTGTGAAATTGATATAAAATTTATATTTAACAAAACAGTATATATGTACAATAAAATTTCATGTTTTATTTTCACTATTAACAATATTATATAATGAATTGAAATGATAATTAAAAGTTATTTAAAAAATATATATGTATGTACAAAAATATATATATGCATGTAGATCAAGAGAATTCTTTCTTTGTGTTATTTCGATCGTTTTTCACATTCCAATATAGTTTTTCATTTTAATTACACAGTGCATAAAATATTAATATAATGCTTTTATTAAAATTGAGATGATACTTAATTGAGAAGAAATGTTTAAAAATTCTATATCTCTTTTTTTCTCGTAATATATTGCAGTACAGAATGCATTTAGCAAAGCATATGCTTAAAAAAGATATTAAATCCAATAAACATCAATTAAAAGTAATGTAACATCAATGTTATAATTTAGCATCCAACACTGTCAATGTTATGTAAGATATGTGTTACATAATATTTATATTGTCGAAGGTAAAATTATAACACTGATGCTACATTACTTTTGTTATTGGTATTTAGTAACAAATAAGATCAATTTATAATAAACATACTCTTTAAAATGTTTAGAGTAAATCTTACTTTAAAAAAAAAATCTTACTCTGAAATCACACTTTTGAAAATTAAAAATTTAATCACTCTTTTTCAAGACAAGCTCAATTTTCACTCTTTAGAGTAAGAAATTATTCCAAAGAATTTAGAGAGTAGATTTTCAAAAGATAAAATAAAGAGCTAAATAAACTTTGATTTCAAAGGTTGTTCATACTGGGAAAAATTGTAAGCAATATCAGCAAGAATTGCAACTTTCGAAAGAAACTGATCAGGAATCTAGAAGGACAGCAGCAATGCTCAAAGAGATGGTCGATAGAGGAGAGGCACTTGCATGTCCCACGTGTGCTGTTGTTCTTATAAAAAAATGGGGTTGCGACTGGCTGGTTTGCTCTATGTGCAAAACAGAAATATGTTGGGTAACCAGAGGACCGCGTTGGGGCCCAAGAGTAAGTATTAATTTATTTTCTACAATTTTTATTTAGATCTTCGAGATCTTATAAATTCTAACAAAATTTGTTAAATATTAAATACAATAACATCATATTTTATGAGTTTATTGATCATACCCATTGCTTTTTTATCGCAGGGTAAAGGGGACACGTCCGGTGGTTGCAAATGTGGTGAAAACGGAATTAAGTGTCATCCCTGTTGCAATTACTGCCACTAAAGAATTAAAACTATAATAATAAGCAAATAGAGGAAGTTTATGGTGACAATAAGATGTTCTAGAAATGCTTTTATATTATATGCTTTCATATTGACGCGATAATTCACAGACTCGATGAGATATGCGAAGATCTTTTATACGCACGTTTAGTGTAAGCTCGGATCCCGATAAATCAGTATGCAATAGAAATTATACACTGCTTGCTCAATAATTATAATCTTATCGCGACATCGTCTTTGATAGGATTGAAAGTGAGATTCTAATAAAAAAAGGAACACACCTAACTTTATATCAATGTTTCTTATTTTTATCGCAAATACAAAGTGTAGGGAAATAAATCATACTTTACTTAAAGCTTTCGATAAATCTAACGTATAATAAATTATCGATACAAGCAATTTTTTGCAATTATACAGGCACCGATTCTTCGTTCTCGTTAGAAGTTGTTTTATCTGTACCAATCTGTTTTAATCGAGCAACTAATGTGGACTGATGATGCGTGAGCTGCTGATTCAAGTTGTTGCCGCCTGCATTCTGTAACACTTGAACAAGATGAACCCGCGATGATGTAAGATCCATTTTACCGTATTTCAAAAAGTCCTTTTTATTCAGCACTTGTCCTTCTAGTATACCAGCTATAAAAAAATAGACATAGATTTAGTATCATTTATTTTAACGTTTCTTAAAATAACTTACCCAATAAAATAACTTGTGGAAACTTTCTAATAATTTTTTCAAAGGCAGCGACATTTATATCAGAACCAAATATGATGCAAAATCGCGACGAATACAACGGCATTGTTGCCGCGTAAGGTGAATCCGTCAATGCTAATCTCATAATCTTATTGCCATATCGTTTGAAGTACATATTTGATCTCCTCAATGGAACTGCTAGCTCAAACTCATCCTCTGATGTCATAGAATTTTGATGGCAAATAGCAATCATTTTGGAATTGTCAAACCAATTGCGGACGTCACGTGCTATTATTCTTTGGTAAGGATTATAAAGTTCCTCCTCTTTCTTCTTGTTCGTATTTTTTACTGTTTTGGAGCATAATTCCTCTAATTTCTTGTCTTCATTTTTTAATGGATAAAAAGGCGTCAGAAATTCGTTTACCAATGCTCTCAAATAATGCGGCTTTCTGGGTTTTTGTATATTAATTTTGCCTCGAAAACGCTTTTGTTGATAAAGGATTGTGTTTGGAGTAATCTGAAATGCTGAAACATAATAAAAAGCAATATCGTTAAAAATTATAATAAAAAATTAACTGCGAAAAAAAAAGTCGGTCAATTAAAAGTTTATACCTACCACTATGATTTTTTTGTGCCTCTTTTACAATGTTTGTCCTCTATATTCAATTGACGTTTTGTTACAAATTTAAGATACTACAGGTACAGTTAAATCGATGAGAACGACGACAATGTATTTCGAAAGTTTGAACCGATTTAGCAAAAGAATATAATTCCTCTTTTGAAAATCAATTATTTAATTCCAGTGTCATATAAATTACATATATAATGTTTATATCATAGTAAGTACATGATCCGTATCAATTAAAGACAAGTACAAAATTATATATACAGAATTATTTACTTTCTTTTAATGATATAAGGCACTTTGGAACAGATCGTATATATATATATATATAGATAGATAAAATATATATTTATATATATATATATATATATATGCAGCTGCAGTAATTACTAGTTTCGTGCCTTGCTTCTATGCTATCTCCAAAATTAAGTGATTTCCTATTTCTATTCAATCGAAGTATCGACCGAAGACCGTTTTTCTTTCGCTTATATCGATCATCCAATGCTGAATTAAGAGAAGCTTGTTTTACGTCTCCGCGACTATTCGAAAAACCTTCTCGCTCATCTTTGATATTATTGCTACTTGTAACTTCACCATGTACATCGTCTACGAGCCAATGTTTTTTCGGCGAAACAAACTTATTATTGCATCCGGGTATAGTATACATATATTCCGATTGAGCAACATCAACAGACTTTTCATGGTGTCTTACGTTGTTGTCGGTACTTGTACTTCCAACTAAGGCCCCTTTACTTGAATGTTTTTCGAAGTTGTTCGACTTGCTGCTCCTCTTCGAGTAATCTCCTAAATCGCTGGAGTGATTGTTTGTTTGGCTAGTTGATTTCTGGTTGGCTTGATCCGCGTTCTTATTTTCTCTGTTTTCACGCAACTTTTTGTTTCTTTTATAAGTATCTGTGTTTTTAGCGTCGAGTGCTGCGTGCCGTTTCTCAGACATGCTCTGTCTGCCAAGAGCATCACGAGAAAACTTATTTGACGAAGAATTTAATTCCTCCAGAGATAACTGGCTGTCATACGTAGGATCTCCGGAATATTGACTGTCTTTATCTTCGGAATTTCGTTTTGCGTCATTTCCTTGAGAGCTATCGTTGTTAGATTCTTCTAGCAATATTGTTTCAACTCGATCGTCGCGCATTCCTATAATTTTCTTTATATTATTAATAGGTTCTATCCATGTCTTATTAGTAGCAAGACAATAACTTTCGTTCCTTAAACTATTCTTGCTATATTGCTCCGTCAGTCTATCAATAACAGGATTCCATGGTGAAGCTGTTACGCAAGATAATAATCCACCATTATCTAATACATCGGTTTGAGAATTTAAAGTGTTTTTCTCCTTGACTATGCCGTCATTCATTTTCGTAGAATCCGATATGTATATGCTACTAACAGATTCTGGCTTACGGTGAGATTGCAAATTATCTACAGTATTTTTCTCACTTGTATTCTCATACGATGATACCCTCCTAGCTATTATAAGATTAATCACGCCAGTTACTGAGCTGTCTGTGTTAAGCATTGCTCTCCTTAAAGTCTCCATTGCTTCAGAATTAGATAATCCCAACAAAGATACGCCGTTAACTCTGAGCAATTGATCATTGGTCCGCAAACGACCGTCCCTGGATGCTGCACCTCCATGGATAACACTTTTTATAAAAATACCTAAATCCATACTGGTGTTATCATCGGAACTGTTAGTTTTGCCTTTAACGCTAACACCTAAACCAGCCTTCTCGGAATCATGTACTGGTATATCTAAGTTCATTATCACACGATTCTTCCGTGGAGATAAAACAATATCCTCAGAGGATTTAATTGGTTTGTATGTGCACTTCTCGTAATTATGAGTGCTTACTTTATCTTGTACTTCATTCTTTTTCGTTGGTGATCTATTTAATGCGTTCCAATACTTTGAATTATCTATTATTTCAGCAGTCGGTGGAGTAGATGCTGCAATACCCTGAGAATCTGGAATGTTTGAAGAAATTTCCTCTTGACGTGATACTACCATTCTTACTTTACCACCAGCAGGAATACTTCTGAGCAATGATACAACTTCTGCTTGGCTTTTGCCAGTCATCTCCTTATTATTTACTTCTAACAATCTATCACCCGGTCTCAATCTGCCATCTTCTACTGCAGCACCTTTTGGTAATATATTCTTAATATATATAGGACAATGTCCTCCAGCAGGATTATCACGTGTGGTAACACTAAATCCTAAGCCGTTACCTCCTTTTACTAATTCTATTTCTATCATCCGTCCAATTTTCCTAGTGTTCGCAGTCTGTAGAAGATTATAGTTGCTGCATTGAAGTCTCTTGATATTCTCATCACCTTCGGTTTTCTCCGAACCGCCACTGGTATTTCCATGATTTTTATGCAAAGCTTTTTCGTTTCTCGCTTTCTTCTTATGTTTAACAACGGAAATTTGTAGACAGGGATCATTCATACATGTTCTAAAAATTTCTTGGACCTTTGGAAATGGTATATGCAACAAATTATGACCATTTATTTTAATAATATTGTCGTGTAAATCAATTTGTCCGTCCCTGGCAATGCGACCATTTGGTTCGATACCTTCAACTCTAAGTCCTTGATCATTGCCTAATAAGTCGTAACATGGCACCACATGGAGTCCCAGTGGTCCTGCTTCATTTTTTATCACAATTTCTCGCACCTCTTGGTTCCCAGATTCAATGTTATTGCCAAATTCATACGAAGCTTTAGAATCTTGACCTAAAGGTTCCCTACGTCGAGACTCTCTTGGTAGAGATTGAGCAGAATACGTTGTGAGAGAAGGTTCTCTCGTTGACAATGCATGCATTGACAAACGCTTGGTACTTTCTCTCTTAATACTACTAGACACAGAGGAATGGATATCAATTGGATAAGCTTGCTCCTTGCCATCTCTATGGAAGAAGTCAGGACTGTTGGTGCCAACTGAGCTCGCACCATCTCCACCTACATGATTGACATCGGAGCTGGCAAAGTGAGCTACGATCTGCTCTCTGTCATCGGCTACGTCACGCAATCTGTCATCTGGATCCAACAAGCCACCACCAGTCAACGAAGACAGACTATTGATGATCAAGGTGTTATCATTTTTGCCAGTGGCTTTTTTGTATCTCAGGATGGCCTCGTGCATTAGATCCTTGACCAGTAGACTTCCATCTCCGCAGGGGACCACCACCCTGACGTTGTCGAAGCACACGGTTACCTTCATGCTCGCTCCGATATCATATTATATGAAGAAATGAGCACGCGCAGATATGTACAAAGAAATATACGCGCGAGGGTTTACGCACGACGATTTAACGCGACGGGGTGGCGAAGTAACGTAAAAATTTATGCCCGTCGGCCGAAAGGCGCGTATGCCTTGTCGCACGTGCTCCGGAATGTAGCGTATCGCGGAATTGATGTGAGTAACGCGATTATCGCGCGTTACTTGAGTCGCACCTCCCCATATCTCCGGGAGTATGAATCACATACGCAACGCGTCGGCACGCTGCGACCTTCAAGTAATGGGAGCGACTTATCCGTAGGCCGAGCCGGCGACACGACGGCCGATGCGAGACGCCCGCGAATGTTGAAATCTCGGCAGGATAACTGATAAGGCGTACGCGTACGCCCAACTTTATCGCGACATCAAATATGCGGAATAGACGCACTCGCCATTATAACATTTTCAATTCCACCGTTCCGCCGTAAGTCGCACAACCGAAACGATGGAATTGAAGAAAATGGCGGCGCACACGCGCGGCCGTCACCTGCGCCACCACCCTCCTAGGCACATCCTACGTACCGAACGATTCCTCGATTCTCGAGCGACATGCGATCGCACTTGCTAAACGTCATGATAGGTTATACGCACCTTTTTTCAGATACTGTGCCATTCTTGAGGAATGTGTTCACTCAGTCGTAATATTAATAAAAGCAACAAGAAACTCGTTACCCGTAAGTTACTGTAACATCATTTACATAGCACAGACTGAGCAGAAATGGTTCTAGTCCGCCGTTTCTTGTTCGTGGCATAACTACGTAGTTGCAGGTTTGCGGGCTGTTTACAGGCGCATTCGCAACGAGCGACAGTTGCTCCGAGATTTAGAACCACACTTTCACCAACTCCGATTAACTTAATCGACCAATTAGTCCATTGGAATTAACCAATCGCGTCTGTCGTCTAAGATAAATGATAAATGCGATTGGTCAATCCTGCAAAGTTAATCGAAGTTTGATGAAGGTCACCTTTAATAAAAAGGTATCTATGTATCTTCAGTATAACGATAGAATATTTATTTTTATTTAATCTGGATTATCATCTTTTCAATTTAATATTTAAAAAAATTTAATAAATCACAATGATTTAATTAATTGGATCGACAAAATGATGTATTAGGCTAATTTACATGAAGGTGGCAAATTTAAAGGGGTGGCATATTTGGAAAAAAATTCTAAAAAAATTGTCGGTTTGTGCCAGACGCGAATAATTGAGAAAATTGTCCACTGATTATTAGATTTGAGTCAGGATGTCGTAATTTTAATTGTTTATCTCGTATCGATTTTATTTGTTGCTGTATTATTAATATAAATATTTTAATAAAGCTGAATAAATTGAAAACTTAAATGATTTTATTGATATGTAGGCTACATATATTTTAATTTTTGTAATTATAATTAATTTTATTATCAATTGCGTATAAACTATAGAAGGTAATAATCGAACATAAAATTTGATTAATTTAATTTAAGTTGCATTTAAAGCTTGAATAAGGAAGGTAACGTATTAATTAATTGCATTATAGGGTCTTAATTCGGCCCTGATTATGTCCAACAAAGATTATTATGCATCTCCGCGCTTTATAACATCTAGTCGTTATAAAGCAATAAGATCCACTTTTGTGGACGTTTTTTAGGACGTTCTTTTATTGGAAGTTTATACGTTGTATGAATCTTCACGTTAGATTTGATTTATAACGAAAATTTTTATTAATTCTCTAAAAAATAGTCCAGGTTTGCCACCAATGATATATTATTGTATGTCCAATCATCCAGCATAAATAAAAGATTTTGTTTTTTAAACTGATATCATATATTTATTAATAAATGAGATCTTAAAATATGCCAATTGGTAAATAAATATTCCATTAATTACGATAAAAAAATACATATTTAATTTAGCGATAGGTGGGAGTAGATCATTGTTGTAAATGTCGTCATCAGGTCTGTAGAGAACTATAGAGAGTGACGACTCATCATACACCTATCTGAACCTCACTCTGAATTTGAAACGTCAAACCATCGCAAAATTTCTAGTGTTTCACTCCGCAATTTCTTCATTACGTCATCAATATTGTTAGAGATTATAAGGAAACGAAATATACGAATATTCTCATATAATGAAGTGGTTTGCGGGAAGTATTAATGAGGCGGTTGCGACGTCAAAATCAAGGAAGGCAGTTTTCGTTGTATTCGTAGAAGGTATGTAATCCAAATTCTAGGTTAGATTTTACTCCAGTTTGATCCGACTCGAAATTATCTTTTTAATGTAATACAAATATATGTATATAATATGACATGCGAATACATGAAATATGTGAAGTACACAAAATGGATACTTAAACAAATCAACCATATTTACATAAATTTTGACAATTGTATAGATATTAGCATAATATTCTTTTAGGTAAAGATGACACATCGGTGCAACTTGCTCAAGCAATTGATGCTACGGAAGTCTCCTCTCGTCTGGAGAGAGAACATTTTATTGCTATAAGATTAGAAAGTGGATCCGAAGCATATAGATTCTTTGCGCAAATTTGTATCCTCTTATATAACATTTATATCTTTTTGTTTTAATATTAAGTTTATCATATTATATAACATTTATCTTTCTGTTTTTAGTATTGTTTATGTTTATCATATTTTAATATTTTCCTTAAATTTAACAATTAGACCAATTGGTACCAGTACCATCCTTATTTTTCATTGGAGAAAATGGTACACCACTGGAAATTATTGCTGGTAGCGCAACTGCAGCTGAATTAGCATCCAAAATTGATAATGTACTTACTAAGGCAGGGAAGAAGAGTAATAAACAATCTTCGTTAAACTTGATTGATGCAGAACAAAAAGCTACAGCTGCCAGTAGCAGTAGTAATAACAATGCTGTTGAGACTACATCTAATATAAATGATAATAATTCTAATCCAAATACAGATTTAACTTCTGACATAACAGAGTCTGTTACATCAGATATTTCAAATAACGAAAACTATGTCACGGAAGACACAGCAAAATCTGCAACTTCGTTAGATACAGGGAATCAAGATAATAATGAAGCATCAGCAAAAGTTGAAGATGAACAAGAAAATCAAAATAAGGATTTGACAGCTGAGGTATGTGGATTTATTTATTGAAAATATCAATATAATTTTTTAATAACAAATTATATTTGTCACATATTTTTAGGAAAAGCTTGAAAGAGCACGACAGTTAATTGACCTCCAACGAAAACAACGACAAGATGAGGAACAGAAAAAGGAACGGGAACGTGAAATTGAACGACGCAAGATGGGACGCGATGTGCAAAAAATACGGCAAATGCAGCAAGAGTTAGAAATAAAACAAGCTCACGAAGAAAGGATGCGAGAAAAGGCTGCAGAAACTGCAGCTCGTGAAAAAGTCAGGCAACAAATCGCTCAAGATAAACTAGAACGAAAACAGAAAGAGCTTGCTCTGCAGGTTAACATCATTTTAATAATTTTAATTATTTTAATGATTTTTATATTCAATTAGAATCAAATCTAAAAAATTCTTTTATTTTCTTTAACAGCAACAAATGCAACAACCACAGAATCAAGAACAACCCAAATATAATCCAGCACCTAATAATAATGTCATTGTGACTAGAATTCAATTTAGATTACCGTCCGGCAATTCTCATACAGGACGATTTGAACAATTCAATACTTTGCGCACCTTACGCACCTACGTTACTGAAAATATCAATCTACCCTTCCGACAGTTCGCCATGTCAACATCATTTCCTAGAAGAGAATTGACTAATGAGGATAATGACAAAACTCTGTTGGAACTAGAATTGGTCCCGACAGCTGTTATTTTAATTCTTCCTTTGAAAAATGTAAATAGAGTAAGGTTTTCTTTTGTTAAGTATTACAATTTTAATTATACTCGCTTTATATTTTTTTAAATATATTTTCAGTCTAATGTCACGGCAGTGGTATCTTCAGCACAAGACGTTGGATTCTTCTCACGCTTCATATGGTCCTTCTTCACACCCGTTATTCGTATTTACAATTATATAGTAGGTTACTTTTCCGGCACTAACGGAGACGCAAATCAAAGCGGTGATTCCAACAATGATTCCGTAGAAACGGCAAACAACTCCGACAGAGCTATTTCACCAAATCGGCGAAATGTAGTTCAACCTTCGGGGTAGGTTTTTTCCAATAAACATGTTAAACAATCTTGTAAGCCCGATTATAAAACTATATAGAATTATATTATATTTGAATATATTTAACAAAATTGTATATAAAATATGTATGTAATTTTTAATATATAATGAATTTAATATTTATTTCATTTATTAAATAAAAGTTTTATTCATGATACAGTTTATTTAGAAGATACTTGGGTAATCAAGGAGGGACAACAATCAGAGCGCAAGGGAATATACACAGACTACATTCAGGTGGGGATGATAATGATGAGAATAATACTTGGAACGGTAACTCTACGCAGCAAATGTAAAGGAACACAAATCTCGCTCACAGCAAGGAATAGTGTTGCAAGCAATCGCTATTCACACATACACACACACACACACACACAAAATCAATTACTATTCCTTATATAAATCGTTATGTTGTAATTAATATTCAACACTTCTCACTCTTTGTTGTATAACACGTTAAAACTTATCTGCAACATATTCTTCTTTAATGCACGAGCATTAAATTTTAACGAGCGAGTTCTATCATGATGGTAACATATTTGTTGGTAGCATTGCAGGAATGAATATTTATTAACTAATACAATATTTTACAATTAGCAATAATGTGAACATTATCTGGATTCTTATCGTAATATATAACATTTATTATAATGCTAAAGTGTAGCATCAATGTGCGCATTATAATAAATGATAACGTATATTTCAAGAAAAAAGTCGTGGGAGTATTAAGCCACAAGTGATATATGGACCAAATGTGAAAGGTTCGTAAAAACTAACGTGCAAATCACAAAAGTTTCACGAATGTCTTGATTTTAAGTACTTGAAATTTTAATATCGGTTTTTTTTATTTTAAGTTTAATGAGATAATGTAAGTTTTTCTCTTTTTTCTATTAGATTTAAATCTTTTGGATCTCGGATCAAATAATGGAAAATGTTATCCGAGTGCCCCTGTTAAAGATAACGATTAGATTAATTATATTAATATTCAATGAATATATTTTTTGTTAATATTAATAGTATACAGATGCACGGTCTGTCTTGCGCGTGTAACACTTGCACGTGACACTTTGCGCGATACTACTGTATCTCTTGATTTATTATTTTTTCATTATATTTAATAACATAGTATATATGTAATTATGAGTCGAGATAATTATATTGTCAAAATAACTAGATACCGGAATCCATATGTGTAAAGGCTTTGTGAAAGTAATAATATAATTAGGGATGGTTATTTTTTTGAAAATAGCAAATGAGCACAGAATATAAAGAATGCAGGTCTATCTTAATGCCTAAGGAAATAAACAAAGGTTTGTGGCATTATCTCGTTTTCATTAAATTAAATCCTTTTCCGTAAACTTAACGAAATATGCACATACATATACATATTTATGTTGTATTATAAAGTGTTGGCGATTTATATTAAATTACGTTTAGTAGCTTTCTAATATCTATGTACTAAACATGACGCAACTTCAACTTTATATATTATACATATATATAAGCGTAAATACAACGTAAAGATTTTTCATGTGTTGAAACATGACTCCAAAAATATGTTCAAGGAACCTGTCGTTCCGAGTCGCGTATCATGCGGCAAATGTGTTTAAGAGGAATGAAGATATATCTTAACTTTACACTTGCCACTGGCCAATTAAGCGTGAAATTAACAAACATTTTGGCTTACCAGCCACCGCGAAGGTTTCAATTTTCTGAACGTGAAACGGCAACAGCCTATCAGAGTAATGCTATACATTGGTAACATGATCTTGTAGTTACACCCATTGATAGTTTTTAGAGAACTCTGTCCGCGCTTCACAAAATTCTTGTGTTATAAATCAAATGAAATAATTCTCGATCTTCGATTGAGGCAAATATTTTTAGAAATTAGTTTATTTAAAAAAATTACTTCTTATTGTAATTAAGGAGTTTAAATTATACTTTAGCTTGAAAATTATTTAAGATATAATGATTTAAGAAATTGATTTGTGTAATAAAATTCTAAGTAGATTATATTAATTGTTATATTTTGAAAGAAATTTATAATTATTAATTTATGTCATTATTCTTCGTACATCAATTCACCTTATGCATTACTATTAAAATAATCTCATTAATTATTTATTAAATGAAGGAACAAGTATATCGAAATGGCGACATGATATAAATTCACGGATATTCGCGGACACCATTTCTTGACTGTGTCTAATAATACATCGAAGGCCCAGTTTTTCGTGTTTTAGGCAACGCACTCAAAATGATCTCATTATTATATATATGATAATTTGTAAATGTGTGCATCACGTAAGAGAGATGATTTTCACAATAATTATCATTAACATCAAATTATCACCGAAATAGCGATTTTGAAATGACATGAATTCGTCAAATGCATTAAGTATCACGTTATTGAATTATTTATTGGACATTAATATAATTATTAGTTTAACATTTTCCAGATGATATAATCAATATATTTTTGTAGGTTTTATTCCTGTTACGCTTTATAATTAAATAAGTACTTAACTTTATTTAATATAATAATAGTGTACACAAGTATTTTTTAAATTCAAGTCTAATCCATCTGTTGTTACTTAAATATATTAAAGTATATTGTGTGTGTAGTCATAATCTATGATCTCCTTTTCCTCTGCTCTTTCTATTAATTATTAAACTTTATAACTAAATCAATTTCGTATCGCATCTGCTACCTATCATGATTATTAAACGGCGTTCCGTGGCAGTGACAGAAATTTATAGTCACCTCATTACCACCGTTTAGTGGTCGCTACCGTCTCGCGATACAAGATCATTAAAAGCTCCTTCCAGAAACGCACGTGTTTGCCAAGATCCGCCCAGAGGTTTGTGTTATTGGTCGATCTTGCGATGACGTCGTGAGCACGTGGCTCTAAGATACCGCCTCAAGGAACGAAGAATTTGACTTGAGTGCCAAAAAAATATTGTTGGACACCGTGAGTAACCCCGACAAAACAGTCACTGGTTTCGGTTCTAATCTTCCGAACACATCGAGGGGTACCAATGTAACTCCTTGATTCTTTTGATTGTCAGAATCATCGATTCTTGTTTTAATTAAAATGTAAAAGTAACATATACATATTAACCGATAAAGAGAATAAATGAAATTGTGCAATTAAATACAATTTTAGTGAAGTTCTATTATCAATTATTTGATTCTTCAGACGTCGATTAATTAGTAGTGTAAAGTGGATCTTTTTTTTAAGTGAGTGATATTACGATTGATAAAAAGAATTTGAAAAGATAATTCTTGAAGAACACTAATCTATCAGTTGTAGAGAATTCTCAATTGGCGCGAAATATTTATTCGCGAATATCAAAAACATGATTTTATGTTACTAACAGAATATTCTATTGTTGCTTTGACAAAACGCGTTCAAGATGTCCGATGAAGAGATGAAAAAATTAGACTCATCGAAGGAAACGAATGATTCTGTGGAAAATCCGAGATTATGCTCTTTCAGCATCGAAAGATTACTAGCAAGACCGAGCAAGATAGAGGAAGAAGAAAATAAGTTCCCGCAACAGACCGATTTGTTTTGCCAAGAAAGTGAGTAACAAAGAAATTGTTTTCTAATTTCTGTTATAATTAAATGTTAATCATTTGTAGAAAATGGTAACAAATAATGTATTTATATTTTGCTTTTATTCTACAAGTTCTTGAATTATTATATTGTTAAAAAATGTCTTCATAATGTAATATTCTTAAAAAATTATATTTTTTATCAATTTATTACATTATAAGTCATTTATTATACATAATGTGATATAAAATCAATTTTTAAAATAAATTTTTGATTAATGAGAATTTTTAATCAATATAATATTTTGTTATTACACAACAGAAGATAATTTTCTGGCATTTTTTTTATTTGAAATTATAATAAATGTTGTAAGCAATCTTGATTCAACACAATTTGTGATGATTAAACAAAATAATCACATAATGAATTGGATAACAAGATAATGAATTGGAGACAAGAATGCTTGTTGCACCCGATTCATCCATGTCAATGGCGGAGGAAATCGAGCTCGATGATACTGACATGGTATGCTCAACATCTCCTGAACCAGAGCTGTATTATGGTGAGTTTCATTAGGATCATTACGCTCTATTATATTTTCTAACAATCGTATAAATATCCTATATTTGAAAGAATATTTCTTTTTCTGTTGTTTTAAATTAAAGTAAGAAGAGAGAATATTTTCCAAGACACAAATTGACATTAATAATAAAAAAAATTATTATAACTGTATCCTAACATTTACATGTTTAAATCATTATTTAAGAAATTACAAAATTTATTAGGATCAATATTTAATTTGAAATATATTTTTTCGGCTTATATTTATTATAACAGAATATATTCAGGTAATGCCCGCAATTTCTTTACTTCTAGATAACTTTTATCTAGGACATAAGTGACTAGCCTAAGTGTCTAAATAAATAATGAAAATATGTTTTATTTTTTAAGTACACAATCGTATTTTAAATAATTTTGTTAAATATTTAATATCATTTCATTACATAGATATGTGCAAAAAATAAATTCGCTTATGTAAATTTAATGTCAAAGCCAGAATTTGTACGTTACACAGGTGTAAAACACTTGTATTTATTATTTCATAAATAGTCTAATTAATAAAGTCATTTTAAGCAAAAACAGACTAATAATCAAAATTCGGCAATATTTCAATTTTATAATAATTATTGAAATATATTATTAGCCAATACCGCCATTATTGCTAGTATACATCTTATTCAGAAGCATTTGTTTTGTCTAATCAGATAACCATATTCGCCGATGGCAATACCGATTTTTAAATGTTAAATATTATTAATATATATCAGATGCGTCAAAATCGTTTAATTAAATGTCAGTGATATTTGCGTATTATCGTAATTAAGTAAACTTAAAAGTAATTTTATATTTTAACAATTCTGCTAAAGATAATCAAATTTATAAATACAATAATCTTTTCTTTTATAGATAATAATAATGTGAATGATACAGTAATTGAATAAGTTTTTTTTAGAAAAAAAAGTTTCGACTTTAAAAGAAAAGTTACCTTATATTTTACCAAAATACAAATTAATGAGCAGATTGTTTTTAAAAGGAAAAATTTTATATAATTATTTAACACTGACAGTTGCCTGTAGTATCTTCAGGAAGTTTTTTTCCGAATTGTCATTTATTATCTATAAAATCTTGATGGTGTTAATAGGAGATAAAAGTAGTCTTCTCTTAATATAATGATAAATTTATGCGGAAGTACACACGTAAAATCTTCAAAGATTACTTCGTCTTTGAACTCGAGAAATATATACCGTCGGGACCGATTTTGCATCGGTTAGCTGGCAACATTATTACGGATATTAGAGGAACTAATTGTTATAAAATCTACATGAGACTTCTCTTGCGGTAACGAATCTGTAAGATCGCGCGGAGAGGACTGTCGCCTGAGTTTGATCCATTACTTCCTGCAGGCTCCACGCCTACTCAATGTTTCTGCTCTTCGTCCACTATTTATCTGTCTCCCCTGCTAATTCTGCCATGCAGCAACTTTCTCTTATTTGCAGTTAAATGTAAAAGAACGGTACTGGTAATGCTTCTCCAAAACTTTTATGAAATATTATTTTCAAAATTATGCTTATAATAATCAGAATTATTTACATTTCGTATAGTATAAGATCGAACTTATAAAAGTCCAAGAAACAAAAGCTTTCTTTAAGACGTAATAATGGTTAGTTTATTATTTTTGTACACAGTTCATTATATTATACTACTATAATATAATTTGCTCAGTAAATCTTTTCACATGAAATTATTTCCAAGAACAATTGTTACAAAAATATGATCTTTAGAAGCACAGCATTTGCATTTAACATATTTCAATTATTATCCAAACGTGGCATAATGGAGAACTAGTTTATGTTTTACGAATAATTAATGAGAGTCGAGCGACTCAATTCTGCGGCATCTCATATACGTCTTCGAGGACCTCAACGACTAATTTCCATCCGAGGGCACGTAACCACGTCGTGATTTACACACCGTAATGGCCGACGCGATAAATTCGAGATCTAAGGAGAGGACAATTCTCGTTTGCGTCGTGTGTTGGGACTGAGACATGTGGGACGTAGCGTCCAACTACAAAGCCGTCAACGTGACACGTAAATCTTCGTGAAAGAACAACATAAAGAGCAAGAGGTGATACGAGAGAAGCACTTCTTGAATGAGTCTATTATGATATCGAACGACAATTTTGCATTCGTATATGACACTCTTTTTATTGTATTTTTAATCTCGCTTAGATATTATATTTCTCAAAATCGACGTCGTGACAAAATGTATCATAGAAATGAAAGTACTGAATGTCTAATGTCTCTCCTGAAGTGTTAGAATGAATTTCCAGATATATCAGATGTATTCTCTTGCTTAAGTTATTAATAATTGTTTGTTCATAAATTGATAAGTAATTTAATTGTCTATATTAAGATCTTGAATGGGGCAACAAAGGACCCAATCATAAAGTCGTCTTCGGGACAGATTGCCAATCTTCGCGACTCGCGTATAAATTAATTATACTCGCGGTTAATGGCGAGTGCGGCCAGCAACGTCAGACGAATGAGATTTTGGCCGCGCTTTATCTCGTACTTCTGCTCGTGTGCCATTCGTCACCGAATAATTAGGGGACAAGTTCGCCATGGCTCGTGGCAATTAGGTAAACTAGAAGGCGTGGTATTCTATTTCCGCGACACGTTCAACGTGTCTCTGTTCCTCGCTCTTCTTCGCCCTCCGTGTTGTCGACTCCTTTTTGCGGTCGTTTCCTCCGCACCAATCCTTTCCTACTGCTTTCCAGAGCTCGTTCGTCAATGCAACCGAGTCAGAAACTCGACGACAAATGAGCCGTGCGAGACTCGCCTCTTGCAGACTCTTTTCTTCCTTTACTTTCTATGTGCTTTCGTTCTAAGCAGGTTGTGGTAATTAAATATGCATTGTCAAAAGAATAATCCACTGAATGAACTTAATCTTATATATCTATATATATTATATGAACACATATATTATAAGTTTTATAAAGCGATCAATAATCTGCTAAAATGTTATTTAATGTTAGAGTTACATGTTCTTAGATACAAGTTAATTAAAATTATTTAATAATTTATGTTTTATTAAATACATGCATATAAAAATTATATTGTTTTGATCAACGTATATTTATGCTTAATTGATATTCGTGGATTTAGTATATTATAAATTAATATCTCTGCTTAAAGTAATTGAACAATTTTGTTCATTTTATAGATTAAAAAAATTATTAAAGATTAAAAATATAAAAAAAGTTACGCTAATGTTTAGGACAAAAAGAAATTTCAAGTTTTTATGATATACGAAGTTTCACAATATTGTTTCAATATCGTAAATGTAAAATTAAAAGATAATAATTCAGAAACGAAATACTATCACAAGAGATGACATAATTTTCTTTTGAGACATGGATAACTACATCGAGTATGCTTGTCAGTAGTGCGTTTCGCGCGAAGTGAATTAGAGGCAGTACAGTTTTAGCCGACAATTCTGCAATACGACTATAGGCGAGGAAGCCGCGAAAAAGGCGCGAGAAACGCGACAATTACGTCGCCATCTGACAATTAGTAGCCAGTAAACGACGCATCTTGGCATAATGTCGCCACGAATAGCTTTTGCGGAATATTTATTATCGCAGAGCACGAGAAATCACCTGAACCGTAAGTTGAACTTTCCCGTTTTTTTCTTCTAAACCGAATGGTTTTCTGTCAAAATAACTTATGCCAATGGGTTTAAATAATTATGGAGTAAGTATTGGTTTTATTTTAAAGATTTTATAATTGTCAGTTCCTATTTTTAATTTTGTTCTAATTTTTAGGCCGGTATTTATAAAATTTTATTTTTAAAATCGTCTTAAGAGTACAGCAATCTTAAAATGTCATAAACTAATCACAGAACTATATTAACAGCAGTCTTAAAATAAAAATGGACTATGAATGTACTTTAAATTAAATTACAAATAAATTAAGATACAATATTTCAATTAAGATATAATTATAATTTCAACTTTCAACTTATAATTTTAATATCATATATACATATAATTAATAAGTAAATTATACTTTTTTGAAATTAATATTTCAAATTAATTACATAGCACTGCGCTATTTAAACAAAAAAGTCACTTGAAAAGCTGTTGAAAAATTCTCGAGATTATTTCAACGACGATCAATAACAGTAACACAATATTCTCAGCGTTCGTCGAAAGCGTGAAAGCTCAGTCGGCTGTTGCAATGCCACACTTTTTCGTCGGATGACGAATGGGCAGATAATTAGAAGATGATCCTCCGACGTTTAAGAGACCGCGGTCTTGTTTCTAACCGCCTAAAAGCAAGCCCGAAGACATTTTTCATGACACGCGGCTCGACGTCGTGTACAGCAAGTCTTGTAAGCCGGGATAAATATAAATATAAACAACTTTGACGTACAAAAAGTCACGAGATTGATGAGAAAGAGGATTCCATGGGGGTAATTGGAGTCCGCTCGCACTCAACGCGTGTTATTCCCTTCTTTTAAAAGTGATTAAAAGGATAAAGATATGGTGTCCGCGAGATATACAGCAGGTTGTGGATGAATGATGACGCGGTTTCTATACTCGCATCAATTATTTGCATCCCGTTGTGATACTTTTTCTTTTCCATGTCGAGGAAACTTGCGTTTTGTAATTTGTATAGTACTTAATAATCGAGTTATATTTTAGATGGTTTACTTCCGATATATCAATACATGCATCCGTTTATCAAAAAAGAGGAAGTTATACATGATGCAGATATTAAAGTCCTAATTGCATCTTTTGCATGATATAAATATTGTTGATACACATGCCACAAAAAATGATATTGCTGAAGTACATATAAAAATTTAAATAGACACACACTGGAAATAATTTTACTGGACTATCAAAATAATTATGTAGAAAACTGAAGCACGATGATCAATGCTCCATGAAAAATTTTTATTTCTAGTAACTAATTGAGCGTACTATTATACATAATTATTTTGATAGAGTTTGAAAAGTAAAGAGCTTTTTTTAAAAGAGCTTCTGTTTTAGCCATTTTGTTCGTGTTACTTATTCCGATATACAAGGGACGGAATATTTTTACAGAAGCGTGCACCAGCAGTAGTGGCGCGAATTCAACCACGAGCGCGGACAGGGATGTTCAGGAGAAAACCGTCACCGCTATTAGCGACGACGAAAGGAAGAAGAGGCCACGCACGGCATTCACCGCCACGCAAATTAAATCCTTGGAGGCGGAATTCGAAAGAAACAAGTATTTGAGCGTGGCAAAACGGTTGCAGTTAAGCAAAAATTTAAAGCTCACGGAAACACAAGTAAATCTTTTACTTTCTCCATAATTTCTTCTTAAGTTATAATTTGTCTTTTTAGAAAAGAAGCTATTACACATATTGTGATATTATATATATTACAATTTTCAAGACTAAATATCAGCTATCTTCTCACTCTGTTTTACAAACACTATTTATAATTCCGCCGCTAATTAGTTCAGTATATTCCTATTATATTGAGCTCCACGTCATAAACAGTGAACAATTATAATTCGACCGATGAGGATAAATTTAATTAAGTAAGAGAAATCCTATTTTCGGCCAAAACGGATCTTAATGCTTAAATATTTCAGTGTGAATTTATATGCATATCCAATTTCTGAAACTGTACGTCGAAATCTTTCTAAGTCTTGAAAGACAATCATGAACAGTAATAATATCACATATTAAATTGTCCAGAATAAGCTTTTCTTATAAGAATATTAATAATTTCATGTTAATAAGATAAACAGCTAGTAAACTCTATAACGTATTGCCCGTACCGGAAAGCTTGCCATCGTGAAAACAACCAAGCCTGAGGATTGCTTTCTCTTCATTTTCTGTAATGTACTACGTTCTCTATTGCTCCAATATTCCTTGGCTCAGATAATATACGCAAGACTAAAAATCCCCGCGTAGAACTATTTTTCTCAGCTTATTCTTGTCGAGCAGAATCATCCCCTTGCAAGCTTTTCAGTATGTTAAAGAGTTCACCGATTATAGACAAGTTTAATTGGAATAGAGCGCAGAAGATCGAAGCAGTTATATCCAAAAACAGGATACTGTACTCAATAAATCGCGATAATGAGTTTGACTTCTGTGAATCTTCCTCAACACCTGAAGGAGTTTAAGTTGTACTTCGAGTTCTTTAAAATCAACTAATTTTAAATTATGAGCCTGTGGAGCACCATATGTGTAGGCGCCAAGTCGTGGCGCCATGGGGGAGGATCGTCCTTTAAAACCAATTAGCACTTCTACCCTTCTTTCTTGTGAACTGACATGGAAGGAAGCTTTTTGTCATATGTATTTAACCTTTTCAGAAGTTTTTTTTGTCCGGAACTCGACCATAGTACTTAATTAAAATAAAATAAAAAAGAAAACTTTACGCAAAAAGTATTTCGTAGAATTTAGAGCAGCATATAATATTAGAAATTATTTTATACGTTATCAATATATATTTACAATAATTTAATAGTTTTCATTCATTAGTTTAAACGCATTCTACAATTTTTTTTTTTCGTTGTGATATCTTGCTTTTATTTCTGCATCCATAATCATGCCACTTTCTGTATGATATTATCTTCTAATATTAACCGGTCCAGAAAGAGCACTCTATAATTTTCTAACATGACGATTCCTCCGCAAAGCTCGGAAAGTGCAATGGTTGCGTAAGTCTCGGCAATGCACTTTATAGCCTGTGCTTAATACTCGCCCGCGCTTTAAATTAATTAATTTACGACCCGCACCCTCAGAATACTCGCCATTGCAGAGATTGCGCTACGCCGTCATCGCCAGTTGCTTACCGGCAATAATTGCCAGCGCCGGTCGAAATATCGCGAACGAGCCGGATAATTATCTCTGCAATCGCGGTCGAAAGGAAGAACGATCGGACGACGGATCAGAGGCAAGAAAGAGACGCGTCGTGCCGCAGACATAACTGTCACAATATTTCTCGGAGTTAACGAGCCAGTTCGAGAGAGCCCCTATTTTCCCCCTTCTCGCAAGCCATCTCGTACGTTCCGTCGTCGTCGTGAGGCTCGCATCCGCCGCGGAACAAAATGTACCGAGCGACGGCTGTTGCGCGCCGTCGAGGCGACGAACCGGAGAGGCGTCGATTTTTTAATTAGAATACGTCGTCGGCTCCTTATGTTCGCGAACTGGCTGGTACCGCTGGTAGACACTTTAAGAAATTTTGATCTGCACATAAAAGATAGTATTATTTTTCTACAATATGCTACTGCTTGTTAAAATTGGAGTAAAAAAGAACAATTTTTTAAGCAATTTTATAAATAAACGTAAAATATAATATATAAAAATAGTTAAAAAATTATAGGACTCTTAATATTCAAAATACAACAAAGTGATACCAAAGGCTAATAAGAGTCAAGCAACAATAAAAGAACCTCCATAATTAAGTTAATATAAGTGTATTAAATATAAATATAAAAAACTACAGGAAATAAAAAGCGTTCAACACTACGAAATATAATACATAAAAATATATAAAACAATATATAAAATCTAATATATATAAAGTAGAAATTTTTAATATATTTTTGTTCGTATTATAATTATAAATCTCGTATCAATTTATATAAATAGTATAATTATAAATTTTGTATTAATTTATATAAATATCCTTCTATCTTTTTTTTTATTTATGTTTATTTATGTTAATTGTGGCATATATTGTATTATCAAAAACGACACTAGAACTTAATATGCATATATAATCATAAGCACCAACGGCAGAACTTTTTAAATATAAATTTACAACTAATACTTAATCTCAGTTAACTTAAATACTTCAATTAATTGACAAATCCATATGTTTCATGCATTATGTATAAAACTTTTTTAATTGTATCTTTTACAGATAAAGATATGGTTTCAAAATAGACGGACTAAGTGGAAAAGAAAATACACTAATGACGTCGAGCTATTTGCGCAGCAATACTATTCGAGCTTAGGAATTCCAGCACCACGACCAATTTTTGTCGGTGATCGCTTATGGTAGATTTAATAAAAAAATTTCCAGTAGTTTCCAATAAAAGTTTTCTTCTTGTAAACAATACACTATTTGTTCTGCGAGATTTTATTACTAATATATTTATATATATTGTAAATTATTGCAAATTTTTATGAAAAAAAATATAATTAAAAATAAAAAATATAAATGTTTCTTTTATTTTTTGAAATAATAGAAAAAAAACAGTAGCAGAAATATGTTATAATTTGATTCATTAATTTTAAATTTTCGAATTATAATTTTATCAAATGTTACGGGAAGTTAAAGTTACAGAAAAATATTTGACTTTTTCGAAATTATAATTAAAATTTCGACATAACTTATTTAAGGAAAAGAATTGATCCAAGTCAATCACATAAGAAAAAAAAATTAAAATACGAGTTAGACGCAATGATCTATAATATTAAAAAGAAAATCAATAGTTTTGCGATAATTTCATGAATATATATATACATTTTCCTTCTGAATTAGTTAAATTATTATATTTTACATTAACATATGTTTTCTTGCAGGTTTTTCAACTATCCGGGACAGCCACAACCGGGAGTACCATTGATTCCGCAGCATTTAACACCGTTGCCATTGCCTCCTGCATTACCTATTATTCAACCATTGCCTAGCAATCTATCGATGAGACAACAAACATCCATCTTTCAAAACGTACCAACTAGTCACCTCTCACATCATCTAACTCAAAGATTAGACTTCAGGCATCATGATCCTTAGCTTAAGGAGGAAATTCGTCTTCAAAATTATTGATAATGATTGAGCCACATAAAATTAATTAACAATTCTTTACGATACATAATACGAGACTATGAAAGCAGACTTGTTTGCTAGTGATAACGATCGCTATGAGTAGCGTACTTTTTTTGTATATCGCATGCCACATCAAGATACCAATCGATTACGCAACATATAACATTATTTTAATTTTTTACTAAAGTTAAATTATATAAAATATATATATATTTTATCATTAAACATATATTATTTTATATATTTATATTTTTTGGTTTTAAAATAAATTCAAATTGAATACTTGAGAAATAGAAATGACGTTTTGAGAAAATAATCCAAGTTTTCTTACATAGAGCAACCGAAATTTGTCGAAACAAAACAAATGAAATCAAGTTTATGTAATTACTTTTATTAATTTTCGGAATATGTATAATTTAAACATTGATAATTTGATGCTTCTGCCTAGAGTAAAAATAAATGTTTGCTAAATTGATATAGAATTCCATTGGTTATAAAGATAATTATTGCCAAATGTATACAAGTCATCAGAACCCCAAAGGATTAAATCATTTCATGGTATTGTGAAATGAAAAGATATTAGATTATAATTTAATTTAAATGTATTAATTGGGTAGGAAATATAATATATGCTAAAATATATTCTAAATAAATTGCTTTGAGCACAAAACACCTTTTGAATAAATGTGTACATACAATTGTCTTTTCATATATGTATTTATAACAAGGATACATAGTATACTTATAAAATAATTTTTTAATATTATATGATATTATATATGAACTTATATAATAATATAATATTTGTAACTCAATTTTTTTCAAGAAAAACGAACAAAATGAAAATATTTACATATTTAGATAATTTAATTGATAAATGCAGACAAATATCGCTGTAAAATCTAATGTATAAGAATGAAAAAAATAAAGTTACAAAATATTTTATATAATTTTCCTATACAAAGAATATATATAGAATTTCCGTGTAGGATTATATAAGAAATATTCATTATCATACAAATTTTATCATCATAGAGTAGAGGGAGATAAAATTTTATTAACTCCCAAAATTTTGTCATCGTGAGCTGCCTGATCTTGAATAATTTTTGCATATTTTTCATCATCCTGTAAGTCCTCTTCAGCCAGCATTTCCTGCATTCTCTGTTTGTATCTAAAATTTTTTAAACTTATACAAATAATCATAAAAAATAATGTTAAATGACTTACATTTAAATACTTACATTTCACTGTCAGGATTATTTTCTTGATTTCTGCATTTATCTAATTTCTTCTCTAAAGCTTTTACTACTTCTCGTGAAGGTGGTTCCACACATTTAGCCATCGAACGTATTTCTATAGGAATTGATTTGTAATTATAAATAGTTTGCCTATAGTGAGAGTACATACAAATATCACGCAATTCATAAAATGTGATTACTTCGCACAGCTTCTACAATCCCACCCAATTGTTCTCTTGAAAATAGTATGTCAGTAACATAATTATCTAGGTTTGCAGAAGCTCTGGATGCTGCATGCAAAGTCGCAGCTAACGCAACTTGACTTGGAGCATAAAGAAGAACACTGTCTGTCAGAAACACTCTTTCCAAGAATTCATCTATATGTTGCCTTAATTTTTCAGGATTTTCCAAAGACGTGTATCTTGTCTATAAAAACACGCATAACATTTTTACATCTGTCACAAATAGGAAAAAAACATACATCAGTAGTATCTTTATATCAAAACCTTTATATCAATCATCAATCCCTCCACAGGTCTGAATGGATTATGAATAGTAAGATTATAATTCAACTGCTGCATGAGAAGTAATTCATTATTAAGAATTATATCAGATGCTTTTTCTCTATCTCCCTTAATATTTGCCACAAATTGAGATATGGAGACATTAAATTCTTCAACCTAAAACAGAATATTTTTTATGTGAATAAACTGAAATTACAAATGACACTATATATAAAAATATATATCAAGAAGAATAATTACTTTGCATGCTAGATAAACGCAAGTGACCAAAATCTCTTTTGGATGATAATCCATCACACTGTTTCTGAGATAAAATCTTTTAAAATAATGTAAAGCAGTGGCTACAGTAGCACGAGGCATTGGTGGATTGAATCGACGACAGAAGTCTCTTAATTGTAATTCATAGAAACGGAGTAATGTACGTTCTTCTGAGTGCGAGAGAAAATATTCCTCTTTTTCTTCTAGCTGTATTATAATTAAACACTTATAACACTATATCACTTGTTATTATATTTCTTAATTGTACAAGTTGTATATAAACATATTTTTTTAAATATATAATTAATTTACTATTAAAGAGATATTTAAAAATATATAGCAAATTTGTATTAGATTTAAAATAAGCAATGTTTTATACATATATGCATGTATGTTTATTTGTGTCTACATAACCTAAAATTTCATTGACACAATGTTTAGTCACAGTAATCATAAGTACAATATAAATAGATATGCTGATATTGTTGCTTGAAAAAGTGACAGTAATTAATTAAGAAAAAGTAGACTCACAGTCATGTTTGCACCATGCTTTGCGATAAAATCAGCGTTGGTTTTCTCCCTCAACATAGTCAAGTCGCTTTCATCGCTAAATATCCAGTATTTCTTTTGCGAGCTATATGGAAACATCTTACGAGTAATAAGAAGGAAAAAATAAAACAAATGCGAATTGCGATCAATTATTAGAATCGTAACACACGCGAACTAGCACTCTTCAATTGTAAATATAAACCATAATATGAGATAAGGGTATGTCATCCAATGTTATGCTAATTGGTGGCAGTCTGGCAGACCACTGGCAGCAAGTACGTCATATTCGTCCAGTCTCGGCTATATCCGGAACGATTCGTGTCCTGTGAAATATGTCTATACACTAGCAGACTGTATAGGAAATGGGATAACCTTCCTGAGCCGCGCCTATATGATATGTCAACATACTACAATGAGGATTTTGTGTTTTCATTGCAAAGAAAAAATGAGTTATGTCAGAAAAGCATGCTTGAAATAATACATTCAAATTTACCGTGTAACGATGATGTATGCTTGTTAACAATTCTGATTGGCCATAGTGGGCGTAAATTTGCGCACAAGTATACTCTTGCATTTATTATAATATATTAGTTTAGTATATATTATAATAAATGCAAAAACGATCTTAATCGAGCGGTAATAAGATTTTTTAATTAATAAATTTCTAGTTTACAATATTATATTAGCATCATCACTTGTTCGTCTGATTATATTAAGCGCAAGTGTTACAATAAACGACGTTCTGAATAACGTTGAACGAGTTCCGAAACATTCGATATTATTTTTATACTTTTATATATTTTTATTTTATGTCATTTCTTAGTAATATTGTAAACAAGAAATTTATTAATTACAAAATTTTATTACCGCTCGATTTAGACTGTTTTTTCTTTATACTTTACATTGCAAAAAACGAGCGAAATCTAATTATAAACTAAAGAATTAGGCAAAGCAACTTTATTACACGGCAACTGTCAAATTAAGTGAAAGCTGGACGATTAAAATTTTACTCTATTTTTTTGTGTAAATGTAACAACTACGTATATTTTTTATTCAACATTTTGATTGCACTATATAACAAAAGTTTATGAACAATAATTATCGTTTGATGTACATTATCATTCGCTCAACAGGTATTACTTTCTGATAGAAGCAAGTTGAAGGGATCTGTTCTAGAGTGCAGCATAAGTCATATTTCCGAGCTTTTAACGAATTTGTGTCTTATTTTCATCGCTTTATCATTCTTGCGTGAAAAATATTGTGTGCTTGTATAATATATTTGCATTCAAATTTTAATTAAAATTATAGATACATAAAATAAAATTGCAAAGAAAAATATAAACTATTAGATCTTACCAACAATATTTTTATTTTTTCTTGCATTTTTTATTTCTATTAATAATTTTATGTTTTACATAGAGAATTCATTAAATGTCAAATAACAATTATAATCATTATGTATATTTTTGTTATGCAATTTTTGAAATAGGAAAATATTTAAAACGTGTATAGTATTTATGTTTAATATAGATATTAATTTGTAGCTGTTGTATTGAATAAAAACGAATCAATTTTTTTTAGCACTAACAAGAATCGTAATTTTTAACATAAAAGATTCTAATCATTAACTGATTAAAAGCTAAAATAATAATGTAAATTCATAAATTGAGTCAACAGTCGTCTAAAACGTCATATTTCAAACCAGTTGCAGCACACATTGGAGAAGGATCGTTGCATTTTCTGGCAACTGGCACGTTGTTGCGAGTAATAAACAAGATCACGGGACCGGGGGTCTCGATGGCGGGACATGAGGGTAAGGGACGAAGGGAGGCGACGGGAGGAGATTTTAATATGGACGCCCCCGCAAGCGGTTGTGCGTCCGATCTGAGTAGGCGTTCCTACGACCCTTTGTCAACCGACAACGCCGCTGCATCTTATCGCGCGATCGTAGTCGGGGATCTCCCCATTCCGCCACGTTCGGCCCTCGAGGCCATCGCTGTCGCTGCCGCTTGTTCAAGCGAAGAGACGGGGCTCCTTTCCTCCCGTTACATCGACGGTTATAACTCTCCGCGTCGTTTTTTCCACGTTGGTTTACGTCGCCGCAACTTCGTCGTCGCCGTCACACCGCGATCTGGCCCGCCGATCGTCTGGTATCGCAGTTGCCATCCCACATCGATCAGAGATGGGAACTGGTTCAGATACTCAGATTTACATACGAGGATACGATACGCGTGGATAGAGGCGCAAGTCTGATTTATGACATTCGATATTTTTCGAACGGTTAATTGTATTCGGCAGCGGCAATAAATCGGTTAATATTTATGGATTCGACTACCTGCGAATATCGATGATTTATGTTTAATTAGAGATAGGAGAAATTACAGTCTTTCCACTTTTATGAATGCGATATAATGTAATAGATAGAATACCTCTCAGACTTTCTTCGTTATCTTGCTTATAGTCGATAAATATATTGTTTTCTTTTTGATGTTTTTCTTATAAAGGAACAAGCTGAGTTTATAATTTAAATATGTATGAATTGTGCATCTCTCTAAACATTACCAAAAATATAAAAATTTTACAGATTTTATTATAACGTTTAAATATTTGTATGTAATTTGAACATTTTATTTTCTTATTGGTTTAGAAGTTATTTAATTTTTGTTAGTCTTGATTTTTATATAAAATTGCTTTTTACAATATTTATTTACAAATTTGATGAGAAAGTAACATCAAAAGTTAAATTAAATTTTAAACGTATATTGAATAAATAATAATAAATATTCATGCTAAAACCATTGATGTAAGCCAAATTATTTTTTGTAATTGGTTGTAAAGCATATTCACGGGTTAACATCATCAAAATTTTTTGAATGATGTTGACTGATATTAGCTTATTTTGATTGATTGATATATCTTTAGCTGATATTGTATAGCCAAAACATCTTTAAATATTTATGGAAATTGGTTGCTTCATTTTTTAACGGTGTATCGATCGTTTTTCTAACATTGTGGTACACAACTACGATTTATGTCAAGGGCTCGTGCACTATCGATTTGCTGTATCACCAACGTTGAACGGTAACACTAAAAGCTCTCCCGAGAGTTGGCCGTAATAAGATATAAGAATCGAAATAAGATATCGGATTTGAGATTGGTAGATGAATCCACAAGGACTACTACTGGTCGAAAGTTTCGAGGAGCTTTTAATTTTCTCGGAAATTCCATGGTGTGGACGAAGAAAGAGATGAACGCCCTCTAAAAGTGAAGTACATCCGCCATTAATCTAATATTGCGGTCGCCGCCGCCCTCGACGTTGCGTGCTGCAGCCCGGCCGTGTCAAGCTTCGCTCCCTTTGAACGAATGGAGTCGCGGCGAGGGCACGTGAACGCGTACATACACGCGCGCGTTGTGTACATATCGGCATCGTGGTGTGGCGAAGAGAAGAAAGAGGAAATGGGAATGGGTGCGATGTGTCGGTCGCGCTAATGCGAAATCAATGCTCGGGTTAGCTCGCGAGGTGTGATGAATATAAAGTGGATTACCACTTGCACCTCTTTTCAGACTCGCCACAATCAAGAGGAACTTCCCAGCGAGTCGCGAGCGCAGGAGATATTAGAGAAGAGGTGGTATTATGGCGCTCCATTTATATTTTATACAATAACTTGCGGTTAATGATCAATATTTAAATTTATACAGCTTAATGGTTACATTCGTCAATTTTATTGTCAAAGTGTTGTTTAATTGATTCTAGCTGAAAGTTGCGAAACGTGTCACACTTAGGACATTATTTATAAAAATATACGAACACTGTATAATAGCTCGAAGAGAAACAAAGATGATAACGTGATTTTTCACAGAACTAGATTTAAAAAGTTGGTCTCGTTTAAAGAAATACTATTTATTACAAAAGTAACAAAACAGTAAAATATTCAAGAATGTCTGAAAATGTATAAAATATATCTACATAACTTTTTCCACATATAGACTGCTCAATACTAAAAGTTTATAACATATATGTAACATAAATAGAACTATTAAGCAAATTATTCCATAAATAATTACTATAATTAGCTGTTTAATAGCAGAAATATTAAAAGGGGCTGTTTTATCCATACTGACCATAATATTATCTTCTCCTCTAATAAATTATCTGATAATTGCAAAACGTGACAGATATTTGGTGTTTTCCAGCAGAAGACATAGGCTCGTTTTCAGAACACGCTTACAACGATATGTTAGTGTTATTACAACGCTCTAACATGCTACAGTTTACGTTACACATACTATAGAATTTCAGAGATAAAAGCGCGCTTTTATTAATAAAAACGCGTTCTGAATACGAATCATAGTGTAAAGTTCGTGTCTCACTATGGATTGCGGACGCGGATTGGATTGAGATTACGGATTGTAGATCGGAATTCAGCCAGTCAAGATAAAGCTGCTTTGTCTTGACTGGCTGAATTCCGATCTACAATCCGCAATCTCAATCCGATCCGCGTCCGCAATGTCCGTAGTGTGACACGGGCATAACTCATGTCAGTAATCATTTTACCTTTGTTTAACATTGACAAACAAAGATACAACGATTTATTGCATTTTATTATCTGTGTCTCTTGCTGAAAAGCACCCATTGATACCATCGGATGTTGTTTGGGATGGAAAAAAGACGGTTTTGACATATCTACCTATGGCTAATGTTGTGTGCTATCATATGTTTTAGCTCTAATGATGATATTACACGCGTCAGAATATTTTATCAATGGATGCATAGTAAACGAGATAGATATATGTAAATGACTTTACTTTGCGGACTATCTATATACATAACAATTACTTTTTAGGGAAACTTAAATAAATTATATCAACCACAAAACGTTGTTAACATGCGTTATTATTATTATACACACATTTTGTTATTTGATGATCGGAACTGTCTAACAATGTAATTTATAGGAGATCTAAAAGTTTTTGAGATTACTGATTTCAATTCTGACCTTAAAATAAAAAAAAAACATTTTAAAGAAATTATTTGATTATTGTGGTCTCAGTTTTAAAAGATTCTTGATATCGTTGAGTTTGAAGGTAGCCTAAAAATATTTACTTATTTTTAAAAAATTCTGTTCGTCCTTTACTGAATTTACTATATTATTTTTAATAACACATTTAAATAAAGCATTATTAAATTTATACGTATAGGCCAAATACAAATCAAGCGAACAGCACAAAATAAAAAGAGGTGATCTCAACGGGGTCGTCAGTCCATAAAAGGTTAAAAATTTTCTCGTAATTTCCTGTATCTCCACGATTAAAACGTTACGTAATTTCCAATGATGGACTTCTGCTGATAAGAACTAAATGAAGCTACGGCGATTCTTAGAATCAACATGCAAATATATATAATAGATGTGCGATCTGGCGCATCGCATGGTACAGTGGTAACATTGTTGGTTAATCAGCAAAAGGCGGCATCACGCTCGGTTTTAACACTTACGATCGATCTACGCTCACGCGAACTCGGATCAAAAATGCGTCACTCGACATGACGGACGTCATATGCCTGCATATTATATCGAGCCAATGATTACCGGGCTGTCTTGCTGAGAGAGTGACTCTCGAGTGAGACTTATAGTGACTTTTATGATCTTTCATAAGTCAGTATTCTTGATAGTTCATTTTTGCACGTATTGTCAGCAATGTCAGCTGTGTGAAACGTCGGAGCACAGCTTGAAAGTGTGAAATAGAAATATTTTTATGCTTCTCGAATTCCATAGAAAACCAGCTTTCGATAGTGACACTTTTCAATGAACGCTCAAAAGATGATGTATAGCAATAATTGTGAAGATTGTTCGACACATATATGTTTGTCTCTTTAATAGATGTATAGTCTGTTTAAATGTGTGCGTAAATATAATCAAATAACTGATTAATTAGACGATGTACAGTAATTATAATAATGGTAAATTAGGTTGATAGATATTTTATCATTGAGGTCTCAGATACTGTATTCGCGTAATATACCACGTGTGAATAGCTATTTAATTCACATTAATTAGCAAACAGTCAATTAATTAATTACCTACCTGCCTGAAAGGATAATGTATTTAAAAATATTTTATACGTACATAAGTAATAACACCGTAGGGAGAATCGCCGCCATCCTTCTGTACACGTGCAAGAGAATTAAAATCTATGAGTCGAGGAAATGTTTCTCACAGAATTACAGCTAATTAAGGAACTTGTAAAAGTTATATAAATCGCAAGTCGTTTGCGCATAGATTCTGATATGTGCAAATAAATAAAACTGGATAAAAAGAAACATGTAAAAAATCAAAAAGAAAATAAATCGACGTCAGATTTATGATAAGATTATATGGGTAACAGATTCTCGTTAATTCTTTAATCCGTCATTAGATTCGTGTTAACAAGCAATATTTTACAACGGTAGCAGACATTACACATTATCTTTTATCAGGTGTCTCGAATAGCGTTAGTTTATTAGTAAAACGATTATGTAGGTACGTTATGGAGCAATGTCTGCACGCGGCATCTTAAACATGTGTAATAAAACATATATATTTATATGTATTAGCAAACATATATATATATATATGTGTGTGTATATATATCAAATGCAAAACCAAGATAGTGCAGTAGCTTGCACAAGAATGCATGCATATATGTATATACATACTTAAGTGTATTCTTTACATACATTATCATGTATTAATCGTATCTCAAATCTTTCTGGCAGCTAATCCTGAATTATTTATAAGTGAAATATAAAAATTTCAGAAATTTGGAATCAAGATTGAAATTAATATGCATTTCTACGGAGTTTTATAATTTTGAAAAATTTATATTTCAGTGTCCAAATTTCAAACTTTATAGATTTTTAGAATTTAGCCATAAATATGGTTTACTCATTAAACTATAGCTATTTTATATGTCTAAATTTTTTTATATTTAAATTATGGCTATAAATATTTGTAAAAAAATTGAATTTTCTGACATATAGATTAATACTATTAAGATGATATATTTTTATATTCATTAATAATCATTATTGTATTATCCATTAATAATCATTACTGTATGAGAATATTCGCATTCATACGCATCACACAGATACATAAGTATCGTATCCACAGATTGCTGCGTATTCAGACTCGTGCTAGCATTCACCGATTATATCGCAGATATGAGTCATAACGTTTAACTGAGATTACGGTAATTTATCAAGACTGCCATAGACTTTCGTTATAAATCCAGCATTACTTGACACATCGCGTCAGACACTGGCGTCATTGACTTTTACATTGACATCCTCGCGAGACTTCTCATGTTGTAAGATACAAATATAAGATATTTAAATAAAAAAATCAAACAATTTTATTCACTGATATCTTACTAACTATATCCGTTTGTTGCACATTGCTGTGAGTAAAGATAATAATCTCATAATTTATAATAAAAAAAAATGTCAATTGTATCGGTAATATATTTTGACTTATTCTATCATATGTATTCTAACTTTGATATATTGTAGCTTATACATACATGGAAAGAATAGTTTCCTAAAAATAAGTATATGTAAATCTGAAAATAAAATAATTTTCAGATTTATATTTAGCTAAATATTTAGACACTTTAGCGAAACTGTACGCATTCTTTTCATGCATGTATAAGCCACAATAAAATTATCTTAAACATTGTACATTTTTATCTGCAAATTAATCACGAAAATAACAATAATTAGCAATTTATATAACAACAGAAAGAAACGGAACAAAAGATAAACTCGATGCAAGTCCGCGCTGTCGCACAGAGCAATGACCCAGTCATCCTCTTTCTTTTTCTCCCCGTGATTATACACAGTGGCACGACATACGCAGAGATGACCGTCTTGATAATTTACAGAATAAATAAGTCGATGGAAAAACAAAGATGAAGACAACCCCGTGGGGGTTGCGTACACCGACCGTCCGTCAGCAGGCGCCCGGTGCGTTTTTCACGAATATTAAATCGGCTCGGAATCGCCATCGCCCCGCCATTGCACCGAACGACGCTGCTAGATACGTATCTCGATACATATCGGGATGATCGCGCGAATGAAATGGCGCTCCCGAACCAATTATCCTTCTCTCCAATATCCACAACGGCGGGGCACCGACTGCTCCGGGCGACCGAGATGTAGATGATGCGCTCGTTGAATATCGGCCGCGACGATGTCCGACGCAATGAATGGAGGGTACGCGCCGCGTACGACGTGCGTGTGTGGGATAATTGCTCGCACGATTTTGCGTAATGCGGTAGATACAAGATTGCGAAATCTCAGGATCAGAAAAGCGCTTCATGGAGCGCGGCAAAACGCGCAGATCAGCGCACCCCTACATCCCGTAAATCAAAGGCGCGCGCTACTTGTAATAATTCCCCGATGCTAATTACGTGCCGCGTAAAGTCAATCTCGATACGATGATAAGAAAGCAATAACGATATATAACCTGATAGTCATGCTTCAGGAGTGTCATAGTAAAAGACTGGATGTGCGATGACTTATCGTCTGTTGCGATCAATAGAGCCGTCTTTACCTTGTTGAAGCACTTATAAAAATAATTTACAACGTCTACTGCAATTTATATTTTAATAACTAGAAATAATTAAAATCATCTACAACATCTATATACTACAATTTATATTTTAATAACTAGCGAATTATAATGTCATATCGTGTAAGTAATGTAAAAATAATACTACACAACACCACACAAGCTTTGCTCTCTTAAATAAAAGTAAATGCACTTTAACATTTTTTCTTTTCCCAAATGCATTTTGTTAAACACACATTTGGCTGCCAACGCCGGGAACAGAGAGTAGTTAGTGATTGAAAGTAAGGAATCGACATGTTGGGGAGTTATACAAGGACTTGCGGGAGATGGCAAGGGAGGTACTCGAAGACGGCTGTTCCAGAGCAACCTTCGCCCCCGGCGGGACCACGGCCGGCGAGACGCACGTTGAACAACACGAGGCATCGCCGAGGAACAGAAATGTACGAGGGAGCGAAGGGAGAGAAGCAAGCCTCTCGGAGAAAGAGTAAAGCGGCGGTGGGTTGTACACGGTATAATTACAGAGGGCAGAGCAGTGGCTAGACCCACTGCAGCAACTTACCGTTGCCCAAGGCATCAGCGTACACGAAATCGGCCGTGCCCCGATCCCGCTGCGACTGCGGTCCTAATTCGTATTCGTGCCCCGGGTGTAGCAGATAGGATACGCCTCGAAAAACGGCGGAAGGATTGGCAAGAATCTCCCGCACTACGCCCTTCTTTCTGTTCGCCGCGCGTTCTTTCTTCTTTTGCTTCTTCTCCTTTGCAATGCAGATCTCGATAGGATAAGTAAGAGTCTTTTGTAGGATAACGTCTCCGTAGGTTAAGTGAAAGATATAGGAGGTTGAAGGAGGACAAATAATAACGTAGCAAATTCTAGATGGATTGAGTGTTATTATAATTTTAGTATAACATCATTTATATTATTATATACGTAGTAGCGATTCAATCGTAACATTTGAGACATAACTGATCACGAAGCGTACACATGCATTAATTACCCCTCTTACCCTCACACGAGCAAATTATATTTTGAACCGATATTTCTTTTTATATACGCAACACGAAGAAAGACTTGACCTTTATGCTTTTATTTTCACTCCGACTTAATACGCGCGAACAAGAGTGGCGAGTCTGAATCCTCTAATTTTGGTTGGCCGCGGCCACCGATAATTAACGAACTATAATCAGTGGGCTACTCTACGTAACGCAACGTAACGAAACGTAACATGGCGCCTTTCGGGCCTCGTTGGGCCGTATTAAGCGCTCTGCACACTGGTGTAATTGCACATGGTACAGGTACATAAGAACAATTTATCAGATGTCACTAATTAGATTATGATGAGGCCGATCTACCGTACAATTACTGATACTAAATAGAACTTCAAGTTTTGCGTTTGATAAACAGTTTCTGTGATTAACTGATTATACGCGATAAATTAGTTAAGTCCTACGCTATTAAATTCCAGTTCATTTGTCCTGACAACAGGAATTATTAATATATATATTTCATCATTAACTTACTAAAACACCTTTTAATCTCTACCATTGCTAAGAATCATTGAAATCTATTAATGTAACTTTCTATCTTCATGGCTTTGTATCTTCTTGAAACAATGTTTGACGACAGCTATTAATTTTTCATACTTGAACATTTATACGGGGAATAAAAATACCATTACTTAAACGATGATCTTCCGAGATACTAAATCCCATTTCCTTTTCCTCTGGTAGCAAGGGAATACGTACTATATGTCCTGCATATGAAGGGGCGTTTCTTCGGCGACGGATGAGAGCAGCCTAAACATTTCGCTCTTACTAATTACACGGTGCTGCGGTACTGCTGCGAACGGGAGCTGAGGGCCTTGCGGCGGTAAAACCGGGTGAGCGACATTGCAAGCGCGATTTGCGGATTCGAGTCGCGTGAGATGTTTCTTCGCGGTCATCAGGAGAAAAGTAATACGTACATATGCGTACATACATACGCAAGCAAAGTACCTACAATGATGAATGACGTGCGTGAGGAAAGCGATGGAATTTATCGCCGGTAGCATTCTACGCGTCTGTGACAGAAAGTACCGCGAAATGATTGCGGAGAACCACCATCCCTTAATGTCGATGTGTTGGTGTAATGTACTATTTGGTTTATGATGACTGACTTCGAAAAAACGTAATGAGTACTGCATTCGTATACGCTATAGTGAAGTAGATCCACTTTTTCGTTATCACTTTCATATTTCTTTCAAGATTTGTTCCTTTTAGCTACTTCTTTCAGTTCATCACAGTTATCATCCAACGTGAAAAGAAAAAGAGAAAGGATGAAAAATTACACTCCTCTCAAATGAACTACTTTCTATTATATTCAATGGAATTTCGAACTGCTAAATCCACCATGTAAATATCCTAAGACACAATTTGTGCACAAGTGCGAATAATATAACACAATATTACATAATAATAAATATTTCTTATTATTTTAATAAAAGTTAATAAATCAACATTATTGTTGTTAACCAATTCATTTAAAGAATAATACAAATTTTATATTTATCTCTTCCATTTTCTTACAAATGCTCTTTCGTATTTTCTACCTTTCTATTCTTTTCTGTCTGTTTTTTGTGTCCTGCAATTTCGCGATAAGAGTTTAATATGTTTATCTCCCCTATCTATTACTTCTTCCAACAAACCTCTATGTTTGTTCGCTCTCTTTTCCCGCTGCGTGCATTCCCCTCGAGCATTCAAGCAACCCCGCTTCTCCTCTTTTTTTATCGTAATCACTCCCTAAGAAAATGACATAGAGCGTAGCTATTTCGTGCAGTTGTTAATTTATCGAGGCTATTCGTATAGGGATCGATTTCTTTCGTTCGCTCTATCAAAGTTCTTCCGCATGAAGGTTTCGAAACTGGATCGGACATGACAGCGGTACACAGTGGACGGCCTGGTGCGCACCCTGCAAGTAGAAATTATCCACTTTTACGGTAATTCGTGGCTTCCGACGCGCATGCGGCGCCGCGCAAGATGGCCGCCGACTCGCGAGTCCCGATTGGCGACGACGGGGCGGGTTATTTGAGCGGCGGTTGGTGGTTCAGCGTTACCCGGCGCGAGTAATTTTGATCGTGATTATACTAATTTCATAGTATGCCCCTTCTCGGTGGCTTAAAGCATCGGCCGGGTTCACACGAACGGCGACGCGAGTCAGGAGTAACAGTGCCCGCGAAATACAGAGCGGTTCGAGGAGTCTTCTCCGCGTCGGTCATATCCGATTTCCGAATTTTGAATACCGATCGCGACTGCCTATCGATGGACCGCGCTAAATTCGAGGTAAGTTTCTCGTAGAAGATACAATACACGAATAAGTCGACGTAGTTTGCTTAGATAATATTAAGTTGGTATAGTTCTCTTACGATCAAAAAATAAAAAAAAGAAGAAAATAAGTATATTTTTATTGTCCATTTAAATTATAAGAAAATAATTTTTTCCGTATAGGCGCGTTTGTTTTTCTTCTCCAATGTTGTTATATTATTTGACAATTACTGATTGATTGTCACACATGTGATTTACCGCGTATGCATGAATTCCATGCGATTCATGTTTTTTTTTTTTTTCTATATATGAGCGGAATAGAAGCCGGAACACGAAGAATGCTGAGCGTGCGAAGCAGCCGCTATTGCTATTAACGTCGGCTATATTGAACCATAATTGTCCCGCGTTGTTAGTGCGGTGTATTCACAAGCGAAAGGCCTCCGTTTCGCCTTCGTCCCTCTGTTCCGTCCCTCCTCTCTTCCTCTCTTACTCATTCTGCGGTTCTCTCCTCGTCTTGCGCTATCACTTTCTTCCTTCTTCTTTCTGAAATTCCTTCTCTCGTTCTTCCTCTTTCTCACTCGTGCCCCCGATGCCTCTCCTCTACTTCGTAAGCAACAAGCGGAGCAGCGCTGCCGCCGCCACCGTCGCCATCGCCGTTTTGGTGGGGGCTAAATTACCACAATTTTGTACTTTTTATACCGCGAGGGAAAAAAAAGAGGATAATTTTTGGTAGAAACGCAACAATTTTATCGACCGTTGTTATGTGAGATCAGTTGGTGTCTACTGCCGCTGCGCGTTACACCTGTCCGCCTCGTGCGCTCCGATCCGCAACAAGACCATCGTGTTCCCGAATGTCACTTTAATCAGGGGATGATTCCGCGACTTCTTTAGCGCCGAGACGCGCGTCGGTAGCCGCCATCTTGGCGACCTTGAAAAATAATCCATGTAGAACCCGTCGCGCGTCAACCCACCCATCGACCTTGCGATTGCATTCATCGAAATTGTGACAGGTGATGTAATACCGATTGTATTATTTTACTATTCCCTTATGGTGACATCAGAGTGAAGTGTTCTCGCTCGCATGTGTTATAAGGACGCATGAGAACCGTGGAGTATCAAGGATACTTTTAGCTTCAAGACATGTGCGTGATTACTCGTGCTACCTCTAGTGCGTGCAGCGCAGACAGATGGTCGCCATTTTGAAGAACGTTCATCCTTCTCCCGCTAGGCGTTACACGCAATTTTTACATGTTGAACAGTATTACTGTGATAGTGAAGACCAAGTATGATTTCCCGTAAAAGTTTACTTTCCTTCTTCTAAACTGTTACTTTGCTAAGTGTTTTACTTCGAATGTTCGGCATAATGGGAATATGCACATGTGCGGTAGACTTACTACCTAAGCCGATGGGAATAGTCTTCTAAATAGGTTATAGCTTAATAGCTACTTAGGTTACACAGACCGATGATATCTGTTTCAATGTTTCAGTTTGTTCAAGAAGAACCCTTAACATTATAGGACTTATTAATAAGATTGTGAAAATCGATATGCAATTGAGATATTTGCATGTGCTTATTACAGTGACACACATTTTCTAAAACAAATTAAGTATTATTCTTCCGTAGCTAATAAAACTGTCATTCTTTTATTTTATTCAGAGATTGATAGCTGATCAATTGCGGTAGCTTGAAAAATAGATTTTATATAGAATTGACCGTCTCTTGGTTGATAGAAACAATCAATCAGCTACTAACAGACGACTTTTAATTATTAGTTGTCGCTACGAAAAGAATTCGCTATCTTGCACGGCTTCTTCGTCTTCAACATGTAGCGCCTTCTCGAATGAATTCTTCTTAAATTCCCTGCCGGCGGCAGGAGCATCACTGTCCCGGGAGATTTATATCCTTGGAAGTTACATCCTCACGGGGGTGTTCACTTTGTGCTCAAAGTTTCTTTTCTTCGTCGGCTTATTCAGCCGTGAGCATTTCTCTGCCCTACGCAAGAATTTCGGATACCGAGGTTATTACAATAAGAAAGAAGGAAGTTCAAGAGGGATGTCGATGATCCTTTATTGCCCCCAAGGCGATCAAGATGACGTAACGTTGTTAGAACTTATCTGATCTAGAGCTGGATGCTATTAAAGACTTTGATGCTATGAGGAGGGCATTCTTCGCCCTTTCAGTCATCGAGGAAAAAAATGAAGAATGCAAAAAAATCGATCGTGCAACCGTTCTCAGAAGCTGATTACGATGTAAAAATTAAAACATAGATTTTTCTGAAATTTATTTTTTAGTTGATGGTAAACTCGTCTTGACAGATTCATCTTCAAACATGTGTTAAAGTTAAACGCGGGTATTATCTTGACGCTGAGATATCATAAATACCATGGTATGCGACGAGTGGCACTTACAAGCGCTTATGTTTACTCGACTTATGACCGTTAATGGATGCATAAAGACGCTACTCATTGTCCTGGTAATTTCAAAAAGCATATAACAAGTCAGCGTTAAACCGTCAGTTTACGAAATCAGATAACACGGAGGATACTTATTAAACGCATTATTCTCTACCGTATCATAATAGTGGTTGGACTTTGAGTGCTAAGTATTGTTGTAAAGGTAATGTTCAACGGTATAAGAATTATTTGGCTGATACATAACCATTGAAATTTTATAATACAACATATTATATACCGCAAATTTATCAAATCCATAATTCCAGATATATATCACTTGCAAATAGTTTACAGTTCACATCTCAGTTTTTAAATCTAAAATTAAATTTGTTTAAGTCTAATACTTATTGTATATAATTACATGAAATTCATTACATTTACGTATACATATATAAATGTTACGTAAAATTATTTATTTATTTACATTGCTAAAGTAATGTTGAAAATCTTGTCTTAATTATTTATTTTGCATATTACAACTTTTATATGCACAGTAATATTGTGATTGCTTTAATTTTTACAATTAATTTACCAAAGTAAAATGATTATTACTTATATTCAAATCCATAAAATTAAAAAAATAATATCGTTGTATAAGTTTCCGTTTGCGATTCTGCTATTATTCGATGAGTTATAGCAAATATTTTTTTTCGACGTGAAGATCTTCCGTATACGTTATGATTCTTCGTAAAGTCGATGAGATCGACGGTCCAGTTGCGTCCATTATTGATGCCGAAGGTATCTATCGCTCCCGGGCTTGGTGGACCAACATCGAAAAAAGGGGGAGACGAAGGCAATAAAATCGCAAGGGCGAAAAGGACGGAGGTAAATAACGGTAGAGGAGGCGTGGTTGGCGCGATGCGGCGCCCTCAAAGCACGGTCGTCCCTCGAGGGTACATCCTTTAAGAGCTCGAGGTACGGCGACCGTCGAAACTGGGAGCCCCCTAAGATAAGATCCTCCTAGTTATCGAACGGACTCCCGTTCTTGATCAATGTACCGAAACCCGTTCACGGATTTCGATGGAGCCGCGGGCGAGTCGGTCCACCTCCCGATTTCATCTTGTGTCCGAGACACACTTCAGCCTTGAACTACCACAAGGACGCTTAATCGCGATCTCGAACACGCGGATGTCCTTGATTGATTTTAAAAAGTTCTCTGCCGATTGAACTTGCCGCGCGAGATCACCGTCGGCGATTTCTTCCGCGAAGCATGTACGTCGCAACGCTCATTTGTCTTTCCGACGGCAAAAACATTAGCACCTGCTACCACTCATCGGTCTTCGCAATGATATTAGTACTTTTGTATAAATTGTGTGGATTAAATGGTCAAATGCTCATGTATTTTTAAGGTAGTAAATTATTAGATGTAACTTGGAAATTATTATACGTATCATGTAAATTCATCCTGAACATCTTGCGTTTGTTGATCGGACACGAATGACTAAGATGGAAAAACTTGGTTTGGATTAGTTTGTCTAAAATTAATGACGAAGGGCGCGCGACATCTACTCGTGTCTCATTTCTTCGAAAACGAGACAGAATACATCCGTACCGGATAGAAGAAATGGTCGAAGCACGCCTAAAGCCCCAGGCTCTAAATGGGCACCTTCGACCCGAGCCAGCCGCGGAGGATCATTTTAACGATAATACGATGAACCCGCGGTCACGGAAACAAAGACTGAGATGTAAGAATGAAGGAATATACGTCGTTTAAGGTGGTAATTACAGCCTCTTTTTATATCTTTCCTCTCGCAACCGCGCGGCAGATGCGGCTAATGATAGCCCGAATGTACCGATGTGTCTCACAGCGACGGGCGACGCGACCGGGTTCCTCGGATTCTGGCGCCGTCGATCAGGCATTACGGTCGGCTACCAATCGAGATCGTCGGAACATCGCGTGTGATCCTGATGACGGAAACCTTCGTATGAGGAACTGCCGCCGAGTGTGAAGAATTGAAGCCTCCTCAAATTGGCGGCTTCGAATTTGATAATTTTCTATGGAACCTTCCGCGTTGTGCCTTTCGACGCGTGCGTCGATAATAAACGGTTATCATTAATTCGACTAATATTATTAGATCGAAGTAATTACAAAGTAGCTTCCAAATTTCCTCTGTAAACGATTTTGAAAAATTAAATTTTTTTCCGTGTGTGACTTGTTTCCAGACATTTAGATAGTTCTGGAACATGTTAGAATATTTATTAGTAAAGTAGCTACTCAGATGTTATGATTTTATTTCTTTTACTGCTGTTTTCTCACTGTATTTATTACAATGTACATGAATTATGAATTGACTAACCTACTTCATTTAAGATTTGAGTCGAGCGCGAGGAAGTATCTTTTCCGTTTACAATTCTACGAACGCGTATAGAATTGCTAAACATTGTTAAGCACATACATGCGCGCACACACAAACATTGGTAGAATATAATAATTATAAATGATAACGACGTATTAAATTCCCTGTCTATTGTTCGTGATAAGAACGATCTCGCGCGTAACAACTGCATATATCGTTCGATCTGGATAGCACTTGGAAAGAAACTGTGCGGTGTCTCGGAACATGCGTTTCACGCTAACCACAGAATTCCGAGAAAGTCGAGAAGCGGCCGAGTTTTAGGAGAAAAACTCTGGAATCCTGCGAGTGTTCGTTCCTATGTCTCTATTACATTTCACGAAAGACCCTATCTATATGCAGATTTCACGCGGGTTTTGTCGCCCTCGGTGAAATTAAACCTTGCTGCACTCTTTTTGCACGCGATCCCATCCGTAGCGGAGTATCCGTCTATACGAAGAAAGTGAAGAAACGATGTTAGGCCTGGTCCTGACCCCGCCCTGCGCCTCCAGCAGCCTCTAATTACCAAAAATTTTACGAGCCGCGTTGCGGGTTCTGTCATTTGTTTGCTCAAGCACGCCGGAAGTCCGAGCTAATTGATTATCTGCTAATTTGTAACGTTGTCTGCTTAGAAGATATGGAGACCAGTCCTGGTGTTATCTTCTTTCTCTTCTAATATCGTATGCCGACTCAATCAAATGGTTCTTAATTATTTCATTTAACAGAATAACGGGAAATATCATTGATTTGTATTATATACGTATATCGTTATTTATTCTATATATACATCAACTTGATTCAATGTTTTCGTGTGATTTATATTTCATCGCTTAAGATTAAAGAAGAAAAAAACCAGAATCTTGTACGAATCTAATTAAACTAATTTTAATTTGGAATTATAGATTATATTTTGATCACAACACGAATGTAAATAGCGTGTATCATTTTATCAATTGATGGAATTTATACGGGGAAGAACTTTTGTACATTGCGATCCGAACAATGCATACGCGTGTTTTCAGATGCCCGACACGCGATCAATGATTGTGGCTAGGTATAGGCCAGGTGAATATACAGCTGTTCCGTCCATGAATTTCTAATGCCTCAAAAATCGCGGCTTACTCGAATGAATAATAAATAGTCATGCAAAGTGTTCGTGTACAAGAGGATCGATTGGTTTTTTTCCCTCAATTTTTGAACTTTTGTAACTAAATAAACGATAAATATTAACGATTATAATTATTTGTTGATTCATTATAATAGTAAATAGAAAATAACGTTACTCATCTGTGTATACATCTCAAAAATAATTATTTATTTAGAACAATGAACTCTTACTAGTTTTCCGTTATCTTTTGTACATACGTTAGGCCTTTTACTTGATAAGAAACGGAACTATAAATGCATCAACTTTCATTCACATGAAAGTAGAAGCGAGTGATGTTTACCCTTGTCTTATTAGCGGATTGGATAATTGTATCAAACTCGATCTGATACGACGTAATTTAAGGTCGTTGACTGTAGAGCGTGTTACTTACAGTTCTACGATGATGAGATTTGTCTGTCATTATGTTATTTTTACCTTCGTGTTGATTTCAACCGTGGGAGAAGGGAGAAAAATGGTATTTAGATCCAGATAAAAGTGTGCCTTCAGGAGGTGTGATGGAATATCGTTAACGATTAAATAATCATTACTCTTGAAGTATCAATCATTCGGCGTTAGATACTTACATGATTAAGGCCTATTAAATATACATTAATGTTAATGTTCTTTTTCATGGATATTAGATAAGGAAAATTTTCTTAATTATTTATTAATATATCTTCTTAATCATTCATTAATATTATAGAAATTGTTAATTTTTCCTATTTTGCTCTCTTTTTTTTTTAACAGAGTAACAGTAATTGTACGTATTAATAGAAAAGTTACAACATAAAGCAAAGAATAAGAAATCTTACAAGTATGCCATACTAGGAGTGGCGCACTGAAAGGTTAAGAAAGCAATTTTAAATGTGTACTTAAAGAGTTCAATAACTAGAAAATGAAGCTGATGATTAAATTGAAAATTGACGTAGTTGGGAGTATTCAAGAAAGGTTATTTCACACTGAATTAAAAAATTATTCGGACAAATCAATTAGTCTGTATATTTTTATTTTAAGATAATATAAATTTGATTCGTTGTGGGACAAGCAACAATTTCGAAATCTTTGAAGATTCTCGGAGAGAGAAAAAACGAGACCTACCGGAGAGTCAGTCGTGAAGAACGTTATGCCTTGCTGAAATTTACTCGGCGCAGTACAAACCGCTAATTATTAGTCACAAACCCGCTAGTGGAAGTCACTTTTTCGTAGCTTTCTTTGGAAATGCATTCCATAAACCTGTCCTCGGCAGTGCACAACTTTAAAGGGACATTTTTTCCTGAACTCGCCCTTCTACTCATTTTTCTTTATTTATTTTCTCGTTTCGCTTATTTTTCTCGATATACGGTTATTGAACGATTACGTATATGATAGAGTATCACAAAAAAGCTATCACATGTCAAGGAATAATATTTCTAGATAAGTATAAAAAGTTTTGGTATCTCCCTGTTCGCATTTTCATTAAATCACAATTTTTTTAGTCATATTATTTTTCTTTATAATTTAATTATATTTATGTTATTGATAAGGATTATTGGCAGGTATTTATACATATATTAATTAAGAAATTATGCATCTATATAACTATATATTGAAAGTTGATTTGAACTGAACAGCAAAATGATATCGTTATTGCGTATCCACATGATTAATATGTCTTATCCTATCTATGCAAATCATCAGTGATACAACATGTTATTACTATATTGCTATATCTATAATTTGCTCATTATTGGTTACCTAACAGACTGCTTACTTTCACCGTGCCGCCGTACGATGTCCTACCGGACACTTCAGCCTAAATAAAACGGAGCTGTTCTTGTTGTCAAACGACGTAAGCAGTTAAAAGAATGTAACGTGACACGATGTGTACAATAAGGTAATTTTCAAAAACGCTGTCTTGAAATCACCGGCTTTCGGGGTCAAAAGCAGCCGCGCGGCCGCATTTCGCCGCGGATTGCAGGAACTTGGGCGCTCCGCGTTGACCCACTCTACGCGGGTCCGGACTGTAATAACACGGCAGCACGAAACAAACCGACGAATTAGTACTATCGGGTTCTGCGAAAGCGGTCGACAGACGGACGTTACCAGAACGAACGAATGAACAAACGGACAGACGAACAGACAGCTAGCGCGAGGGCCAAGCGAGCCGAGCAGAGCGAGGAAGAGACCGTGGGGAGCGCGAGACCTGGAAAGGGCCTGGTCTCGTGCAATTACGGGGCCTCGGCAACCCCGGCATTATCCCCAATTATCCGCGTGCGTTTTGAAGCTAGGTTTTCGGGTCCCCTCGGGGGCCAGAATCCGCGCGCGAGAGCCACCGCGAGGCATCGCGACCCAAACGTCCGCACAGGCCTCGGAGATACAGAGCACGTAAGGGGAGGAAGAGGTGGAGATGCAAAGGGAGACTGGAGCACCGGCGATCCATTATGTGGCGTCTGCCGTCAGACACGGATCGATTTCACCGTTTTGGCGCGCGGTGTGTCTGGTCTGCGCGTCTCTTCCTACGACCGCAAAAGCCACGCGATCGGAACGCTCGCATACTTTGCGGCGACCATTGCGGATAGTGCTAAGATTCGACAGTTGTGTGACTTTGAGCATCTGAATAAATATCGCGAATCCGCGAGAAGATGTTTCATTTTTCTCTCTTTCAGAAAGCGCGTTTCATAAATATTGTATATTTCAGCAATGTTCTTAAAAATAGTCATTGAATCCAATTTTTTTTTACGTCTGTACTCTTCTCAGATGAACCAATCTTTAATTACATCGATCTCTAGCATCCAGTAAACTATTTAATAATAATAAAACATCTGTGTGTGTATTCTTCTATTTTTTAAAATACACTTTTTATTCCCACTGAGAGTTTTTCCATTTGAGAAGAAAAAGTCTATAAAACTAAATTTGATTAATATTCTATTAGAAAGCACAGAGATGTGGCCAAGAAAATATCTCCATTCGACTGTGTACTAAATCGAAATAGTAGATCTATTACGCGGCGTCTGGCATCAGCCCCGAATCGATACCGACAATTCGAATCTGCGAACCTCTTAACCGCAAGGCATGCGACCGATTCGCTAAGAGAGCTGATGCAGAGCTATTCTGATGACCGCACGTCGAATGCCTCCGGTGTAATCGTGAGCGGAAGGACGAGTGGAGGAAGGTCGAATAGACGATTACAGCTGCTGGATGAAAACCGTTACAGATCTACCGCGAATGGCTTTGAGGCAGTTAATGTAGCATATCGATTATGAAATCGTTTATTTTTTTATTGGGAGTGTTGTAACCATGACGTGGAAAGATAAATAGGACGGCGATGCTCCAAATGGTGATAATGGCTAAAGATAAGGAGGAGTTGCCGTCGATTGAAATTTATCGCAATATTCTAACGGGAACACTATATAGTGTAATCGAATGTCGTGAGATGATTTTGAAGGTAACAGGACTAATAAAGAGACAAGTAAACGATGACAAATATCGGAAGTGGAATGGCTGTAAATGCATTTTTGTGGTCGTGCACTCCTTTTTTAGAAATTAGATGTGGTGCTTATACTTTCGAAAAATTTTGCCGTAGTCTCGCCTTGACGATGCCGAAGGATAGAGAAGATAGAAAAATAATATAGTAAAAGAAAATATTCCGAATAAACCGTTATGATGACACAGCGTTAATAGAAAATTGTTTATCGCATATTTTTCATACCGTTAACTTCTCACGAATATGTATGTAATTATTATGCCTATAAATATATAAAGTAACCGGAAACCGATCAAGTAAAACTATAATATCAAAATATAATATCTAAAATGATTTTATTTAGAGAAGTGATAATTAATATTCACAAGTTATTTGTTTGATAAATAATTATTTATTGATGTATCCAATCTGACATGAAAATGATACAAAAACAAACTTTTTAATCTATTCGCTGTCCGACGAGAAGCTCAAGCATGATTTTATCACAATTTCTGAATATGACATTAACACAATTTATGTAAATGGTTCGGACTTCAACACTCTAATATAAATTTTATATGTAATATTTTCTCTCATGCATAAATCATAATAAAGTTCCTATGTAAAGTAACCGAAAGCTAATCAAGACTGAAAAACTTATAATATTTAAATATATAATATATAAAATGACTACATGATAGTGATAATGAAATATATTCAATAACTATTTATTGATATATGATATGTGATCAAACTTGAATATTACAATTTTATAAAATTTTTTAATCTACTTGCTGTCCAAAAAGAAGCTCAAGCGCGATTTTATCGTAATTTCTGAATATGATATTAACGCAATTTATATAAACGGTTTAGGCTTCAAGACTTTGATATAAATTTTATATGTGTAACCATCTTTCATTCATAAATTATAACAATTATGTAAAGTAATCAGAAGCTAATCAAGATTAGAAAATTTATGATATTTAAATATTATATGATGTCTAAAATGATAATGATAATCAACTTCATCTAATTATTGATTTGATAAATAATTATTTACGAATATTTACGATCTGACTTGAATTATAACTTTCTAAAACAAATTTTTTGATCAACTCGGTATCCAACAAGAAGAAGCTCAAGTGCGATTTTATCATAATTTCTGAATATGACATTAATGCAATTTATGTAAATGGTTTGGGCTTCGAGATTCTGATACAAATTTTATACGTAACTCTCTCTCATGCATAAATAATAATAACAACTAAAAGGCGGCTTAGGAATCTTCCACTTACGCGTATTACGCGTAATTAAGTATGACCGGTGTGCTCGGAATACCTGGTATTAGTCGACTCGTCTAAACGAAAACGAAACCGAATAACACATTTGTAAGTGTGGTGGCTAGGCGCTCAACTAACCACCGTATAGCTTACCATGTTCCGACAGAAACTTCCTAGGTGCCTGGGGAGGGTGTAACTTGCCGGACGGTATCTTTCGTAAGCTTTCGTTGATCGGCGGAGGTGATCTAAGCCGCTCAATCATGGAAGGGCTGGGCTGGGTGGGCCATGAAAATAGCGCACTTTGGAGGACTCGCTGGGCAAGTTCCACGGAACGGTTGGCGTGCCAAGAGAGATTTACAGTCTCCGCACCGGAAAAGGTACCAAGAGGGCGGCCGGTGGAAGAATGGTTTCCGGTGAACGTAGCTCATAGTCCAGGCCCTTAGTACGTACATCCACAACGACCGATATACGTATGCCAACGTCTGCAGAACTAATGCTGAATCGTATAGTAGACACGCTCGGATACGTGCTTGCATGCCAGAAGGATTTGTATCTAAAACAGATTTCTCGCCCGCATACATCAGAGCGTGTATTGCGTACGGCAGGAGACTTGATGCACATTCGAGGGAATCGAGGTATTTTTTTTTTTTTTTTACCCGAAGGGAGACTTCTCCAAGCGTTTCCATCCGACGGAAGTCGCCGGTTCCATAGTTAACACCACGCGATTCTCGCAGTGTGTATACGCGCTCGCTCTTCCGACGGCTTGTGTCGTGTTACTTCGGTCGCTTGGGAAGTGTTTGTGAGAAGATATACAATGGGGGATTGTTTGATTTTGGAATTGTTAGAACGTAATGCGGGTCACAAATACTGTATAAAGCCATAATTTTAAATGAACTATACGCATCATCGTGATTACGGCTTGAATTGGGTGAACACCACTTTGTAAACGTGTAATTTTTGCTGTAAATTCCGCACATGTCTCAAATGGTTGAAGAGTAACATTTTTCTAAGAAAGTAAAACCCACTCGCGCTTTGTTCCACCTTAGAATCGTGTTTTCTACTTCCTCTCGTCGCACCGACCCTTCGACACAACACGGGGAGTACTAATCGAACCACGAGCGACTAAGATCATAACGCGCAACGGCGGCGTGAGTGCACTGTTACTCATTTCGCGAAGCGTACGGTCTGTTTACGCCGGCGATTACACGCGAGGCTAGGAGTTAAAGTGTTAAAGGGATTCCAGCTTTTGTTCGCTCTCCGCGTTCGGGCGTGAACCACGTGTCGGTTATGGTCGAGCCTGCTATTTCCCCGCGGACGATCCCTTCAATCAGGAATTACGTACAGCACGCATGGTGCCCGCCACCGCCGCCGCCGCATATGCACGGCTTACAACTCGCGGCTTACACCTTTCGAACACAATTTTCATAATGATATGCGAGAGCAAGAGAGGTCGAGTCGCGCGGCCTGCTGCATGGCTCCACCTGACACACACAGCGGATCACGCGACAGATGACCGGTCCCCAACCATTATACACCTCCGAAATACACCACCAATATTCTTCGGGGATATAATGAGCGTCCCGGTAGGCGAACCGTCTACCACCGTGTCAACTGCGTGCACAACATTGACATTGTGCACTGTCCTTGTCGTCGTTACCAAAAGTTGAACGGTCCGATGGTTAAAAGAAGACAGAGGGAGCCTTGACACAGCAAAGTGCAACGAACTCCGCCGGCCGGTCAAATTGCTACCTTCTTCAGCACACCCTTCTTATTGCGGGTTCTTTAGTTCCATCGTGGAAAATCACTTTGAGAGAGAGTTTCCGACGGAATTGGATTTAAAAAAAGACACGCAGTTATAACTGGAACATATGGCGATCCATACACTCGCGTGGTTAGAGAAGAAGGAATTTAAGATTAAACTTTCATTCATGCATACTTGATATGCGTTTTTTGAATTTTGTAAATAACACAAATCTTCTGCGCTTACATACATGGAAAGAATGGTGTTAAAAAAATATGATACGAATTCGGATATCGATGAGAATAAATGTAATTACCTAATCCTTTCATGACTAAACAGAACTAGCAGAACATATATGTGTGTCCCGCTAAGAATTTTAATCGATAAATTTGATGGGATGTCTTTATTTCACCTGTAATAAAATGTTCATCAATGAAAATTACAAAAAAATTAAATCGAAAAGGTTAAGCAAATTTTATAGTGTTTAAATATTTTTATGTGAATACATATACATATGTGTGGTTTCCGAAAACCATCATGCCGAAATCTTTTTTAGTCTTGACACGTAATTATGGAACTAAAATAATATAATATCATTTATTAAATTGACAAATAATTCAATAACTTTTGATATAATAAGCATCTTTATGAGAATATTAATAACGTAATGTTAATGATAAGCTTCAAAATAGTTTTGTTAAAGCGTCTAAAAATTTAGTTAGATACCGATTTAAAAATCATTTTATTAATCATCAAAATCGTATGTAAAATACTTAAACATACCGCAAAAGTTTTGATATGCTATCAATTAATTTGAGCGTTCTATATAATTATTTTGATAGTCGATAAAATTATTTTCTGTATCTAGCTAAATTTTTAGATATTTTAACGAAACTATTCTCTCCGTGTATTGACTTTAAATCGTTGTACCTTGTTATTAATATTATTGAAAGTAAATTTGTGATTTCTAAAGCATCAAAGATAAAAGGAGAGGAATATTGCATTTAATGCGAGAGACCATTACTTGCACTTAAAATAATCAAAAGATGGCGGAAACAATTACGTAAATAAAACATAATGATGTTGATGTGTCTAATAATTTTCAATAAATAATTTTTGATATTTTATTAATAAGATAAGTGTCTTGGTAATATTATCCGATACCGATATTGAAAAGGAAGATGCCCTCTGTGTCAGCTGTGAAACAAGATAGCGCATTTGCGGACGAAATATCAAACTATCGACTTTTCTCTATCTGCCGCGAAACTAGCGGCCTTGATCGTTCCACGTAGGAAGTTCATGACCGTGATCCAGGAAGATTGCATCCGAGTCTGCGGGCGGACTCGGTTGGAGTACAGCGAGATTCTCACGCGAGTTTCCGCGTGCAGGCGTACCGCACGCGTACCTCGCATCACGGAGCTCTCGGCCATCGTTTTCTTGCCGCGCATGCAGCTTTCGAAATATCGTGGCGAGCTGCGCTCTACGGTTCGGTGCCTATCAATCACTTGACGCATGGTCCGACAATAAGACTCCTCGAAAGAGAGAGCTATTATCCTGCCAGACTCTGGTGATGCACGACCTCCGGGCCTCGATACTGGATCTCAAGTCCTCGCCAGACGACTTGTGAGCCGCACGAAAATTTCACAATGTTTTGCGAAATAGCGAGAACAAAACTTCGATGCGATCGTAACATGATAGAGAAATTCACATACGTTTCGCATATTTATTTTGATGCCAGTGAATAATGTAACTTTGTTGTATAATTAATTTTAAGGAACGTTTCCATCAAAATTTAATTCAAAGAATTAATTAATTAATTTAAGGGATTTTAAAGAATCTGCAAGAGACACACGATCTATAATATACATACATTTACGCATTTTTTCCGATATTTGAATATACGTACATGATACAGAAATATTCATGTGCGTATTTTATACGTATACATATATTTTATATTCTTGGAAAATCTTTCTGAGTTATTTATTATAAAATCGATATTACACGAAATACATCATAAAAGTCTCCTTAAAATGGATGGAGTAATATCGGTAAAAGTACACGTTGGAGGGAAGAGAATTATGATGGGCTCTCTCAGGAAGCTTCACGTTCGTATTAAATCTCAGGCAAGTACGACGGCATAATGAAAAATCCGACAGTAGACATAAGTCAGGGCCGTCGCGAGGAAGAGTGATCGGGCTTGTTCTCCTCGTGAATATTCATCGATCTCTGCCGCGTTATACAATGGCAGGACTGAGAGCGGCGAGTAGAGAACGAGATTCCGCACTATTAGTGCGGAAAGAATGTTCGCAAAGATAAGGTATTCTCCGCTAGTATAACATGTCCCGATCCTCGTGGAACATGTTAGAATCTTTGTCGATACTTTCATGTACATTTCTTCAAATAAATAAATAGTCTTTCCTATACTAAACTTCATAATTTTGTCAATTCTTTTGCATATTGTTTAAATTATATTAACCGTAAACTTTAATATGTTTAAAACATATTAAATGGTAATTAACTATGCATCGTTTTTTGCTTCACTTTATACATACAGCATCCATATAAGTATATCTTATCATTTTCAATGTATGCTTAAATATTAAGGAATCAACTATCTTAATGTCTCAATACATAAAGAACTGTATAAATATTTCTTTGGAGTACTAACTTTTAGAAAATTTCTCAAGTTCTCAAAGCGATAGCAGGGTTCTTGAAGAATCGCGTGACAGGTTAGCATCCGTGTATCCTCGAGGGAGGAAAACTCGTACGTATGTTGGGTGTGCATGTAACCGAAAGTGCATATACAGTTCCAAGATCTATCGTTACGTACGGAAACGCATGCTACGTACTCGCCGACGGCGCGAATCGTCACGAACGCAAGTATGTACAACGAAAGCTATGAAACCAACCGCGGGGAATTCACGAATCACGCGACACTCGTTGTTCCCGAGGTTAACTTCCTCCCATGCTCACGTTCACTTTATTAATTCCATCAAAAATTCGTAGAAAAAAAACAACTCACCGCATTGCGGAATTGCCCTGTTAATTATTCACTATCATCGCACTTTATTGCGTTCTTCGCATCGGCGTTGCACGCGGTTCCTTTGCACGGTTGGATACACAAGATGCGTCCTCAATTTTTTATCGGATCTTATAACTTCGATGTCACTTTCATGGCAAAGCTTCATATTATACTTTATACGTTATATTCTTTTTTATTAATAAAGATAGGATACATTTGCATTGTTATATACCGTTATATTCATTAATACTTGGCGTTTCGATTGAAAGAAAAATTTGTTATAATATTATACATACGTTCATTTTTAAGTATATTTTTACATAATAATTTGATACAATGTCCATGTGTTAAATACGTGATGAAACATTTCAATAAATAAGAAACGTTTTGAAACATTCCAATAACATTGTAGTAACATTGTAATGTTTCTGCGATGCTGCTGGAATATTTTAAAATATTTCTTGCTTATTGGGACGTATAATATGGCAGCGAACGATTAATAGAATTGTTGTAAACATAAATGCAAATTTTATCAATTTGCAATATAAAACTAATTTTAATACTAAGTTTGTTAAAAAATAGAAATGTCAAAAATCAAATATCATGCACGTGTGCAGCATATCGCGCGTACATATAAAAAAAGAATGAGCTTTATTCAGAAAAAGTGACTAAAGGCTATATTTCGGACGGTTTTATTGCATTTCTCGTTCACTCTCAGATTTACTCACGGGGTATAGTTTTCTTCGAAATGACATGCAAATGCAATAGGTATCCAAGGCGAGTCTGGTTTTTCAGGGCGTTACCCTCAGAAATTCTGGTCGGTTGGTTGGTCGATGCAGAACGTCGAGGGCGGTGCATCTGTCGGCGGAAGATTTATATCCTGAGGCCGAGGTTGTGCTTCTACCCATTCCCGACTCGCGGTTGTGCTGGGCAAAAAGCCAAGCTTCGTTTTACAATTCGTGAATCGACGCCTTAAAAAAAAGATCGTTTCTTAAATTCTTACGTTATGGATTAAAATGTTATTCTAACAGATTTACTTGCATTTGCGCGTATTATACTTATATCAAAGTTGAAGCGTTAACTCAGTAAATGTATACACTTACTGTAGTCTGCTGTAATCAACATTTACTAAAATTAACACTTCAGCTATGACATATGTGTATAATTATTTAAGTTCAACTAGTTATAACTCGGATAATATCAGTAAAACTAATTGTAAATTGAAGTAAAGCATAACAATATAAATCAAACGCAATAAAATGAGTATTTACTTGCATATGTAAAACATGCGCGAGAATTTTCAACGATTAAACCTATAAGAACGCCTATTAGCAAAATTGAACGACAGTCTTTGTTCATTACGATCCCAGGAAAGTAATTAACTAGCACTCAATTAATTATATATTTACGGCTATCGTTTTGCGGCACGCGAAGCATGACGCTCGTATTTTAATACTTTGTGGATCACATGATATAAAGATTCGAATGTAGATACGGTGTTATAGAATTAAATGCGGTTTACTGTCGATATATTAAGACATAATTCTTATGTTAAACTGCAAGTAAAATAAATTCAAAAATTCATACTTTAATTGTATGCAATGAATTATTAATCTATTCTTATACATTCAAACAAGCGTTTCATGTATTGATCATATAAGTTGAGCTTTAATAAGGCAAAGTGAATAAATTTAATGTTAAAAAATATGTAATTAAAGAAGACATAACGCGCGTGCAATATTCATATAGGTAATAATAATTATGATTTGAGGAGGAGTTGAAATCCAATGATCCCGCTGATCCTTTCTGCAGTATACGAACACCGGGCATTAACATTACCACGGCGCGTTTCAAAATGGAGGATTCCGGCTCGGCGAGAAAACGATGCGATGCGCGGTGCGATTATAACTCGGCCGCGAGGGCCGTCGGGTCTATCAAAACCCGCTCGGCTATATATCAATGCCATCTATACGTATAATTTCGATGTCGACTGGCTCTTGGTTTTATTTGCCACGCGTAAAAGTGAAGGCGTACGCGCTGCAATGCGAGATTTGATGTTAGGTAGACGTAGCACTGCACTTTGTTCCATTCTTTTATACGTCGATCCAGTCCTTACGAGGTGATGGAATAGGCATACCAAAGAAAGCCTTTGGCTTGTAACTCGTTATTATTGCTCAATACATCAACACATGAAACATGAAGGAAAAGAAATTAATTATTATTGATTATCTGTCCAAGTGTTATCTACTGTCAGAAAAGAGCAATGGTAATCCAATTTCTTAAGTTAAATAACATTTTGTTATTTTTAACTTCCATGTGTGTCAAAATGTAAATCAATCCATTTCATAGATTTGCTTAGTTTCGAAAGTATAATAAATACCGTCTATATTAATATATTCACTTAGTAAATAATAAACTAAAATTTAAGTTGAATTTAATACGTTCTTTAAATTACATCGTTTTATCTTATTGTTCCAGTTAATTCCAATTAAAGATATATTGAAGAAGTAGTGATGTAAAATCTATAGAAATAATTAAAATTATTTCAAGTCGAGTATAATTTGACTTTATGAATTTAATGGTGCCTAAGATTAATAACTTATAGTTACATGTGAGAAATACGATTGTATTTACATCTGTTACGTTTTATAATACAAAGTATAATTCGTATACGGACATCGCGACTTGTCGTCACATTGTCATATTTTATTTGTAATCTAACCACCATCGTTGTTATACAGTTTAACTAACTGGAGATCGGTTAACTAAACATGAAAAATACATAGCGCGATTAAGGAAGAACTCTATTGGCAGTTAAATGATACGGTATTATAGAAAGTAATAAATGTCACATTGTGATTTAATGGCCCTGCAATTTTGATCACTTAGTGTAATAACTGTCGCTGTGTTACAAGTTATAAAGATATAAGCAGTACAGTGTCAATTGGTGTTGCTTTTTGTTGACTTTTATTTATCGAAGTATAGTTTATATTTCTTGACACTTTTCCTTTGACAAAATTGTAAATTTATACGGTCGTGTATATCCAACACATCAAAAAACTATCGCTGTACTATGAATTATGAAGATCATAAATAGCACGCGTGTCAAATTTCCTTTTCCTATGATTTTAGTGGTAACATCAAGTTTATATAGTCATGTATATTCAACTTTTTGAAATAACTTCTTTACACGAGTCTCTTATAGATTTTTAAATAAGCTTCCATTGGTTCTTTGTGTTGCCATTTTGACTGTACATTCGTAGAATTCGCGTACGTTTCAACAATACTCTTCCCCGCCATTTTGTAAGGTCTCGAAGGACCAGAGCGCGGGCGAAGATACCCATACACCACGCGTTCTTCTTGCGCCGAGATCGGTAATAACCCAATAAATCAGGGTACCCCAGCCGGTGCAATTACGTTCCATGGCTGAACCCAACCCCTCTCGTAAATATTGCCCTCTGCGCACCGACGTAGCATCTTCGCCAGGTCCACCGTCGTTTCTTCCTCTCTTGGTTTCCATTTCTTTTTTTTTACAACGGTCTCACGACCCCGCCGCAACGCAGGGGATCTTTCTCGTGCGCATCACGCCGCGCTAGGGTTGTCGACGATACTCTCGTGCCTCATCCCCCTCGCGAGCACTTCGTTCGTGTTCTTTTATTACCGCCCGCCGTGTTCTCTTCCCGCACGCGGACACTGTAGAGAGACCATGGGAACCGTCGTGGCGTGGAGTGTTCGAATCCTTTTTGGGGGGTTTAATTGCCACTGTGCGATCTGTTAATTCGCGAGTGTCAGCTTGAGAAAGCGAGCCGAGAAGCGAGAGGGAGGATTTATCTTTCCACCGTCGACAGCATCGACGTGAAGATTCTACGAAGTGCGTGTTCGTGAAAATATGGGGGTCGAAACGCGATGGACAAGAGTGTGTCTGGGCCCTATGAGTGAGCCGTATAGAAACAGCAAAATGGCGAGAGAACCGAGATGATTTTATTACAGAGTATGTGTGTTAAACAAAATGGAATCAATATAAAACTAAGATCCTTGACAATATATTGCTACAGCTGCATTTAGCAAAATTTATTTTGCAACTGTTGATAGTTTTTCGTCGCTGTGATTACATCTATTTCTATATAAAAGTGTAATTCAATCAGCGCGAAGAAAACTTCCAACATTTGTGAAATAAGCGTTCTGCTGAACGTGGTCAGTTTCCTAAAATGTTTCGTTGTTTGAGATTAAACTGATCGCGAAAGTTAATAAGGTGTATCAATAATAAATAACGTACTTATAATATTAATGTATTTATAAGATTTTCTTACAAATTGCGAGTGTATATTAAGAAAAAACTACTATAGTTTGAATTTTAACTTTATTTTTTGCTTCTTTCCGACAATGGCTTCGTCAGACGTAGCACTGATGAACATTTGCACGATTATCTTTCAGGGTGACGAGGAATTACGAGAAGGACCCTACTCATAGCGTTTTCCGAAAATTGTCGTCAACATGCGATGTCGTGCACGCTCCACACATGGCATACGAGAGGTATACCATCACAGGAACGCAATTCTATCAATTTCGTCATTCTCGAAGGGGCAGGAGATGCGCGTTCGTTACTTTTGACAGCTGGCCTACATTATTACGCCAATAATACATCATCGTCGCGCAACGATCTGTTTGTCAGGGTGTTCACGACGAATTATATTACCTAAGTAGGAAAGCGTAAAGCGACACGAGGCAAATTATATCGTTTGGTGGCACTGAAATTTGTACGAAAAAGATGAACGGTCGGCTAATGTCGCAAGCGATGCATCCGAAACGGTCTGTATTGCCCGACAATTATTGAGACAATTCAAAACGAATGACACGCGAGTGTAAATAACACTATAATTTCAGCTTGTAGTACAAGTTGGAAAGGTGTGGATAGACATTGAATATCGTAAAACTTGCGTAACCCTTTAGCCTTACACGAATTAGTTGCTTTGCTTTATTATCTCTAGGCTTGCTAAGACGATTAGAGCGTTATGCATCGTATACATTTGTTTGATAATGTCAAGAACTTTTGCAATACTGTAATCCCTTCTATAGTTAATATCACGCGAACAATATGTAATAAGAACTCTGGATGATTGTTGGACGGAATGAAAGTGACATTATCGTTTCAATGACAATCGTTCTCAACCATTGTTCTTGTCTCAAGGATCACCTTCCTGATATTTCTAATTTATTATGCTAATCTCTGAGATTTTAATATTCATAAATTTGAACTTCGAGAAGTCTTCGATTATTCGCCCCTTCTGTTTCTTTCGTACATAGATACACATCTTGTTGCTGTTGATAGCGATAAATCCCCTTTGTTACAATATACCCACGTATTTTTTTATCACACATAAAATTAACAACCATTGAGAAAGTCGAGTAGTAATGGTATGCCTTTCTAGAGCGCTTTAGTTCGCCATCGGCATTTTGGCGTTAGGCGATAAATCTCGAGGCGAGTGAGCTTTAGGAGCCCTCGGTCGTGTTAGAAAAGAAGAAAGTAAAATAAGAAAACGAGGGAATGCGCGCTGCCAATAGATTTACGAGGCCATCCGTCTTCGTAGTACGCACTTGATGCTCACGCTCGCGATAAAAGCACAGCTCATCTACACGTGTATGTACATGTGCGTTTGTGCACACGGCACACGTATACATGTATACGTACGATTCTAGAGGAACGGTTCGTTATTATAACCCACGGGGCGTAATTGTTTCCAAGGAACCGACATGGAGAAGACCTTGCCTGAGAACCAGAGATATTAGCAGTCTTTCTACAGGACCTTTCAGCAATAATGCCAGTAGTCACGATCACTTTGCTTCATTCTAATTGTAGCAGCAGGAAAGAACTACGTACTAGAATTTGCATCGATATTGCGATTGTAAAGTGCCAGTGTCATAAGAAGGATGTGTTATGAGGAAAGCATAATTGCAAGTTATATGCACTTATATATCGTATGAAGATAAAACTGACGATTTATCGACCCAAATTCGTGCTTAGCTACCTCTATTTTTATTAAAAGCTCAATCTTAATTTCTGAAATCTTGAAAGAAACGCAAGGATAAAGTTAAGAAAAACGGATGAAAATGATTGATTAATTGACTTACTTAAACTCATTCATCTTTTAGCGCTTGTTTAACTTGTTTAACTTATCAAAACGTACAGGAAAGTATGTTAATACGAGCTATAATTTAAATTCGACCAAGTTGTAGCCACGAAACGATAACACAGCTCTACTTACACTGTATCAACATAACAGAGTGATAACACAATGGCACGTGAGCTTTATAGGATTTTGGTAAATTTAAATTTGAAAAGTTGCAAATACGTGATGACTCTGACGGCACCGATATCGGTGAGACCTTGCTTGAAAATGTCGTGATATTAGTTGGCTTCCGCGGGAAGCTCGAATGATAGTGCCACTAGTCACGACTACCTCGGTCGATTGTAATCTAGCAAGCTCGAAGGAAGCCCACGGTTGTATTTTTATCAGTGATCATGCAAAGCTGCCTTTTTTTTCTAGAAGCGTTAGGAACCTTCAGGTTTATCGGCGGCTTATCGATATCGCGACTCATTCGAACTTCATGTAAGATAATGACGCCGAAAATAATCGAATAAAATGGGCGATCTATGATACGCGATTAAATTAGAGACACGCCAAGCAAATAATAATGTTAACGTGTCTGATTGAATTTGTTACTCATTGAGAATGATATAATAAATTACGAAACACTCGAGATATAAATCAGTATGGCAATTAATTTTATTTGCTTCCAGATTTACCCCGCACGATGAAGACTGAAAGGATCTACAAGCCTTAAGATAACTACAGCTGGAAGATTATCCTCGGGACAGCTTTTTCCGATGGTGGCGATTGCATAATTAATCGAATAATATGCAAATTTCTTCGTAATGATACCCGCTGGACTATTAATCAAATTCTAAAATTATCGCACAGTTTCCATCATGAAAAGATGAAGAAAAACTCAATTAATAATTGTGTAATGTTACGCATTCAGAAAGCATATATTATTATACATTCCAAGCGGATGCCATCGCATGCAATTAATTATTTTTTAATATACAAAACATACATTAATACAATGTTTTGTTATAGAAATAGCTTCGTACTACGAGAAGATTTAAAGTCATCAAACGTAATCCAAAACGTAACATAAAAGTAAGTCACGAAACGTTTTAGCTTCCTCTTCGTTGTGTTTGTTATTTTCTCGGACACCAGATAATTCCAGAAAGTGTTTCCTTTCGGTGCGCAAATTCCATCCCTGTGGATCTTTTTTTAAGACGGTGCGAGATATAAACGCAAATCGATAGCTTACGCGCGAAATTTTTGCGCATTTCGCAATGCACTCGCGTGTTACGAGAAAATAGCGGAGATACGTGCGTCAGCGGGGGGAGAAGAAAAAAATGATTTTTTAGAGCGCGAACCCGGAATGGCGCCGGCGGTCCGGTTTAATCTCGACACGCCCATTACACACGACGTACATATTACATCACGATCGCACTCGATAGCAAGCGTATCTATACGAGCCCTATCCCCCGTGCCTACCTACGATACGTGTAAGCCGCAATTAAAATTCAAGAAAAATTCTCGGAAACCTGTTTCGAGAGCGAGCGAAATATTTCGCTACGGGGTGGTCACGCAGGAACGCCAGTCACGGATGATCTCGTTTAATTGCCCCTAGCCCTTAGACACTCTCCCTCGAAATTTTTGTCGTCTATACCATGTTTGGTATTCTCCTCCAGCATCATCGTAATGATCGATTATTTCGCGCATTTGGATATTTCGACACCTTGTTGGCAGAATAGACTTGTGGCCAAAACAACTTTAATATATAATATATAATGTATTATATATCCTGATTTTATCTTTATCATAAGCCGGTATTCATAATCGGTTCTTATATTTAAGACCGTCTTAAGTACAGTCTTAAGACTATAAACCAATCACACAAAGCTGTATCAACATATTAAGATGTTACAAGGCGATTTTAAAATAAAAACGGAATATGAGTAGACCGTAGAATCTAGTCACATAAACTAAAGTTTATGATTATAACATGAAAGAATTTAATAAATGTTATATGTATAACGCATTTTTATAACTTTATAATAATTAATAATAAATATACATGTGAAAACAAGATTAATATTCTTATATTTATTCACGATAAATCTTAATCATTTTATATTTATTAGAATTATTTATTATACATATATAATATGGCTCGACAATAATGTGATAAAGGTAGTCAATATTTAGTGAGCGTATCTGCATATGTAAGCCAGTCAGGTGTAATTTGCGCAATATTAGAAACATTCCTAGCATGTCGTGTTGCGGTTGCAATTTTCATTCGTCGCTAATCTTACAATCAGTAATCGATAAAGTCGTCACACTACGCCAGCCAAGTTCCCAGGAAACAATATCACTTATCTTACCATTTTTACACTTCGTTGATAATTTTTTTTTTTACCTTCTGTATCGGAACGTTTCTGCGACGTTCGCGAGTAAGCCTATCGATTACGCGCGACGTTAGCGAAAGAGAGGAAATTTCTTCGTGGAAGTCATTTTCTAGCGTGAGTATCTTGATACTAGGAAAACGCGTTGCGCAAGTAAAAAAAAAATGGCGACGTGGTGGTACGCCCGCGTGTGGGACTCTGGGTATTGTTGCGATTTCGTGAAATGGCGTGCATGCGGCACGAGAGCGTGGTCACGAGAGAGCCGCGTTCTCGGGGAACCACCATTTTGAAAGATGCTGCATCCTGCAGACCGTGCAGCCCACGCAAACCCACGGCCGACGAAGAAAACTCACACCACCGCAACCACCCACGTCCCAATCTCATTGGTCGAAGCGTCCTCATCCATGGGATACCACACCACCCACGGGCCCAGACCATTATCAGGTTTGTACAGGACGTCCGTGAATTCGACCCGATAGAATATTACCTCGTTTGCTTCAAAGGGGCAAGAATTGCATTGTATTTATTGCGCTAATATATATTATTGATAATAATTTAGAAACTGGAGAATTTTAATTGAATCCTCGTTATGTTAATGAAAAATTACTGATTAATAGAAATATGATTCTATAATTTTTGAAATATGTGTGTCTTATATTGATTAAATGTTTATATTATATATATATTTTTTTATTATGTAAGAGAGTTATTCTAATAGGAAACTCTAATAAAAAAGAAATAGACATTAAATATTTTCTTTTATTACTTGCGAAAATTTACTTAAGTGACTGCTGAAAGCTTTCGATCAGTTTCATTGTATATTGGTCAGATAAAATATCTGTACAAATAAAGATCGACTGTATTTTTGTAATATATTCTGGTATTTAAAAAATATCATGTTTTTAAACTGAATATAATATGAATTTGATTAGCCTATAACTGAAAAACAGATTGATAGAAATTATTGTGAAATTAGATGGCCGAAAAGTTTTAGCAACCATTACATTTCCTTCGCTCTTATCACTCTTTTAAATATTAAAGAAGCAAATGCTAAAGTTGTTGTAAACTGTATATACCACTAGTAAATAGAGTTGTCTAAATTTCACTCAACGAGCTGAACTAAGTTACCACTTGCTTGTCGAAAGTGCTCGAAAGCCAAGTCGAGAACGGTATATCGAATTGAAGACAAAACACGTTTCGCCGGGTGGATAGGAAGGTGAACCCCGGCGAGTCTCAACACGAGAGTTCGCGGCTTCCCCTTCGCTGTTCGGATTACGGTGGGTTAGGCTAGGGCTAGATTATCTCAGTGACGGTAAGTATAGGTTGGATCGGCAGTTCTAGCCGATCCCGCGGCCATACCAGGAGCATTGCTTCTCCGAACACGTAAGTCCGCCGCGCTCGCCGAGCGCGCCGAGCCACGCGATAATTCATGAGACTTTATGCGCACCTTGTGTAATGCCAGCTCCGTCGGCTTTTTCTTGGCCTTCGCTGTATCTTGAGAAAGGGGGAAGGGCAGGGAGCGAGCAAAACCTTCGGATCATTGGCTCCGACTGTTTAAATAAACGTGAGATTTCTAAAAAGAAATTATATAAAAAAACACTCGAAAAATTAGCTAAAAATTAAATATTAAAACGTAGGAAGGATACTTAAGGCTTTACAGATCCTGTTTGCGTAATTATGTTTTTTTTTTTTTACCAAATCGCTGAATAAATCGGTATATATTCATTATGACAGTAGACCTTGCCTCATGTAAATTAAATTGCTAAGGAATATGTGATGGTCCCAGTGATCCTGAATTCGTAATTTATTTTCTGAAATTGAACGTAAGTGTAATTTTATACGTGTCATTTTCTTTATCTCTCAAAAAATGTCGATAAATTCTTCTACATTGAATAATAAGTTACACTTAATTAATTCAAAATTTTTGAAGCGATCATTAATGTTCATCATTCCGTGGCCTACAACGAGATATTCTAAACCATTTAAGATCGAATTTATAATTAAATCATATTTAAATAGCTACGGAATTAAGCGTTAAATATTATTTCCTAAATTAATATTCATAATATGAAGTAGCAGTCATCCCTTTTCTGCAAAAAAAATTTTCTCTAAAAACGATAACATCGGATTAAGTGGCTAGAGAGAATAGAGAAAAACAAGACAAGACAAAGAAAGGGGAGTTTAAGTACTTACGGGAGCTCTAACATTACTCTGTAACGGTGAGATAATTTTTCCTCTGATTACCGGCGCGAGCAATATTTCAATTAGTTGTCAATTTAGTTGTCGGCGCCTGACGGACATATACGTATGCGAGGGTACCGCGGTCGGGAATAATTAACAATAAATTATCCGGGGGAGCTATCATTACGTCGACTAATCGCGGCAAATTGACCGTTATATTATTAAGCAGCTTGTGGACGCTAATTGCGTGGCCGCGTGCGAATCCTCTTCAGAGACTGAGACGCCTGGCGAGAAAGGGGATCGTTGCAAACAACTTAGATGAATAATTGAGAGTCGTGTATGATCGCGTTCAGGATCGTAAATTATGTAAATTGTTCAAAGTATTCGACGGAGTTAAATTGTTACAAGAAGAAGTGCTCAGGTGATAAAAGGATCAAACACATTCTAATGTCTGTGATTGCAACTGTTTCCCAGGATCTTATCTTGGATATTAAAAAATGATTCGTTAATGTAAGATTAGAGTTAATGAACTGTATGATGTCTTTAATATGCCCGTATATAAGAGTACTTTGATTATATTATACTATAATTAGATGATTATCACAATAATTAAAATAGAAATAGTTTTTCTTTGATTTTATTTTAACAGATAATTTTATATATCGAATTATAACTTCAGTAAAATATTATTTTATAAATTGCGTTACGCTTTAATTTTTATAAAAAATTATTTGAAAATTCGTTTTTGGAAAATTGTATGTGCAAATTAAAATTAAACAAAATAAAGTTGTTAATTTTAGAATTGGTCAATACTTTCCCTGGACGTAAAAGAAGAAATGTTTCCACTTGATCTTTGCAGAGGCCGCCACATTGCGTGAATGCGGGCGGTTGCAATCTGTGTAATACAACACAAGATGGCGTAGTTAGTATCGCCGAGTATGTACATAATAAGTAGTTTATTGACTATAATTTCACAAAGAACACAAACGACGAATATATTGATATTGATACATACATTTTAAATAGGAAAATAAAATTATATAAATATAATTTATATAATAATAAATACAAATAAAAGAATTGATATAAATTGCACAATTATATATAATTTAAAATAAAAAAGTAAAATTATACTTTCTTTCTTTATAAGAAATACAATACTATGAACAAACTCTATATATTTTAAAACTGTAAAATAAAACTGAAATAAAAAACGTAATTATAATTAAGATATAAGTCGATACATATTATTTAATTATACACTTATTTTAAAATAAAAATTAAGACATTTTCGTAAAATATAAATCATGAAAGAATTTTACGATATATGTTTCAAGCTCATAAAATAAAGCTAAAGTAAAAAGACATGAACGTTACGATATAGTCATAATTACAGATAAAAGTTAGCATAAATCAAGCAGTTACATAAAATTTAAGGATGCAGTAGTCTCCTTGTGAAATGCAAGAGATGAAAGCGTTTGCACAAGGAAAGTATGTTTTTTTTATTGAAAAAACATAACGGCATTGAATGATTAATTACTTGTCGTGCAACTCGTTTGCGTAACAAAGTAATGACGAGCTTATCGCTTCCGTTCGCTATCATCGCCATTACACTAAAGTAAATGGAGAATTAAGTTGTGCGACTAAGTGTGCAATTTATGGCGATAGGCGCGGGTCGAACGACTTCCATTACACTGCACCCCATAAACAGATACCCGCGAAAGATATTCATATCGAACTATAGATATCACATTGCCGTTAAAAATGAAGCGTAAGAGGAAATTGGCGGTCACGTGACGCCAATTGCGTCTCTCAACGTCATTGCAGCGTAACCGCAAGGCAATTTATTGTACAAGGTATATGATTTATTTACTCGGTATAACGATAATTTTATATATTATTTAATGCAAGAGTGTCGTTATATTTTAATCTCAAATTACAACTATAATTGGTCGTATTAAATTCTACACAATTTGATATATATACATTTCATCTGTATTTATAATTGGTCTCTTGCAATAAAATTGTAATAAAATATATGTAAAATATAAATCTCTTTTAATAATATCTCTCGCGAATATTTTATCACTTGTATTTTATATAAAGAAAAATATATAATTTTTAATTATTTTTAATGTAGAATGTAATAACTTGTGCTGTTTTTTATTTAAAAAATTTAATGTCAATTTATTCTAAAATATTCATAACTTGAATACTTGCATAAAGTAATCGACTAATGTCTAATACCTATATTCACAATTGAATCTAATGATAATAAAAAATTTTAAGTGCTCTTCTTAACTCTTAATACACACGTACATGATTTTCCAGTTCTTTACTACACAGTACACACAATAAATTATTCGTGTTATTTGTGTAATTTTCATCAATTTAAAAAAATGATAAACGGTCTCTAAATATATTTTAATAAATAGTTTAGAAAATATTTGTAAGAGGTATTTTTAAAAAAATTGTATACAAATGTTATAATTGCTTGATGTTTCTATTTTTGAAAAAATGAAATATGCGCAGGATAAATGACCCAATCATGTGTACTAATTGCATTTAAGTAGTTTGTACCGTAAGTAAAGTAAAATTTGTTAGAAATTGATAAAAAAGTGAGCTCTGATGCATAAAGAAGTATCAGATGTATAAATAAATTCCTGCGATGTTTTTTTTGAAAATATATCTATTAATGTAAAAGAGAAAAATGGTATATAAACATTTCAATTAAAGAGAGAGAGAGTATTGGCCTTTCGAATCTATCACTTTTTTGCTATCTCTTTTAGACAGCATATGAATGTCGCGACGAAAGAATGCTTCTCGACGCGATTTATATTGTTCACATCGAAATCACTACTTTTAAATCTTAATAATCAATCTTAGCGCATTCTTTCCGACATAATATTACCTCAGAAATTATTCTAGCTACTTCAATGGTGGCTTTACCGTGATGACAATAGCTAGCATGTAATGGCGAATAGCACCTTTTCAGTGTTATTATATTAAGTTATTTTCAATTAAACTAATAGTAGTTAATTGTAATTAAACTAATAGTAGTTAATTGTTTAACTACGAATGGTTATATATATTTAAGAATGCAGGTTGGTCAACTTTACTAATGGAAAAATAATTGGGCGTGGAAATTTAAATGCATCCTTATTAGCACTATCTAAAATTGATCGCGAGAACTTATTTATACGCCTGATAGTTTAAAAATAGTTCAAATTATTCGTGTATTAAACTATGTATAGAAATTGGCTTATAGTATGCTAAAATTTATTGTAAATTGCACTTTTGCTAGTTGGTAATAGTTAATATGGAAAACGAGGCGAGTCAGACTGACATATGCTAGGTATCATTGTGAAATAAATGCTTGCAAACGATGTGCAAGATCTTGCAGATGGAACAACAGCGTTGCATCGCACCGTTGAGGTGCCACTTGTACGACATCGACTTTTACCGGAGCGGGCGATTTTGCGCTCGAAACGATTTTCAATTTCTCCTCGTGCCAGCTCACGGAGCCGCCGCGATTCACCGTAATACGGGTCCCCGATCAAAGTGTGGAGCCGCGCTCACGATCTCGTACAATCGCATATCCGAGCGACTCGAAAGTGCGAAGCGTTTACACCGGTATTTGAACTTCGCTGATGACGGTAATCACGCTCGGCTCGACACTTCAATTGCACGTTTCGTCGGGTTCCTGCGCCTCGGTTATTTTACGATCGGGAGTAACCCACCACGGTGGTCAGGATCGCGTCCTTCTCGCCTTCTCCGTCGATCTCAAGCCGCGAATCTCTTTCCAATTCCATTCGATCCGTCTTTTTTTCGTCAGATTCAGGATTGGAAATCCACGTACGCCTACGCTATTCATGAAATTCGTTGTATTACCATACTATATCGAACAATTGAACTAGTTCAATATCAACGTATTAGCCTGTTGTAATGATAGTAGCAAAGCATCGTGTATTATTATATGCCTGTTCTATGGATAGGTGACAAATGTCATTGTGCAACAAAGACTAGGTGATATGTCGGTCATTATATGATATAGTACCATTGTAATTTGCATTTTATCGTGTTTCTATATCCGATCGATTTAAAGAAGAGCAGATAAAGTTTCACTATGGAAAATGATAAGAATAAAATATTCCTTTATACATACTAAACAAGTGTAGAATTTAATTGCGATATCTAATTTAGGAGAGCTGGGGAGTATTTAAAAATATGTGTTTATTTCTTTATCTGTCAAAGTGAAAGCTGAGTGTAATGGTTTTCTATCACAATAATGCCACAGAGGTACTGCGTTCCCCGAAGATCGTGCGGTCACATTGGCACTATTTGAATCTTTCTGTACGAATGAGTTATTACGACAAATTGCCATTGTCGCGAATTCCCACCGCGAGCTACCGTTATCTTTTTGACACATGGCACGTCATGGTACGATTCAATTGAAATGAAATTGGAATTAGGTACGGTCTGTAGTCTGTAGTGTATCCTGTGTGGTCTGTGGTTCCAATGACTGGTGATAACCAAAGAGAATCGGGGAAATCAAAATGTTAATGCATTCAAATTGTAGGCATTTAGAGGATTTCATGTAAAAGTCACTTAGACGGCTTTAAAATTCAAGAAATTTTTGTAAATGGTAGATAATAAGTATTAAAATTTGTATAGAATAATGCAATAATGCAAATTACAATTGATTATGGACAATGTTAATTTGTTTTATCAATATTAATTTATGCTACTCCTTCTGATTAAATAATCTAAGAAAGGAAAATTTATTGCTATTCCTCACTATACAACTTCATAGTGAAGGATATGTTTAGTCGTATCTGTAATCTCCATCAAGATCGTACTGAATTTATTACACGTTTAAAAACAGTTAGAAATATATTAGAAGTGAGACCTGCGGCTACTTGTAATTCTTAACATGTAATAACTTATAAAAAAAGATCTATTTATATCAAGCTCTATAATTTACAGCGTTCCATAAATACTACTTTCATTCTTATCGCCGCTTTTAAATATTGTTAAAAGCGTATTTACAAGGTCTTTTAATCACCAGGGATATATCCGTCTACAATGGTTTGTTAATAATACTCTCGGAATATTTAAAAACGTGGATAAAATGCATTTATTCTTAACGCATAATGTGGTGTATCTTTATTTTAAAATGTAGTTTATTATAAACCGCGCGACATGCGTGATGTTCGAGGTGATGTTGCGTAAGAGTGCTTCGAGGATTTGTACTCTATGTATTTCATGTGTTTTCATTGTGTGTCTCTCGTTAATTACACATCAGATTCCACAAGAAAATCCTTCAATAATCCACCCTGCAATTTACGATCCCATCCGTCTCACACCATCAATGTACTCATTCTTCCATTCTAAAAGCTCATATAGAAGCCTGACGTGTGCATGTATCTATCTATAATTAATGACGCGTTCCAAGGTCTGATAATGGGAAACCACCGCGTCCTTCCGCCAGCGCTCAAGGATATACGTGCGTACAAGTATTCCTACTAAAAAGGAGCAACATCGGTCGAGTGGACGCGACGACACGGTCGTTCCACGGTGTTTCAGGAGGATGCTGCGACATTATCCCTTCCGTGAGGAACGAGCGTGAGCGTGAGCACAACCTCGGGAGAGCCGCTCTGCTACGCACGCACGCACACGCGTGCGTCCACGGCCGGCCGCGCAGCGCGCAACACCGGTTCAACCGGAATCAAAGCACCATCTCTCGAAGCCGGTGCGGTGCAACGCGGCGCGATGCCGCTCGTCCGATCCGCGCGGGCTCTCACGGCACGTACACGCATCCGCGGGAACACGCGCGGAAAGCCCGAGCCGAAGCCCGGGCAGTCGGTGGGCTTTGATGTGGCCGCCGGTCTGCTGCCTTCGCCAACCCGAATACCTTTATATACGTCCCGTGCTCCGCTTTTTCTTCCTTCTCTCTCCTTCTTTCTATTTCTTCCTACGTATCGTACGATCGTCGTCCACTATGGTCATCCCTCTCCCTTTCGTTGGGAGGCTCGATGTGCTTTCTTTTCCCACACAGCAGAAATATTTCGAATATATCATATGGATATATCTTTAGGCTGCCTCTGTGATATAATTTCGGCATTTTTCGACTGCGTTTGGAAACGCATGGTCATTTTATCTTGTTTTACGTGTAATAAACGATAAAAAGGTAGAATGACGGATCAGGGCACTTGGGTGAAATTTCCGAAGCCTGTATGATGGTTTTCGTTCTCCGTATATATACGAAAAAGTACATATCATGGACTTCGCGTTCCGCGATTTATTTTATTCTTCTCTCACACAGATGAATTTTCCTCGAATTCGATATTTAAGAGGGTGATTCGCTGATGTTCTATCTTTCTGCGTGCAACACGAGAGATCTCGTGATGTTGTCGGAAATCAGATGAATGGCGAGATGGGTGCTGAATTCGTAGAAGGATTAGCTTTTTAATTTCTTTATCAATCTGACAAAATGACTACGTAGTCATAGCTTTGAAGAACCAGTAACAATACGATTCTAAATTTGCGGTTTCAATTATACCAATTTTATTTAGGTTTACATGATTTTATTGGAAGAATTATATACAATATTTTGTAATACATTCCAAGAAAAATCTTTGTACATTCGTATTAAAAAAGACTTATTTAAAAATTGAAAAATTAAAAATGAAAAGATAAAAGATAGAAAATACATTCTCTAGGTGGATGATCTTAAATTAATGGAAAAAACACCTGTCGAGTTCAATAAATTTTGCGAGCTCCTACGATGAGCAAGGTGTTCTTTAAGCAGGTCATTAGCCGCCTTAAGGACATTTCAAAATTGAAAAATATCTTGATTAATTTTCGCATTTATTTCACTTTCACATTTCTTTCCAATTTTTCTTTTAACCCTTTCTAAAATTTTATTGAACCAATTAAACGGATCGGTTCTGTCCAGATTTAAAGTTAAATTATTTTTGTAAACGTCACGCACACATCTCATGGTTGTAATAAATCGTTCCTTAACAGGAAAATTCTTGAAACGAAGTGGCTTGAACCCGGTATTGCACATAGATCAAGGGAGTGACAGAAGGCAAAATCATACGCGATGAGCGACGTGGCCGGAATGTGGGACGCAGAAAAAGCGGCGTAGCCCCTCGCCCACTGGTACTGGAGTATATCTGCCCGAGGATACCGTACGGCTTGCGTTCCTTCCTGCAGGATCAAAGAGAACAAGAGACTTCTCTCCTCTCTATGCAGCACCTGTAGCGCATAGCCATGCGTCCATCTGTCCGTTTCGTGGCATCGGTGGGAAGACAAGGTCTGGCCAGCTTCTTGCGGTGTAATCAATCGAGCCGCCACCATTGCCAGCTTTCATTCTCTCTTTCAACCTCCCTCCTTACTCAGCTTCTATGTTGCTTCTCTACCAATGACACGAATTGTACCCGTGCACACGTAGATCACTTGCATTTGTTCCTTTTACTGTCCAAGTGTTTAACGCATCTGTACGTGTATCGACATCCATTTGAGTAGAACGCGTGGGAATAGCCTCTGTTCCGTTCTGAGAATCGTCTTTGATGAGTATTCGATGCACACAATTACTGTACTAATTCATTGAATTATACATAGTTTTAACATACAATGTACATAGTTTTAACGCGAGTTGTAAAATATAGCAGTTAATTACGTGATATTATCAAAAATGTAGACCATTAATCTTATCTGATTTTTCGTCCTTCTCGTTTTAGTAAAGATTCATGCGTGTGCTAATATTTTATGTCATATATAAAAGATACTGTAATCATATGGCATATAAAGACTGTGATAAAGACTTCTTAGATCCTCCCTTTCTACGTTCAGCATTCGTTAGAATGATGTACTTCCTACAGTGCGCTATAATTTCACAGTTCTTTCGATTTTAAATAGGAATGCTGTAACATATTTCTCAGTTAATATAAAAGCAAAATGAAAATGCAGGCAAGTAGCGTGATATCTAGATAGTATAAGCCAAAATGTTTGCAATAGTAGATAGAAATCTACATATACTGATTAACTTTTCCTGGATCTCCACGTCGGATTATGATGAGATGATGGATTAAAGAAATAAATAGTGCAACAAAAAAAAACGACAAAGTCACGCTTCTTCTTCTCTTATTTTGGGAATCGGATTATTCCTTTCTTTCTTTTATAAGGTTCAATAATGTTTCATGTTGTAAACATTTTTATTCTTGTTTTGCACTCTCCAGAATTAATTTTTAAAAAACTGCAACAAATTTGTTAAAATCTTACTTAACATGAAAAATATGATTTTAAAAAATAAAGCGATATAGTACACGTTAATTTCAACGTTAACTTTTTATTAGTTAATTATGTAACGTATATTTTATGTAACGTACAGTTTTGGACGAATATATTTAATAAGAATTGCAAAAACTCTTGTTGGCAATTATTTATAATAATAAGAGTTTCTTTTCGTTCATATCTGGGTCGGTTTCTCGAAGGGCTCGATCATCTTTTTTTCTTTGCACGATTATTAGACTGAACGTCTGAATCGACGCGGCGAGTGATGCCCGCCATATTCCACGCCAGGATACACACAACGCGGCACGCCATAATTAACAGTAGCTACGTTGCACGATAAAGTACAATGGCGGCGCTACTTTGAGAAAGAGACCCCCACGAGAGTGTTAATTTATTATTTTTTTAATACGCTATTCATCCCGATGCTGTTCCTCTCTCTTCGGTTTGTAGTCGGCCTCGTTTGTCTCGGAGACCAAAAGGAAAAGACTAGTGCTCGTCGCTGTAGGGAGTTTCACTGTCCTCTTTTTTTATTTGTATGAAGAAAAAAAACAAGCTGGGACTACGCTGCTCTTTTATTGCAATCAAGCAGTACGCACCCCAATATTTAGAAAGTAAGTAACTGAAAGTAATGAGGTTATTGAGAATTTGCTTAAAAAAATCACCAATTATTCATATATTTTATAAATTGTAAAAAAACATATTTATATTCAAAAAAATTTTAATTAGTGATTTAAAGATTTTTCTTTAAAATATATTTTATACGTTTAGAAAATAATATAATGAATTAACTTACTTAGAGTACGTCATATTTGCAAATTTTTGCTGAAGTTATCCAGACAAAAGGCAGTCACGACATAGATTGAGAAATTCCTATTCGGAGAAACGAGTCGCGCTCGAAGAGCCGCGTCCGACTTTCTGTTGCAGACTTCCCGACGCTGCGTGACGATCAGTCTGACTAACTCTGCTTTATTTGCATTTAAACGGCTCGCCGTGGTTGACAAATGAGTCCGATATTATCGAACAATCGATTGCTGCTCGAGTGGAGCGCTTTGTAAGGGCCGACCGACTTGACGAATCTTTTAACTTCAAGTGCCTTGTTTTAGGGAAAGGGAGAGAAGCAGGAGAGAAGAACAATCGGTCCCTGTGACATGCCTGTACAAACGGAGCACCATGTTCCTCACGTTTCTCAACCTTTTCGCTCCTCTTCCTCCTTTTGTCGCCGTGTGATTTATTTCTTCGCTGGTCTGAATCTATAGGAACAAACGAAAAGGGGCGCGTCCGTGGAACTCGGAAGTTGCTGCTTAAGAATGCAGTCTTGCCACTATAAACAGAGCATAATTAATCCTTACAACTTGACGAATTATTCATAAACTAGATTGCTTTGATAGCAATAAATTATATTTTGTGTGATAACAGAAAAAGCATTTGAAATTTTATATTTACAAAAGTTGATTTAAAAGCTTTTGAATAATACATTAATTTAGAAGAGTCAAATATCTCACTGAAGTGATAATTAAGTAATTAATTAATGGTTTAGATTTACTCTCTTATATATTTTTGACAATATCAATGTAATTAACTGCACTATTTAATAACTTGCATTAAAACCATGTGAACATTCATGTGTTATAATAACTTATTAAATGAAGTACAGTAGTTGCCTCTATTTTTTTTATCTCAAGTACTCGCACATTTTAGCTTTGGTTAAACTTTTGATTCAGATATGTGGTAGCGGCATATCGGTTTCAAGGGCGCGAGGTTTATGAACCTCTTGGGAATCGAATCGGGTAATGTCCGGGTGGTGTGTGTGTCACGGAGGAAACTTCGCGGGGCAATTACAATATTTCCTACGTTGCGAAAGAGGATGGGCTTGGCTGACACTCTGACAGCCCGTAGTCAAATGTTCCACGCTTCCCTGCGCTCACGTCTCGAGTACGGGACGTGAGGATCTATGTACGCACATGCTCGCTTCCTTAACAGCGCGACTCCGCGTATTCCGCACGGATACGGGCTTGCAATGTGGCCGCGTGCAATTAGAAGACCCCTTCGTCTCTTTTCACGTGCCACCCAATAAATAAGAGAAAAATGCTTTCGCTCAAGAACGAGATAAGTCACGCGTTATAGTAATCGCGTATGAGAGAGGCACGTCCTACTATTTCCTCGCATTCGCCGTATTCAATCTTTTTTCCTCGCTATGCGAATACGATTGATTGACTGCGAAGTAAAAACTGTTTTACCGCGATATTTCAACATAATAAATGAGAAGCGCGGTTACGGCATGTGAACAGCTTTTCCCAATCTAACAGTTCAACCGCGCGATCGTGACGACCTTCTGCGTAGACAGGATCGTTGGTTCTTAATGACACTCGCGTAGTATCTCGTAATTTACAAATCTTTTGCACCAACATCACTCCTTTTTCAGGCTCTTTGATATTCCTAATAGCGAATAGATCGCGTCTCCGCAAACCGTCGGTCCATCATCGGAGCGGGAGGAGAATGTCGAACGATCTGAGATGAAGAAAAGAGAGAGTAGCTCCCGCAGGTGGACGCGTTGCGCAAACCAAAATCTCATTATCACGAGACAAAGGTGCGACGATTAATCATCGTCACCCGCCGCCGTGGCGGCATCGTGTAGCTCGCGGCGGAAGCGCGAGATGGAAGGCGCGGAGCAGAGGCCGCGTAGAGGGAGGACGAACAGGAGGATGTGAAGAGGATGAGGAACGGGCGTCAACGCACGGTGGTCGTCAAAGGTCCATGCGGAACTAAGTCGCGCGCCCTTTGTGCTCGTCACACATCCCCCGTCCTCCTTCTCTTATCATTTTTTTTTCAGGTGACGGGACTCGATTCTTCCGCGATTCGACGCGGTTCATCTGCGTACGTGTCCAAGGACTCGCGCGTATATCTACCCACCCAGCGAGCGTCGAACGCGTTAAATTTGTAATTACGTTTATTACTCGGGAATCATGTATCTTTCAGGACCGCCATGCTGGCGGGATTAATCGATAGATCGAACTGTCGCGCTTGGCAAGCCTTCTTTGGCGCGGTGTAATTCCGATCCGGGGTACACCGCTATTTGTTGAGCTTGACAGCATTGTGATGAAAGGAAAAGGATACACGTGTGTGTCTGTGTGCGTGTACTTCGATAATAATTTGTGATAAATGAAATTCATGGAATATTATACATTATTACGATAATGTATAGTTATTATTGTAGCAAGAAATTTTGGAAAAAATTAAGCAAAAGAAGTTACTTGTAAATTTTTATTTTAAACGATAGTGTCTGATATATTATATGAAGGTGTAAATATGGCCAATTACTATATGTTTAGATAGTGAGTATTAACGTTGAAATACGCTTACTAACTAATATTATACCGCACGCGCGACTCATGAACGGATAATCATCTAAAGTTCGTAATTGGTCATATTTAAATACTTATTAAAATATTACTGCTTAAAATAAAAATTTATAAATAATTTTTTTATTTCTCTAGAACTTTCTTGCTGTAGTATTTTAAGTCGCGAATTTTAGGACTTTTGGTATAAAGTTGTGTAAACCCCAAAATAAAATTCAGTTTCAAAATTTTTATGTCATCTTCTACTATATTTAACACTAAATTCAATTATAATAAATTACGATAAGCAACTCGATCAATCATACGTGAAATTGTACTGTCCTATTCAGTGGTGACCTAGATGTGGGTAGATCCGATATATGTTTGATATGGGAGAAATTAATCTTAGACGTGTGCGAAGAGAAGATTGAACTTGCAACTTACCTCATTGAGCTCTCTATTGTAAACATTTTAGTATTCTTGGGAGGTACACGCGTATTCTTATGTCCCAGCTTCCTAATTATCTGCATTATCTATCATGCGATCCGTTATCGGATCCTTTATTACGCGAAGCATTCTTCCGTGGCGTAGAGAAGGCGACGAAGCAAGAGGCATGACGCCTATCGTTTCACCACCGAGGTCAAGCCGATCGCTGCGTAATTATTAGGTTCAGGAATGTGCCGGTTGTCGACAATGAAAAATCCCGGGAGAAGGATTAATCCCCGTCTGACGACAACGATGTGTCCCGATGCGTCTTCAAAGTCGAAGGGCGTTCTCTCCTCGCGGAAGTCCTCCGCTCGAAATTTTACCGTGCACATGGTGCCCATTAATCTTGTTTATGCATATTAGAGATTATGCGTACATTTAAAATACACAGGGCGATACACGATACTACGGTGGAAAAAAAAGAATTAACTACGTTGTCGTGCATCAATCTCCGCTCCGTCAGAGCTTCTTCGCGCCGACCGGTTCCACGGTGTGTGTCTCATAATATTAACCACCTTAGTTTCTCTCATGGTAATGTTAAGTTTTTTTTTTTTTTTTCAAAACGAACGTCCCTATAAATATCTTTGCTATTCAATACCATGCATTTCATAAGTTATCACCTGGAATCGAACCTTCCATTATCGGATAAATTGCCATTGCCAGATTGGTGACTTGGCGTCGCCCGAGAAAACATATATATACAATAGCAGCGTTTGTAATGCAAGAAACGTGACAGCTTCTTCGTTCAAATACGCGGCACAGGTAATTAATCCAGTATAAGAGAAAGACAAAAGAGGGGGATGTATAACTGTTCTATACTGGAATTTCGATAAGCGTAAGAAGGAGCTGCCGGACACGGACAGGCCGCGTTAATCTCGATACGTCGTGTGTCACCGGAGGTGGTCCACGATGATGAATGCGAAGCCTTAGGCGGACGAGAGAGAGGACGGCAGGTAGCTGGGTAGCCGACAACACACGGCAGGGGGCTCTTCTCATCTTGGTGGTTCGGGCGTATTGAGAGTCGAGCACAGCGAAGCAACATTGACCTCGCCCTATAATTTCGAAGAAAAGAAAGCCGTACAATGTAACTTGAACGATGTAACTCATGATGTGACGACAGCTAGAAGATGCATTATACGATATATTAACCCTTTGGCATTAGATTAAATGTATTTCAGGGTATGTTCCATTTTTATTCATTTATACCAAATAATTTCCAATTTTAGATCATTTTTAATATTTTATAAATTTCTTTAATATTTTTTTCGTCTATTACATAAATAAAGTTTATTTTTAAGTGCGAGTAACAATAGACACTTCTAAAAGACATACGGCAGCTTAAATAGGAAGGATGCAATGTCTTTTATCTTTTTAAGGAGTGCCACCTGTATTAAACGTGGGAACATTACACAGTCAGAGAAGAAAAAGGATCGAAATTAGCGACACGGTCTGAGGTGCGGATCTTCATCGTTCAACGCCAAAACGGGAGTCTCTAGACTTGTCCACTGCCGGAAGCGATTAATTTTACGAGTGTGTTTGTTTGCTGTACGATTGTAGATACTTCGTGGATGAAAGGAAACATCGTCGTAGGTATTTATCTAATCGGATGATTGCCTGTTAAAGCGACGGTAAATTAGATCTGCCATCGGTAGTTTGTAATAGCTTAAAATAATAGAACTTAATCATGTTGTAGACTGAAAAACAAAACTATAAGCGTGTGAAAAGAAGAAATCTTCGAAATAAAATCGTCGATATAGGAATGACTTTAGCGAATATATAATCCGTTTCAAGTATGGATTATCTGATCGATATCTTAGAAAATCTTCGTGCGAACGAGATTGTTGCACTCGATAAACGATTCTTCCCATGACTGTCCGAGACACTGTGGAAGATTATTGCATCCTTAAATGTGCCAAAGAGGCTTTTAGGTCTCTTCTGGCGAGGTGCTCGAGATACCGTAGTATGATGAAGCCATTTTTTTCGTTCTTCTCTCGTGTTATTCCAGTTGTACCGCCTTTGTTCCGTGTAATTGAAGATTCAACGCTATTTTGACATTCCTCGTGAAAAAGATATCTCATAATTGTAAACGAAATATATTTCAATACTTTATGTTAACATTAATTTTAGTGGAGAAAAATATTATATTTTTCGGCATATTAAATGTTGTTTCTTATTTGTATACATGTACGATAATTAATATATGCATAAAAACAAATATAATTATAAATAAGTACTAGCTTATTTTATGAGTACAAGTATAATTAAGTAGTTATTTATATAATAAATATAAATATATTTGTAAATAGGTTACTGACTACAAGATAATATATATGGTAACGATGACGGTTATTACATTTCCATTATACTTGCATATTTAAAAATATTATTAAAGTGCCTGGTAACTATTGTCATACTATTTAAAATAAATTTTCACCGCATTTACTATCTTAAACAGCGGATAATATTCCTGAAATAGCAATTAGAGAAGTAAACGGTGCGAAGAGGAGAAATTTCGTGGCCATATATCTAAAGGAACTGCGTTCTCGCGTGTATTTGAAAGGTGAGGGAAACACAGTTTTCGAGAAATGCGCAGGTTTGCATGGGGCTCGTATAAAGGGCGGGTCGCATCCCCATGACAACCGTTCGCCCCGCTGATGAATCGACTTCGTGCGCGGCACATCGGGGTACACCGGTGAAATGCGATTCCTGATTACCTTGCAAACTTGGGCCTCCTAATTAACAATCCACGAGCGCATTCGTTACTCGAGTTACAACTTTCGCGGGTTCCTATACGGCCGCGCGCGCGGAAAGCAGCTTTGTAATCCGAGTTGATAGGTGCTTTTTGAAAATATAGACTCAATTATCGTCTTCTGTTACAAGAGCTATAAACACTAATCTAGAATACAAAAATCGTGTATCTATACATAAGGACGTTTTATAAATTAAAACACTTTAATGAGATACGTTTAATTTACTGTTATTATTATTTAAATTATTTACATGCAATCAAATATTTAAACTAATAAATAAATAAGTTAATAAACTCTTGAAGATAGAATATGATCAATTTAGCTAGTTGTAATATTTTTTAATATAGTTGATTATTCAATAAAACGTTTAACTATAATATCTACAATTATATCATGAAGTATATATATATTTGTGATATGTCTATTAATCAACTGTCTTTTTTGTGCAAAAAATGACATTTCTATCTATTAAATAAATACATGTCACATTTATGAATTAAAAGCATTTAAAGATGTTAATCAAACATCATGAATATATAAGATATCTTGACGGTTTAACGCGGAAAAATTTACTATTCTCCTTCAGGGAAACTTTTCGCGCGGAGAGATACGCTCGCGTCTCCGACAAATGTATCGTAAATTGTCGCTACGAAGTGCTTAATGCGGTCGTCGCGCGAGGAGGTGCGAGTCGCGATGGCGGAAGAGAAGAGCACGAGGATGGGTACGAGGTGGAAAGGAGACTCTCAGAAGGGAGACGAGCCATTTCGTCGCGCCCGCCCATGCTGGAATTTTGAATCCGATGACGAGTCGGTAGTGCAACGAGAGCGTCATCGGTGAGCCTAATGGCTTGATAATGTCGCCCGCGGAGATAATCGAGCGTGAGATCGTTCAGCCGATTTTCCTCCGCGGGAATTTTAAGAGACGACGCGGACCGATTTTCCACCTTGCCTCGAAAATGCACCGCATACTTTGCCGAGATGTAATGCGAAGTCTGCGCTTTTAAGACGAGAAATATAAAATATCGTGATTATAGAAAATTATTATATAACTCTGCATCTCGCGAATATTTTAAATTAATTCAGTTTTTTATTTGTTGCATGGGTTACCAGTGAACTTTTAAATTATTTACAAAATTAGAGATTTGAAAGAGTTAAATTCGATAAATAAATTCAAATATTATTTTAATTACAATACTTCTATATATTTATAAAATAATTAATATAATCAACACACTCACTATAAGTACTTATTAATTTATGTTTAGTATATAAATAGAATGCTGATTTTGGATATTTACTATTTAGAAATTGTAGTGTTGATTAATCCAACAGTGAACTTGACAATGGACCAATGCCACTGCAACATAATAGTCCACAAGCGTGAGAAGGGTTGTGTCGGTGGTTCGGTTGCCCTCAAATCATCGCGGGGGTGTGAGGTAAATGACGTTCAGCCATGCAGAAGTAATGCGATAATGGCTACCATAAAAGGCCCCTACCATGATATCTGTTGCTTTGATGTATTCTCTTGGTACCGACGCGCTTTTCACCCTTGGGTCGATTTTCATTTCTTTCTGCCGACATTTTAAATTTGCACAATCGATTCGTCGGGTTGATAACATTTGGTTCAGCAAATCTGTTAATCGCACACTTCATGACTGCAATTTGCAATTAGTAATGTGAAATGTACTACACAATTTGATGTGTTACGTGATGTGTTATGTGATGCGTGAGAGAGAAAGAGAAAGAAAGAGATACTATTAATATAAAATTGTAGGAGTATCTTACAAATATAGTAAAGTGTAAAAACTAACTGAAAAATATTAAAACTTAAAAAAACAGCAAATTTATTTCGCACAAACACACACACTACAGTATTTATATAAAATTAAAAATATTTTATAAATAATATTGCATCTATGGAAAAAAAGTATTTAACACAGATAGATGAATAATCACTTTTTAAAATAAATTAAAAATCATTTATCGTGGGAAAAGACCTTAGAACAAATCGTTATAGGCCATTGAATCACTTATTCATTGTCAACATAGAAAAAGTCGATAGAACGCAAGGCGGACATTACCGTAGATACTGAACGATTCTGTGAACGCACGAGTCAGTAATCTTCCATTCAGAAAAGTTAGCCGGGCATTTCAGGTTAATTTGCTACTTGCATTCCGCTCAATGGCCACGCGTGAGTGCTACAGATGTAGTAATGAATGGGCGCGGGTCGAGATGCGGATGAGGGTTGCTTTCGCTTAGAGAGTAGCACGTTTCTCTAGATGTCGTTTTGCGTTTGAGTAAATTTTGCCTCGTTATTGTTAAAATTATAAAATTCGGTAATCTTATTTTTAGCAATTTATAATTTATCATATTTTTTTATTTTAATTCTATTTATATTTAAAAGTATATATAATTTAGATTTTAGAAGTATATACATTAATTATAAAGTAAAAATATCTGTTCATAAATATTTGACAAGATATTTAAATTAATCTGCATAATATTTTCCTAACAATTGTATGCATTTATATCATAATTATAACAGAGACTTACAATTAGTACATCTTTACCGTTTCGTAAAAGGTTGCATTGATAACACTTTGATGCAGCTTCATATCTTGACTCTTTAATCAAAATCTACCGCCTGCGGGTCGCAAAAAATGCAGCTGGGGCCCTCCTCCGCTCCTCTCTTCGCGAGCAGCAAAAATCGATAAACACAATCTTCATCGACCCAAGTCCCTCCCTGAAAGTACTTGCGGCTCAACAATCGAAGCCCACGATTACGGTTGATTCCTATCAAATAAAGATCATCCAAAAAAGGGGAATATTACTTAGCCTCCACCACCCGATGCAGGTCGCCGCATCGTCTGTTGAGGGACAGACGTGTCCGTAGTCGCAGTTTGTCGGCCAATGGGACCAGACAGAAACGCAATCGCAATGCAGGCCAATCCCTCTGCTCCGTTCGTCCACCCGCTCTCGCTCGCCCTCCCGTGCCCGGTAATGACAATCATTACCGGGGAATGATTGCAGCGTCGGGACCGCCAGCGCGCCAGCCGCGCTATTGGGGGATGGAAACCACCTTATAGAGTCTCTCCTCGGTCCTCGATGCGAGCGGATTGTCACATGCTCCTGCTTGCACGGCAGAGCGCGTTTCCTCTTCTTCATTCGAGTTCGATTTTGCGGTGGAGAACTTTCTTCGTGGTGTGAGTGACCGAGACATGGCGGTCAGTCAGTCGGGGCGAACACAAAAAAAGTAGCGGTCGGAAGAAAGTTACAGAAGCCATATCGAGGCCACATTACCGGAACATCCGCACCACGTTATCGCTTCTTTCTTCATAGAGTGAACCGCGACATTTCTCTTTTTCATTATACTTCAATTTATCTGTCGTGGTATGAGAGTGTACTGTGCGATGGAACATGGCGACCACTCACGTGTGTTATTTGGGACAGGTGTAACGTAGTGAAGCTATTCTCTGGAACAATCCGTTATTTGGATCGATAATCGATTAATTAAATTGAGATCTGCTAAAGAGTTTTATCAATAACCGTCTTGCATACCGCTCAAATATCGCTATACTTATTGGACAAGAAATACTGAGATAGGGTTTACCAGTTACGTTCCTGATGACTTATTTTGTGAATCGATTGCGATGTATTGTCGATTGTACGTGCAACGTTACGTAGCATTGCCGGTGGCTTTGTTTAGAGTGGCCCTCGACGAGTTCCAGTGAAAAGGTCTCCTCGTGCGTGTTGTACGAGACATAGACGCTTGCATGGCGCACATGTCGTTCTCGATGTACGTACGCTCGACATTGTTACTGCACAATTGACAAACCTCGATCCGATCGTTATCGTACTCAGATTTGTCGACTCCTGAATTTCGACACTCATATTTATCGATCTGTTCCAGTCACATTTTAATGACAGACCTTATCACGCAAGCTTGAGATGAATGGCAAATTTGTACGGTTTCCAGATCAAGGTAACAGTAAAAGGGAACTGAAAAAAGATTGAACAGTATTACATTTTCCGATGAAAAGAACGAATGCTATAGCGCGATTACGTAAACACGTCATGATCGACGAATGTCCATTCATCAGTTCTCATATATTGAACGAAGACGAGAATTAGCAGGTAATTATGGGAGTGTCAGTCACAATTGCATCGTTATATTCCTACGAAAAAATATTATCGAAGCGCTCAAGGTGATGTGCTGCACGTGAAGAATTCAATTACTATTAACATATAGATTTGTGTATGTAACATATAATAAGTCACATTGATTACGCAAAAAGAGAAAACCACTATAACGACTCTTAGGTAAATGTCAGTCTTATATACGAGTATCATTTTTTTTATGTCACTTTAAAGATTCAGAAGACGTTTTTCTTTTTACCATGTTAGTATCAAATATAGCACGTTTATTATATAAAAGGAAACTTGTGTGTGTTAAAAGATCTCTTAGAAAACTAAAACATTCTATTGATATTCTATCATATCAATATAATAAGTAAAACAGTTGAATTCGTGTAAGTAACAGGATTGCCCTAAGAAGTCGTTCATTTTTTTAATCTCCCATTCGTGTAATCTTTGCAATTAAATGTAATAATTGTTTTATACTTCATTTCAGTTGTTGCAGACATTGGCATCGTGCCGAGCTTCACAAAACTTGGAAATCCGACCAGGCTACAACGTTTACGATTCGGGAGTCAGACAATAATTGTCGCTTAAAAACCGATTGCGGATACCTGCGAATTTCTGCTGTCTGCCTGGCTGAGAAAGACTTCCTTGAATTTTTAGAAACTCCAAGAAACCAGTTTGTAAGAACACGGGAAGGATTTGTCAAAGGTAAGGATTAGCCTTTTACGCAAAAAGATACAAATACGTCATGCAAGGTTAAAAAAGGATGTTAAAAAGAGGCCGATTTTTCCTCACGAAGGTGTAAGTAAAAGGAATAGTGTCTTTAATAAATTTTTATCTCCTAAATACGAAAATGTTAATAAAAAGTTCAGGATCGATAGGGAACATCTTGAAAAGATTAAGCATGAACATGGTGTATTATCAGAATTTTAATACTGTATAGAGCTGTCACAAAATGTATTCGTGTGAGTTTTTGAGGGAAAACAAGTGTGTGTGCGTGATAAAAAATCGGCCTCTCTTTAACATTCTCCTTTGCTGCACATTTAGAATTGTTATGTAAATCAAAGCATAGAGCGATAACTTTGCCCTTCGAGGTTAAAACATTTTAAACTCACACATTAATATATTATAGAAAATATCTTACATTATGTGTAAAAAAAACAGTTCACAATAATTAGTAAATAAAATAGTCCATAAAATGTAGTATAACAAAGAGAAATTGTAAAGGTTATCTGAGTAAGTTACTGATGCACTGATCGTATCGGCATTACTTATATTAAAAGCTATAAAGCAAGTATAATTATTTAAAAAATAATTGGCAGCGCGCGATTGATAACTAGGCGCGTAATAATAGACTAACTGTATTCCGGATGATAGGAAAAGAGTATTTGAGAAGATAGGAAGTGAGCTGAAACTTAGGCACACAGCTGCGTTACACGAAGTAAATAAATCACAATAATTACATCTCGTACTATCGATTCTATGGATGCATTCGAGAACGAAATTGCCGTTAGAATCAATCGCGCTGGCGCATTAACTCCTAGATCGTGTCTTGATAGACACAACAACGACCTAAAACAGAGGCGAGCAGTTATCTTCGCGTTCGCGTATGAAGGCGATCGCCTCTTCAGTAGGTATTATCTGATCTTGGATTATAATGATCGTGCCCATTGTATTTAATCGCTATGCGCGCTATTCCGCGATCGAGCGTTATCTCGATCTTTTCGGTAAAACTACGATTTCTTCCGGAAGGCAATTAACGCGTGATGGTTCAACTTGATATTGTTATCGATGTAAACGCCTGTAACGCCAAAAGCGTCTCGTAGAAATGTAAAAAAAAAAAAACATAATCGACAAACAAGTTCCGCGAAGGTACACGCGCAATTATAGATGATGCGATCGCGCTGTTTATTATTTTTTTTTTTTACAATGTATGACATATCAACTCGGTACATTCTTGCAACGTAATTTTCGTTTTTATCACGATAGACAATATGATCCTATACTCACATAATATTTTTTTTTCAATAAAATGTTTTTTTCTCTCCTTGAGGCTAATTCTACAATGTGTTTTTTGTTTCCTGTTTCTTGCTGTTTGTCTCTGTTTGTCTCTTGCCTTTTTGATCAAGAAGGCAAGAGACAAACAGCAAGAAACGGGAAACAAAAAGCACATTGGAGAATTATAGCCTCAGAATTTGACAAAGTTGTAAAATTATATTTTTCAGAATTACGTGATTCATTTTAAGTTTTGTTCTACACAAATGGTATGTAGAGCGTATAACTTTGGAAGTTATTCCTTGCTTACGAAAGGCCGTGCTTTCTCACTAAATCTTGAGAGAGCAAACGTCAGTGTTACAACTAAACCGCTACGCTAAGCAACCATTATTACTCGCAATAATGACAGACGTCCGCGCTTCTGTGGTCTGCCATTCCGGTCAGTCCAGTTTCTACTACATGCTTATACCTCTTTCGCACAACTATCGATTACAAAGTATCGGAGCTCGCCGAGCTGTATTTAAGGAAATGAAAGAACGTACGGCTCAATGGTGACCGCGTTCTGGTCCACACCCGTGTGCGATTCGTTCATGTCGCGTTACTACGTCGCGTATGTACGCTGTTACTGCACGTGTATGCCCCGTAATTTCTGTAGTCGTAAAAAAAAAAGAGTTTAAGAAAGCGCGACACATATAAGACGCCCTACAGGCTAGGTCTAATTAGGTACCTCCATCATGTTACTCTTGCAGAATAGCGGTTCTTCCGCCGTTGCGAACGATCGCTGATTCGTATTCGCCGGAATTACATTGATACCGATGCATCGCATAAGAAATAACGTTTTTCCAGATGTAAGTTTCTTACCGCGGGATTCTCTTTTCCGTGTAAGCGAACACGCTTTCCGTACAAAAAGACATTAAGTACTACATTATTCGATTGCAAGTGAAACGCCACAATGTTACAAGTCCAGTTCACTTTTCTTCTACGTTGCTTAGAGGAGCCTTTCTCCAAAATATCAACTGCATAACATCAAAGAGCTCAGGGGTATATTTATGGAAATAAAAAAATAATGGAAAAAGGAGAAAAAGAGAGACGGAGAAAGGAGATACCGCGCGAGACTCGATGCTGGCCGCGTTGCTATATCCACGCCCGTGTGCACACGTTCTCCATTGCAGCGCGCTTGTGCATGCACATACAGGACATGTATACGGAAATACAGTACCCGTTTTCTCTTTCTTTTTCTCTTTCTCTCTCTCTCTTCCTCTTTTTCTGTTTTTTTTTTTTTCCCCCTATCTCTCTCGGTGTTGTGCGTTCTTGCTCGCCGCGGAAAACATAATGATGGCGAGCGAGCGAAGCTGCGAGCGTTCGTTCGTTCGTTCGTTCGTCTGGGACTCGTGCTGGAAACCGGCGATAAGGAGGGAGTGTCTACTGCCGCCATAATGATAGCCCTGAGCGCCTCTCCGACTCCGCTGCACCGCTCCGCGTCGCTCTCTATCGCAGCGGCAATGCACATGCACCGAGAGCGCGGAACCGCGCCGCGCCGCACCGCGTTGTGCACGCGCGCGTGCAGGGACTTTATATGTCACACTGCAGGTATATACATATAAATAGGCGAACGTTCCCGAAACTTCTGCAGATATCTCTCACGTTCCCTTTGACTTTCTACGCGCGCGTCTTGTAGCGTCACAGCGACGATTCGATTGACAATTCAAAGCCCCTTAGAGAACGCATGGATGATATCAATATAAATTTGTACCTTCGTTCTCGAAAGCACGCACATCGAAGGCGTAAGAATGATGCTCCCTCTCGAGAAGGAAAGACGCTCTTCAATTCATTGACCTCGATTCGCGACGCGAATAACGAATGTTGGCGGAGTACGCTGATTACTGCTTTTAAAGGAATATCTGAATACGTAGGCGGCGACTGATTCGAACGTACTTTGACTTAGGTTTAAATGAAATTTAACTTTATTGCTTATGTAACATTGCCGACGGGCGAGCATAATGTTTATGGGATAGAAGGTAGGTGATAAAAAATTCATGCAGTCGTGTGAGTTCCCCGACATCAACTTGCTACGTATGTATGTACACCTCTAGGGTAGCCCTAGGGACGACACGTAGTTACTTATTGACGATGCAAATTAATTTTTAAGTGACTGCTCGTGTATTGCACATGATTCAAGTACAGTGAAAGGCACATAGGAAATTTCATGTTTAATTATTAGAACAAAAAAAGGAAATATAGATTTTTATTACAATGTTGTCCCGCCGTATATGAGAGCTTTTCGGTTACATGTTTTACCATCATATTGCGAAGCTCGATATGCAACAAAAGGAAGAGGATCGTTTTATCTCTGTTTTAACACGAATTAAGATCAGCTTAACTATTTCGAATCTACTAAACTGATTTTACGCCCATCTCGGCATTACGATTGCATCAATATTTTAACCCCGAGCGGTTAACACGATGAACATTATCGGCCGAAAAATCGCACCGCAAAACTCCCTGCAGGTAATTCGTGCTCAACCCCGATCTCGTGCGATACTCGAGTCCCCGATCGAAGGGCACCACACCCTTGGCCGGTACCGCGACGTAGCTGCGAGGGTTACATCGGGCACACGTAAGCGGGAACCGGTGTACGCGGTCCCCACCATTGGTCGGGCCGGTTCAGATTCATTAGCACGCGAACGGTGATTGGCCGGCCGTGAGGCGCTCGTCTTTTTGCTTTCCGCGCGCGTAATGACGTGCTGCGCGTCTCAGCCTATATGCAACCGAGCGATCGTGCATGGCAGATAGGTTCTGCCCGCGTCTGGTTGTATGTGCATCGCCCACCGTGCGCATATGTATATAGGAAGCAACTCGCCGAAGGTGGAAGATATCTCGGGGGGGGGAGTGTGGAGTTACTCGCATCGCAAATGGGCCTCCACCACGCAGCTCTGCCTCAAGCAGGCTTCGAAGGGATATATCTACGCCCTTTCTCCCTCCTCCGTTCACCCCCGGCCAGGGACGATTCTTCAAGGGCGGCTAAATAGTTCGATCGGGATTTTCATTCCCTGCATGAGGCTGTAATCGTAGAAAAGATAGGGTTACTCTGAATATTGCAATTTCACGATGGGGGAGGCTCTCGGGATTTTCATGTCTTACTTCTATATCCCTTCTTTGTTATTATTATACTCTTTAAATTTAAATGCGAAAGGAATTTAATTCTCTGTCACCAGTTCGGTAACGTTAATATCACAAAGAAGAATGTTTTATATTTGCTATCAAAGAAAGAAAAAATTGTTTATTTATAATTTATAAGAATAATTTTATATCGAAAATATGCATAACAAAAATGCATGAAATATCATTTTTTCATTTCAAAGAATAGTAATTTTCTTACATTTTTTTTTACCATAAAAAGAATTTTTCCGTGTTGTTATATAATTACAAAACCGGGAATAAAATCACTTTTTGTCGTTCGCTTTTTTCTCTCGTAGGCTATTACATGCGTAATCGAGCGCCAGATACGGTAACGTATATCCGAGCACTTGTGAATGTATAAGAAATTAGATACACGTGCATGCAAAAGAAGACACGTACATTAAGGTGCAAATTTCTGTCCGCAAAGAAACACCCACTTAAACTCAAGAAAGATATTTTTAATAAGGATTTATGTTAATTCGAATAATTATGCGTAATATATTAGGTGTCTTAAGGTAAACACATGTTCTTGATTTTATTTAATAGCCAATTTACACATGTTACATACGATCAGACTCTTATATCATGCATTAATAAGAATATTGGTATTCAAACATTGTCTGATTACTTTCAGTACATACAAAGTAGCCTGCAGCGACGTGTAAATTTGATAGTATCTTTACTCCGCGCAAACCGACGTATACCGTCTGAGGTGTAATCGACATATAACTTTTCGTTAATTGTCTGCATGATTATTTCCTCTTAACGTCGTAATAGATTGTAAGAGCATGACTCCCCAAATTGTGGTGCTTGAGGACCAATGCGGACATGTCGCGACAGTGCACCCCTATATATGCGTACTCGAAAGGGTGTCGAGTTAGGCGTAGAGTGGCCTCGTAGAGTTCTCGAAAGTGTCATTGAAAATTCGATGTGCAACGCTCGCGAGGACGCTGAATTAATGCGCTGGAAACAATTGTTTCTTATTGTTAATTATCCGGCGATGTTTCCTCACTGCGCGAGCACGATCCTCGGTGCGAGAGGTGTGAATGTCGGGAAATAATTAATGACGTGGGACATTATCGGTGTTGACGGTCTAACTGCCGTCGTTGCGTTCGTTTAATGATACCAGTGATGATATCCACGAGGCGTAATTAATAATTGCTGTTCATGGACATTATGTGTTTCTCTTTACATACCATAGAACGTGGACAAGATCTTAAGTAATCTAATAGAACCTTTTCAAATGTTTTTTTTCTTGTCATTGCATTGCAGGGATATTATTGATATACTTATAGTGAACAATTATTAATTTCAAAAATCGATCTTTTTCGTTGTGTTAAATTTTACGCATATTAATACACTTTTTGTAAAACTTTCTCTCCTTTTTTAATGGTATCGAAATATGCATCGTGTGTATGAATGTTTGTATGTCGAATGAATTTTTTGGCCGTCGGAAGCAAGTCGGGGAATATACTCTTTTGACATTTCCGCTGTTATGCCATTGTGGAATTCTAAACTTGAAATGCTCAACACGTGGAAGATTTTAATTTTACATTTTTTTTTTCTCTGTTTCCGCAGTCGCGCGGCTTCAGATATTAAAAGGCGTGCAGCGCGATGTGTATCAAGTGCATCAAATAGAGGCCATGTGTATCATCACTGTGTAAATTCACGAAGTCGGAGCTCAGTGGAGATTATATAAATACGAAAACATGCAATTACGAAGCAGCACGCAACATTGTTTTTAATCATCGCTTCCTCGTTCTTTGTTTCAGATTTTTTCTCAGTCAACTTTGACACGCGGGTTCTTTTGTACGCACCATTTATGTGCGAAGCTTAACTTTTTGCTTTACGGCGCGCCTAGTATTACCGCACTCTATATTTATACTTCATGTAGAAACGATTTACTGTTTACTTCGGTGGAAATAATTCCACAGAAATAACCAAATAGTCAGAAAAATTTTCTCTAATCGCAGTATTTTTTTATTCAAAACTAAATTGGTATAAATAAAATTTATGTTCTCACTCTATTTGTAAATTGTTAACACAAAAAATTCTGTCAATAATATAATAGTATAACTGTTTTTATATTAAAATACAAATTATTATAGCATTAAGAATCTTGAGAAGTTTTATAATTCATTTGTAAAAAAACGAGAAATAAAATTGGCTGATTATATTCTGATAAATATTATCATAATTTATTAATAATCAAAGATCAATTGGTAAATATAAAATAAAAATACAGCACCAAACTTTTTATTTAGCACATTTATCTCAACTTAACAATATAAACACGAAAAAAATAAAACAAATAAAAATATTTGTAATCAATCGAGATCTATAATAAGTTTGCCAGCATTTTGAATTATTCTTCGACAAATGCAGACACAAAATGGCCATTCAAACGTGACTCCGCGTTAGCAGATATGGATCGCGCCCTCCCTGACGGTCGGAGGAATCCCTCTCGGAGGAAGGGGAGAATAGCAAACGACCAGAGGACGGGGTTGGTGTTACCATGGCAACAACGATCCCTCAGTAGCCGAACCCTCCTACACCCTTCATTCAACTCTGCCACCCATATAATCCCCTCAAACTCAAAGACAGCCACTGCGCAATTTTCGCGAGAGGATACATGCTTTCACGGTGTATCACAAGAAGAAATTTTAACGCGTCTGTCAACAATCGCACGAAAAAAATTGAATGACAAGAGAAATTAATATAGATATTACTATATAAATAACGTTTCAATTATATCTAATGCTATTAAAATATTTTGAAATAATATTTTGTTTATTTGAACGAAAAGTTAATCGATTAATTCGAGTATATCAGAGTTTTTTGAAACTCTGATATTTGAATTAATTGATTGTTTGCGTGATTAAGGGTATTTCTCAAGTACTGACTCGATAGTAAAATGTTATTTATAGAAAACGAGGATTAATTCCGATGAAATGTAATTGTTCTTGATGAAAGGATTAATCGGAAATGTCAGTAATTTTCAATCGATATTATTATGACTTTAATTCGCGGGGATTGTTTCGCACTAACATTTGAAAATGATTGCTACTTCGATAATGCTCAAAGATAACCAATGAGAGAGGCAACAAGACCTAAAATTACGCGCGTTAGCTCTCAACGGGTAGAGAATACAATTCGTGATGTAATTGTAAGTACAAATCGCGGATATATTTGCTGCGCCGGTTACGTATGTGATTGCAATTAAAGTTACTTCAATAATTGATAGTCCCGTGCGAGAACGCGTTGATCCGCAGAAAGCGATGCAGAAATCACTTCTAGGAATTTAACGTATATAATCATTCCTCTACGTGATTGCGTAACATAATTTTCATATAATCTGTATTTCTCCCATCTTTAAAAGGATTATCGTGGAAAAACTATTTCACGAGCAATTTTCAATAATATGCAGACGAAGATTATGTAAGTACGAAAAAGTATGTAGCTCTGCCTTAATACCTGTTAATTGTGTGTTGAAGAGCGAGGTAAATTGATATCGTCTAATATCATGTAATGTTATCATGTAATTACCGGAAGTTAGAATTATAGTATAATTCGATTAAACTAATGGAACTAACGGTATGATCGAGAATAATTTGTTGATAGGCGCGCGTGTGTGAGATGCACTTATTATATTTTATCTTAAGCGACAAATATTTAATCTATCAAGACGTAATATTTTATTCAATCAGCATCGCCGACCGAGCTATTAACTCTTTTTTCGCTGCAATTTAGATTCCCCTAATCTGCAAAGACGAGATAAGAAATGTGACATGAATTCGAGGTGATATTCTCTCCCGCCTCTATTTCTCTCCTCGATATCGACTCTCCTCGTCTCGATTCGGTAACCCCATCGATCGCGCATTTACTCCTGGCTTCGGCAGAACAGACATCGCGAGTTAGAGGCGACGACTAGGTGGAAAGTCTTCGCGACGTCTAATTACTCTCTCTTCTGTAGAAGTTAAAAAGGGCACGGCCGACGGACGGGCCTCTTTGTCGGACGCTTAACGAAGCGTCAAAAGGCTACCTCGAACAGTTCAAGTCTGACCCAAATAAATATTCATGAGATACGTGGCCGACGCGACGCCGCCGCCCGCCGCCGTTCTCCTTCCGTTCACTAATAATTTTTCCTTTTTTCCCCTATTATAATATTGCTTTCTCGCCCTAAAGAAATACGCATACATATATGCGTAAGCGACTTTATATACGTGGGCGAAAAATCTGAAAAAGGCTCTTGTGGGAAGGGAGCAACGCGGCTGATCGCATATTGTAATATCGTCCGGCCGATTAACATAATATCTCTGCTCCTTTCGTATTCAAAACGGGCCACCGCCGCGGCTCGGATAATGGTACTCCCGATCCGTGTTTATACTAATGCTAGGTTTGCCGGGACGAGCTCTAAGATCATAATGAGGCTTCGATCGAATTAGGCACACAGAAGGGTGTCTCTCGTCGCGCTCCCTCTTGATTCCGCTCCTGACTCCGCCGACGCTCCGTCTTTTTGCCCTGCTTGTATTAAAATCTCGTGGATAGCATGCGATATATTTTTTTTACAGGATGCATCATTAGGGGAGGGGAGGAAGGGGGAGAGTGACTACGAGGACTCGTACTGTTTAGCAGTCGTTTTATGCCACGATCTTATTAAAAACGGTTCGACGAAGACGGTCGCCTAGACTTAAATACCGTTTTCTATTGGTTCTTTGTGATACTTCGTGGAATTCGAAGCCGATTGACGAGTTTCATAAGTATAATTTAGTATATATTGTGTATTAGAAAGTTCTGTTGACAGTTAAATACTTGTTATAACATTTTAAAACTTTATTATATTTAATCAACGGTATAATATATGCACATATGTGTAATATTAAGAAAGATAATGCTATATCACTTTATAAGTGATAAAAATTCTTTTAAATATATATATTTACAAAAGTTAATTTTAGATATAAAATCTATTCATTCATTGTCTTACATTAATTTGATTTAATGCAATTCTTGTGATACGAATTTTTCCCTCGCACAATTCGTTGATAATATAGATTGATGGTTAAACATTGACATGCCTTGGGGATATTTTGTGCCAATAATTATTGTGCCAATGAATTGTGCTACTAGGGTTTTTTATACTCATTTAACAATCGGTCGATGATTCAAGAGATGATGCGAGGAAAGTAATTCCTCGTTCGGCGAAAATCAACAGTTTTCCCGCGAAACGAGCTTAAAATCTCCCCCTCGTCGGTTGGAGAAGTGCCATTAGCGGCGAACGGAGCTTTAGAAGCTCCTCTGGCTTTCCCGCGTCGCTCGTTATTCTCTCGTTGTCAATGACGTTCGTAATATTGCATCCATTTCGTCCGCCACCCCTCGTCGGGGTTGACTGAATCGCTGCCTTTTAATCCTAAGTGCGGAACAATGCCGTTGGATTCTCGTGATGACAAATGCAAACTTCTCCTCAAATTTCCCGAAGTTCTCTCATTAAATATTGTTGAAACAAAACATTTTATATTCGTGTTAAAATATAGTATAAATTATTATCTATAAAATGTAATATATATATATATATATATCTTATATATTAAAAAATATACGCGTTTATTTTTTTCTTCTAGTTGCTGTTAAATATTCAAGATAATGCGAGGGAATAGTATAAGTGATGTATGTCTTTTAAGTATAATTCACATTATTCTTAAAAGAATATTTTCTTATAATTTGTATCTCTTGAATCTTGTTTATAATATATGAGTTCATATTGCAGAAGTTCAAAGAGCAAGTAATGTTTATATTTCAACGTAACCTTAAGACACATTGCATTGTACACTAAACTCACACTAGCGTTAATTTCACGTATTGCGCCACTCTCTGTTTGCGGGAAATGGCACGATAACCACACGTCAGCGTGAACCACAATGATGCGTTCGGCGAAATCAGTGTGGCTTTCTTCAACATACGCGTGAGCAAAAACGCGAATGCCGCGAACGTTGCACCGCTATCCCGGCTAGTGCACGCGGGACGCAACGTTGGGGTTCCGGCCGTTTATGCCGTACATAAAGCACACCGCGATCCAAAGCACGGAATTTCGGGATTAATGCGTTTTTAATAGTGACATAACTACGGCCGCTCGTTTGCCAGCGGGTTTTTTTCCCCGGCACGACGCGCCCGCTTCACGGAAAGTCCGAAATTGCGTAGCGGCGGCGGAGTGGATTTTTAACGAGTCCCGGAAAGGGTGGCAGGAGATAGGGGGGGGGGGGGGAGGCAGAAAATCGTATGCGTATACGTTGTAAGCGCGGGAATGCGCATCTTTTTTCCAAATCTCGAAGAGTACCTACGAAAGCAGAAGGCTACAAAACACGCATCTCTCGTTACACTTTTAACCGCCGCCGATTTGACAGATGAGAGAAATCTTAATACGTCGATACGACTGCATATTTGTCATTCAGAAACATTCCTAGCTAAGCGCTTTGTGTAAGTGAATCTTCAGCGAAATATAATCATTGTAAGCATTAAATTGGTTATAATGCTCAATTACTTTGAGTATTAAAAGGATTTTAGAACAATTTAATACTCACAATAAATAATTAATCTTTAACCAACTTATTAATACTTATATTATTACTAAATTTCTTTAAGGAAATGAGAAAGATATCCCCTCAAGAGAGAGATTCTTTTTGTGTATCATTTGTCGTTTCTCTGTTATATAATCTTTTATTTTGACAAAAGTAAAGATACGTACTATTTCTTGTTTAAGTGGCACGCAAGATCTTTAAGTTGCAGCATAAGTATAATCAAAAGTATATGTCGTGACTAGATCAATAATATTTTGATTACACTCCCAGACAGTATATAAATCAGGACATAAGATCTCTTAAAGACGTCTTATATGTCTCGATTTTAGACATGGCGCTATCTGAATTATTACACGTGTAAACATTACATAAAATCATACGATTATACGTGCAATTGAAACAAATATGTTTCTGAATAACAGAACAAGGATATTATTTTGCAGCCAAAAGATGAACCTTGTTACACAACAGTGTTTCACGCGAGCCTCCCTGTTTGCCGCCATTTTGGGATGGAGCTGAAGATGCTTCGTTGCACAACTCCCTCTCCATTCTACTCTCGTTCGTTTTTTTCGCAGATCGCTTCGTCGTCCTAATCATTGTTATTACGAGAGGTCGCCCCGTTCGCACACGCGCTTTCTCTCCCTCGTTCACATCCCCATGCATCCCCCGTTCGCGCGGTCTTCTCCACCCTCGGCGATAGATTTCGGTCAAGCCAATTACATTTTTTCCCCGGTCGTGGAAAGAATAAAACTATGATACTCTCGACCGGTATCACGCCGCTCCCCACCTGCCCCGAACAACATCGGCCGAGCTCAGAAACCCCAAAAACGATCTCGCAAAATTCGTAGGCGCGACAGACGCGTCTAATGCCAATAATCATGGCAGCGGATCATCATCTCGTGATCTTTTCGTAGTATCGTATTCTAATTTCCGCACATAATTCTCGGATCCCTCTTCACAAGAATACATGAAAAAATATCGACGCCAAGTTTCTGCCTTAATTAATACGCGTTCTTTAATATTAAAATCTGCTATTGAAGATAGTAATTTATCAAAATTGTATACATACGATATATTTAAAAAATTGCGCAAAAATCTAATAAAATCCACCGACGTTTCCGAAGAATAATTTGAAACAATAATAATAAATAAGATAAACAAGATACAACCTATAATATAACGAATTGTACTCTCAAATCCCATATGAAGTGAAAGATCGAGTTAACACGCGTTCTCGTTAAGGGGCCATCGTACGAGACCATTATCGAAAAAAATCTAGGTAGCCATAGCGTATTATCGGGATACCACTGGGGCAATCAGGAATCACGAAGTCGTCGTGCTTCACACGCGAATCTTGTTACTCTCCGATTACGAGGCCTAACGAGTGCGTCACGGCGTCCTCTTACGATCCCGAAGACAGCTGGTCGGCCGGAGGAGGCAGAGAGGGTCTCGTCGTCAATTTTCTGCCCGACAGATCTGCGAATCCGCGTCGCCGATCCGCTCCCCTCGATCTAAGGCCCTCCACCCGCGCCCGCGCCAGCCTCGCCGGCTCTCCTTCCGACGCGTTCTCCATCCTCATAGTGTCTCCCTCGCTCCACTGCGAGCCCAGTAATTGATATTATTATGGGCCAGAGAGGCCCTCCCATTACGTTATAAATGTTACACAGGTCGATTACCGCTCTTTGTTCCGGACATGCTTACATTGTCCGCGAACAATGCTGGGCCCTCTTCCTCCGCCACCTCCTATTCCCTGGACCCGGCGCATCGTACGCGAAGGAAGTGGAGGGAGCGGGGGAGAGTTAACCCCACGATTTAACCTAAGAGATATCGAGATATCGGTATCGCGTTCTTTTCTCAGCGCGATAGTAGTGGCGTTCCCCTCTGATCATCCAGATGAGAATTTGATATTTATTGGGTTCATTTGTACTTGTCGGTAAAAGTCAACCCTCGGCTACCCTTGTTATACAGGTACAGAATATAAATATAAAAATGTTAAACACATACATATATATAAAAATTCTTTTGTAAACACTTGTAAATAAAAAAACGAATAAGTGATCTCAGGCTGAACGAGTATTTAAATTACTAATTATGAGTAAAATATGAATGGAGCTGTGCTCTGTGAGTGCCAACATGAATTTTTCAAGATGCGCTGTGTACATGATGTATACGCGGTTGTAATCGCGTTATGCTCCGAATGCGTTGGTCACGATCGACTCAACCTGCACTTTCAATCACGATATTATATGCGACGTAGCGTAAACAGCTCGTATATTTAGAATCAGCTAGAAATACAGTAAGTTGATATACATATACCCATATGTGAATAGCCATTTTAAAAGTTAACATTACAAATGCAATGAGAAATTTGATTAAATTAAATCAAAGTTTAACCCTTTACGCTCGACGCATTTTTCATTAAAATTTAATGAATTCCTTATAGTTGACATAAAATGATATATATATATGTATATGTAAATTAACATTTTATATTATAAAAAAAAACTTATATTTTTATACTTTAAAGTTAGTCCAGATGTCAAACATAAACAGTCATTGTTGCCTCTCATTCGCCACTCGAGTTGTGTTGCTGCATCAAACCTAAATGGCAACTGTGAGTCGCCATTGGTGTGTAAAGGGTTAATTATCTCGGAAAACTTAAGTTATCGATAATGTGTTACATCAAATTATTAAAATTATATTATTATAGAATTACATAAATTATATAACGTTACGATGTTTGTTTATCATGTCACTTTATCAATGGCGTTCCGAAAGTATTTTCCGCGCAGCCACGTGTGTGGGGAACAATTGCAGGTGCGATTCGGGCCGTATAGCCAAACAAGCAGATGCTCGCAAAAGGAGCATGCGAATCGCAACAATGCCGTGGCAAGGCCGAAAACACGCTGCAAAGGGCCCGAACCCCTTCGATTTTTAATTTGATCCCTCTTCGGGGCAGCGCGTTTTGTTTAATGGCGAAGGCGGTAACCGCGCACGGACCCGCCAACCAATGGCAGACTGGCTGGAAATCATACACGGGATCGCCGGCCGCGCAGCGGCCTCCGAGAGTGGAGGTGAGGTACGGTTAGACGAGGTTTATGCTCGCTCCCCGCGTCTCCTTAACATTCGACGGGCCTGTCCCGGCACGGCATTACTCTCGCAAGAGGTGGGGCTCCCTCTCTTCGATCGGCGTTAGGCTATTTCTTCTCCTTCTTCTACCATCTTCTTTTCCTCTTCCTCCTGCTCCTCCTCTTTCTTCTTTGCATTTTCTTTCTCTTCTTTCTTTCGCAGCCGCGTGTCTCTGGTGTCTTCGTTATTCTTGCACTCGCCGAAATTCGCATTTGAAATGTATGTATGATATACTTTGGTACCGGATAAAAAATACAAATGTAAAGTGAGAATTATATATATTTGGTAAAAAGATTAAGCAATAAGAAGCTATGAAGGATAAAAAAATTAATATCTAATGTGTCACGGAGAAAGAAAAAGTTTTTGATGGACAATAGCGAGATACATATATCACTAAAATATATAAAATCTCATCCCTGTCAAAAATTGAAAATCTTGTAAATTCGTTCCTGTGCGGCTTTATGTAAAATATTATATTAAAAAAATATAATTTTTACAATATCGCGCGTTTCTAAACAGATTGCAGCAACATTCCAACGTTCCAGTAATATTGCTGCAAGCTTCTTTGCTGTACAGTCGCTATATTAATTATGAATTTAATCGCAGACAATAGGTGGGTATTGAGTTTTCCGGCCGACCCTCGAGGGAATCTTCCACTTCTCCGTATACCCCGCAATTTTCCCGCGAGAAATTACAAAACTCTTTTGTTTGATATTATCGGTAGAAAAAGGAGAATGGAAGTCTAAACAATAATTAAAATGCTGCGACAACATCGGCATTGATAAACCGTTCGTTAGGTATACCGCCGCTCGGAATACATAAAATGTAAATGGCCAATTAGCTGCAGAAGCTAACAAAGCTTCCGTTAATCCGTTCAGTCAGTAATTTGCAACGCGACTATAGGATAAACCGCGGCAGACATGTGCAATGAAAAAGGGGTTTCTCTGCGAGGGTGGCATATGATCACCCTTTAGACGCGGAGTCGAGTAGAGCGGCTTTGCACATCGACACCCCCTGGTAAATCACACACTTAGGTCAGAAGTAATTTCTAATGTAGCGAGCTGCCGCACTTATATCACCAATAATTACACTTGCCGCGCATTCTCAATGCATTTTAAATTCAAGTATACACCCGCCACTAAACGATCTCTCGCTAAAATGTTCAATAATAATCACTGCGTATACACTAGTTTCTGCCTGGTATTGCACGTGAGTTTCGCCGGACGATTCGACGATTTAGGTCATCGATACGAATCCGTCGCTGTGCAAATTTTTAATAATGCTCACTGTGATCGGGAAAACGTAGTGAAATCTATTTGGACAATCAAGGAGAATCTCATACGTGCTACAGCTTGTTGATTTCGAACGCGACATCAGCAATTCTTTTTTTTTTTTTATTAAAAAGTCTAGTACAAATTTAGATATAGCTTGTGTAATACAAGCAGAAAAATCAGCACCAGATTTTGGTTTTAGATAGCATGATTCGTAACAATCACGTGACAATGCGTTGCTTGCGTGCTTCATGCCCGCGGTTCGATCAGGTCGCAATTTTCACCTGGTCTATCATCGGCGAGTTTAATCGTAAATTGTACACGAGGATAAAATGGTGTCTTTATCAGCTCTTCGCCGTCATTTTGAATTGGCGATTTATCGCTTCCGCGTAATTGTGAAATCGTAGCGAACGACATTATCAGACACCGCAGTCCTATGCAATTCTTTCCTTTCCCCAAAGAAAAGTTCAATTATAAATTAAATGTAAAAAGTACTGTGTCATCATTCACTATATCGGGACGTACAATTAACGTAAATTAAGGATCGATTCGCGTAATTACTTAATTAACCATTGCGTTAATTCTGGGACGTTAACCCATTGCGCGTTTATTCATTAACGCGGAGCCGGCTAATCAATTCTACAGACAATTTGTTTAATTATTAAAGTGCAACCTTCGCGTGTCGCACCGTCGCTAAAATATTCTAACCGCGATTCCGATCAGGGGGAACACAACAGCGCGTTTATCAGCGCAGCCATTATAAATCTAAAAAAAAGCGATGCTATACATTGTAAGGACACGCACGTGGTCAGGTCGATCCTCGCTGGTTTCACTTACTTCTCCGTGGAATCTTGTTTCTCTCTTTTTTTTTTCCTTTTTTTTTTTTGGGAAGCTAACACACGTGCATGCGAGGTTTCTCGGTAAATGCTAAAACGTCGTGCGAGCGGGCACTGAAAATTAGCATCGCCGCCATTGATGCGCCTGCTGCCCCTTTGTCGATTCTTGCATGTATTGATCGATGCCACCGTAATTTTCGTATCGCGTGCCATATCACCTGCCACCTTTCCTTTCCAGTGCAAACCATATCGGCTCGGACGTTTTTCCCTCAAAGTCGCATTTTCTTTTTGCCGCGCGGTCAGCACGAGAGCGGTCGAGCGCGCGCGCTCGCTCTCGCGCGCGTTACGCGTACGTTAATTTTCTCCGTGAGCGTAAGTTTTTTTTTTTTCTTCGCGACCACTAATTCTGCGACGAAGGATCTGATTAATCGCTTTGCAGATAAAGAAACGCGCAATTACTGAACAAAATTGCGCATGGCCGCAACTTAATTGCCGCATATTGAATGCGTAAGACGAGATATTAGGATATATGTAAGTAGTAGTAAGTTTCTTTTTTTATTAATGTAATATATGTATGGATAATTTGTCTAAAAGATATATATAATTATATCAGAAATACATGTAACAGAAATTATAAATGATACATTTTTAACTCTAACATTGCAATTAATTACTCATTACATTCGAATAAATTGCATTTATTTTTGAATTCTTGGAATTAATATGCATATTATAATTTAAGTTGAAATTTGAACTTCCATCTATATCATTACTGAAATATTTCTCTTATAAGCCTCTCTTTTTTATACTTTTATCCACCCTCTGCGCGTTTCGTGTTCGCTCTTATTGGCGTCGGATCTGCGCAGCCCCAGCATCGTAATGACGTTTCCGTGTTTTTTCATGTTGCAGGTGCAGCACGGGGACAGAAAAAAAGTAAAGAACGAGAACCTTGAACCAATCGTAAATGGCACGGAGTGAAAGCGATCGGTCACCACGTTTTTCCCAGAAGAGCGCGAGTCACAAAATTATCGGCTTGTAAATCGAACCGAAGGATCGCGTTCCTTTTGCAGCAAATAAGCGGTCGTCCGGTAATCCAGTAGCGAATCGAGCTCACGAAACGTCGAAAGTGACGAGAACGCAATCTCCAATTATTAAACCATTCGACTAGACAAGTACCTGTGCTAAACATGATAATCGTTTAGGATCAAAATTGCATTTGCCTTCAAGATAATATTTTGTGTTGTCAATTTGATTTTTGCGATCTACGAGAAATTATATTAAATATGTTTTCTAAATAAATATAGTTTGTATTTTATTTTCGCCTCGAAAAGGATTTAAATCCTGCAGAGTCGGGACTTGAAACGTTTGCTTTAACTTCGTTTGGTAAGTACATCCCATTTGGTTGTAAATTATCTATCGCATTACGAACACAATTGGCGCATCAACATCCGCGAAGGCTCACGAGACATTTTACTTGTATTAAATAAATGTGATAGTATTTATAGATAAAATATATACGCCGTCACATCTTGAAGTACGTGTAAGATCTTTCGTAACGCGTTTTACGTAAACAAAATTTTATTTTGTTATGACTTATTAGATAAAGGCGAGTAGACATTGCATTCATATGAAATACTTTGGAAAGAGATTGTAGATGATACGTCACACCTCCGTTCCAGAGACGAGACGAGATAGTACGGCGACACTTCGCGGACAATACTCCGTGACTCGCACGATTATACGCGAGCACAGCTTAATCACCGTAATAGAGCGGCCATAATGGCTGATACGATCTGTATTTGCTCGTTAGATTCGAGCTATGCTCTTCCACGCGTGCGAAAGAGCGCTATCCGTCTCGCCTACGCGTATACAAATGGCAATTACACTGGGGAGTAATCTTGCGTATAAATTTCTGCGTAATAATATACCATGACAATGATGTGACATGAATTAAACGTTACAATTAATGCAGGTATATATTTGCATTTTTCAAGTTTATCTTCGACTTTTTTGACCTCTTGATGTACACTGCGACACATACATTTATCTGATCGTTTTCATCATAAATCCATCACAATAAAAATTTTTTCATCATTCAATTAAGAGAAATGACTATAATTTATTATAATAAAAATCTCCATCATTTAATTAAGAGAAATGACAGTAATTTATTATAGAAACTGGCCCGTCATTTAATTAAAAGAAGTGATTACTCAGTGTATTCTTTAATGTTCGCTAAAGAAGAAATGAAATTTGAGCTAATGCCAGTTTCTTGTACTTCTAATTGCGTTTCTAAGACAATATCTCTCTTTGGTAAATAAATCGGGAAGTAAGATAAACGAGATATACGTTACATCAGAATGAATTACGAAACCGCTGTGTGAAGCCGAAGGCGTAAATGGCGTAGGATTTGATTCCAAGGCGTCTGAATTCCGCGAGCACATCGTCGTTGTCTAATTGAGTCATCGTGTCATTAATCCTGTAATAATCCAGCGAGTAATTCTCCTGGTTCTAAACAGTGTTGTGGATCAAAGTCGCGGGACGGACAACGCAGGAAGATCATACGTAGATCGATGTCCAATTAGGTCCAATTACACGCATGAATAATCGGTTACGGTCGGTGAAAGAAGGTTTATCCCTCGAAGCAAAGCAGTACATCTACGGGCGACAGGTTTTGCAAGATCGCTTGCATCGATGAGACAAAGAGGGGACAATTCTCCGATGAAAGGAGGCGTCAGTCCGAAGGCTCTTGTGAAATCTACGGCCATGTTTCGTCGGTAAAATAATTAGTAACTAAATGGTCAACGTAGGCGTATAAATTGGGGAAATGTGTGCTAAATTATACGGAAATTAAAATTCCTTTTCGAAGTAAATTCTATGGATTATAAATTAAAGTAAAAATTTGTAAAAAAAAATTGAGAGGCAAACGTTATCAGAAGTAATAAGTTACTCTTGAGATTAAAAAGTAATTTCTATTAATATTTAATATCAATTATCATCTGTCTATAGACACTTTTATATTTCTGTCAAATATTACATTTATATTATTTTCTTCAAAGTTACAATATTTTCGCTTCGGATTGCACGGATCCTATATAATAAATATTGTAACGACTGCATCTGTCTGACTTAACACAGTTCTCTCTCGTTGGAATTCAAACGATCGCGAGACCTCGCAGATCACGAGCGGCCGGAACATCGCGTGCTTCCGAAATATTCCGGGAATATGCTAATTACCAGTTAGTTTCTTGTGGCACTGCGACTGTTTCTACCGGCGATGCCCTCTTTAGCCTTCGTTCGTTCTCGTTCCTTTGGTCTCGTAGCTTCCCGCGATATTGCCGTTCTTTGTCCACCGCAATACCTGCCGGCTGCGCTTCGTTAAACATGCGATGGATTGCTCCTCCGTCGTTACCTCTGACTTTTGTTCTTTGCGGTGACATTGTTTATCGAACGACTAGTCGCGCGTTCGTGTCTTACCGGCCAGATACTTGCGAGCGAGTGACAGTGCTGATTGTTTTAATGTCTGTTAAAAACTACATTCAACAAAAAAGTATTGTGATGTTTTAAAGACTATTGATTACATTGTTAAAAATAATTATCTTTTTTACTTAATTCAAAAATATCTTTATTTAATATAAACTTTCCACCTTAAATATTTAATTAATTCGGCTTCTTAATTTATCTTTTTTGAAAACCACATATATTCAATAGTATAGAATACACTGTTCATTAAATTTGCGTAAATAAAATTTCTTCCACAAAACAGAATTAATATATATTGCAAAAAATATTTATCATAAAAAATATTTTAATTCGTACAAACGGATTCATTCATATATACTTCTTTAATCAGTCTCCACATTTCTGCGTGTCACGTAAACGCGGCAAATTCTACCGTGTCGGTGCAGAGCGAGAGAGAGAAAGAGAGAGAAAACTGAATAAATCTAAAACTGCATAAATGAAGCTTTTCAGAAACATGAATTTTATTATTTTAGCCACGCGTAAGTAAAGGCCGCGAGTGGATATCGCGTGTAAATGCAAGCGTATTCAATTAATGCAGAACGGATGTTGTAGAATGGCGATACAGCGCAAGGGACGCGCTCCTCATTCTCAAAACAGGAGAGCTGCCGTGTATGCTGTAGAGTTAATTAATGGGAGTGAAGAGAGAATGTGCGCGGTCGCTGTACGTACAACAAAGGAGCAAGACACACGGTTGGCAAAGTGTCGAGGACTCCCAGGAACTATGGCGACCGTTTGCTGCACCTATACAATGAGGGAGTTCGATGACTAATAGTCTAGCACGATATATCGCGCTGTAACGGATCCGCGTTTCGATTCACATTAGCGGCGTAGGATCGTTACGAATACGCGCTTTATGATGTACAAGTAGCCTGCACAATATCCGGAAACCGGGGCAGCTCTATTATCGTTCAGGGGTTATACGAGCTAGCTGAAGTTCCATCGCCACGGAGTTCCAGGTACAGCAATATGTTGTTTTATGGCGCAATCATCGGCGCGGTAATAATCATTAAATCTGTTGGACGAAGCCGGAGCGAAGCCGCGGATCTCGACGAGAGGCTCGTATTTCCTCGGACTATCTCGTCGTTAGTGTGACATTATCCGTCAAATTTGTCCTGCGTCTGTTTACTTACTTGTTTTTCGTGTCAAAAGTTCATCGACCCCATTTTTAGATAGACAACAATGATAAGTGCAAATCGTTTGTATTCTTGCTATTATAAATTAGAACTACAAAAATTTAGTAATAAGTATTATAAAGAAAGTAACAACATCAAGAAAAATTTATTTAAAATCCAATTTGTGTATGCAAAATTTGTATGTATTTTGTATGTATAATAAAAATGTAGTTTCGATCAATTTCTTTAATTTTCTCTTCATGATAATTTCTATAGAATCCTCAATAATAAATTTTTTCTTTTAAATTAATTAAATTAATACTATCTATCTGGCTTGAAATATAAAAGCTTGAAAGTTAATCGCAGGACGATCAATCGTTTATTAAGCGCCAATAGTTAGATTTTTATTTACAGATTTTTCTCGTCTTCTCCAATGACAAAAGGAAATAAGACTGGGAAAAAAGCTGGCGAGGCAAGGAAAGCGAGAAGACCGGTCCAAAAAGTTCGTGATCCGCAACGAAGACGGTTAGTTAGTCGGTTATGGTGGACATAATTGCGGTTTACTGTCTCAATAAATATATACGACACGCACCGCTCTCAGATCAAGGTGAATAGTGAGGCCTTCCAAGGATTTGAAATCAAGCGGGGCGTATACGCGCTCAGCGGGAGTGTTTTATGGTCGCTGCTTGATATGGTTTATAGTGTTTTGTTCTGCTTTTTTATGCCGGTTTGCCGCGGAACCGGAAGATTCCTAATGATCGACTGTGGATGATCCCCGAAAAGGAGAGCTTAGATATAAGGTATAGCGTCAATAATAAGATCTCGTTATCTGCTTCTACGTAGTTTGAAAAATATCACTGTTGAAAAATACGTAGGGTACATTACATATTGCACTTTTTCCACCATAAATTAATCACAATGATTATCCGGTTGTGTTGCCAAGGTTAAGCCTCCGATAGCGCAATGCTCGGCAATTAACTAAATGACCATCCTTCCAAATGTTCCAGTTTCCTAATCTATCGTGTACACATTCGATATGCGTACATACGCGTACGATATATCTTATCATCATACACAATTACGAGTTCGCCACTATCACCATAATTGCGACCGCAACATTGTGCTATTGTTAGGTATGACGTCGTTACTGAAATCGATATAACTGTACATAAACTATTTGGTGCAAATGAATACATACTTTACAAATAGTTTGGAAGACTTAAACTGTATATGTTGTTTGTTAAAAAAAGTGATACGACTAAAAAGTTAGTGTTTTTCAAATAATTAAGAAGTATTCATAGTTCGTTCTTATTTTGAGATCGTCTCAAGAAATGTTTTATAAGATGTTAATACAGCTCTGTGATTAACTTACAACATCTTAAGTCTGTACTTAAAACGGTCTTTTAAAGATAAGAACCGACTGAATATCGGCCAATGACAGGAAAACACCTCTAAAGACTTTTTCTTAAAAGTTCCTTAAAATATTGTTCCAATTTAGAATTAAAAAAATGCTCTCCTGAAAAGTTGCTTTTAAGGTGTACAGTATTACTTTAAAATTACAAACAATAGAGTAAGGTACCCAATGAGGAGAGAATGTTTTTTAAATGTTTAATAAACATTTATACGTTTTTTAAACGTGGTACACCAAGTAATACAATTTCAAACACACTATGTATGAATGTAATATAAATCTGAATAAAATAGAATTTGAATTCAATTTTTGATGCTTAAATTTTGTTTACTCATCTGATGATTTTTTTTAGTGATGTTTACATAATAAAATCCAAATTATCAAAATTAAACCTCGAATTTGGAATAAAATTTTATTTTTTTAAGAATTGTACTATATTTCAATCATTTTCTATTTATCAATTTTCACTCAGATACTATTCTAGGCTGTATTTCAAAATCCACTGCACTAAAAAAAAAAACCTATAATACATTCAGACCAAGCAACTTGGTTTACCCATTGATGTGGAAATTTTGATCAAAGGAGAAGAGAAAGAAATAGATAATCACATTACGAAGTAATGAATTTTTTTTGTTTTTATTTATTCTTTGTAATCTTAATGTCATTTGCAGTTATAGAATGTATCGCCGTTCATCGATTTTTGCTACATTCATATCTATGGATATTTAGTACTTTGGATATTTAGTATTTTGGCCGCGGCCAAATTGGGCAAGTTGTTTAGCAGCTTTTGCATCATATTTAATTTTTAATTCAATTCATTGATTTTTAGATGTGGACTTCACTAAACTAAATTTTGGGTGTGCTCCACAATTTCATATTATAAACGTCGGCCATGAGTACATTCAATTCAATTCACTTAACGTATATTCAATTTTCGATGCTGGTAATGAATTTGAAATATAGCCGCATATCTCGGTGTTTGTAATTTTTAAACTGTAGACCCTAAATTAACATATATCAGTACCGATATTGTAAAGACAAATCATCATTAATCAAGTCTAATTTATCAAGTTATTTATCTGGTCGATAGCATGTAACAAGATATGACAGGTATCGTGACATTATTAGTGTGCTATTTTTCATTTATATAGATATAAGTTGTTCGGAAAGTTTGTTTTAATTTTCTAGCTCAAAATTGCATATACAACATCTTCGTAAAAAATAAATAAAATTTAAATTTATAAAAGGCTTTAAAGCTCGAAATTTCTATTTTCGAAAGATTACTATATTTTTAAGTTTCTGTGAGTTTGGTAATGTTTATATATAAAAACCTACAACCTGAAAAAGATGAATAATTTTCTTTTTACTTTGTGGGTCTTTTACGTGTCCAAATAAAATTTTGCAAAAATTTTCGACTACCTATCATGAATGCTTGAAACTTTCTTTACAAGATCATTCTTTAATAATGTTTCTACGATTTTTTGTTCCTGAGTTATTCGCGAGTTAAATAAAGAGACATTTTGATTTTAGTTGCTCATAACTCCGTTAAAAATCATCGTACTGCAATTAAAAAATCAAATTCTTAAACAATTATAAAGTAGCCAACCAGGTCAAATTATTTTTTAAACGAGCTAAATATATAAGTAGTTAATTATTATTTATATATTATCATTACAATTTTGTGAAGAACGTTTCGACTTTACTAAGTCTTCATCAGCCGCATTAACATGAAATTAACAAACCCCATTATTTCAATTATATAACATGAATCTCAACAATACATTACCCGCTATTTTTTAACATACGATGTCAATAACAATAAGTCCCTATCTTTACATATGAAGCTAAAAGTCAATATACAAACGAAATTTGGTCAAAATACATACGCAACTAAAAACCAACGTAAATTTAAAATCAGTTATGATCTGTAAAAATTCTTGAGCCAATTCTACGGTCGGTAGCGAGAACGGGCAGTCATTCTGTGTCCAAACGAAGAGAGTGGATATATACATTCTGCGTCCTATAGGTTATTTTATATATATATTCAGATTCTTAAAGCTAAAACTTTGCTCTATCAAATGATATAATGACTATAATTTACTTTCTGAATAACTTATATATATTGATTAACTCTAAAATGCAATTTAGGATTACGTATAATTTGCTTATTGCATACCTTATAATATTAGAGATATTTTCTTTGATATGACTTCTACTTCATTTTACTTATTTAATTAGAATATTAGATGATGTTACTCATACGTCATATAAAAAATTAGTTATCAGATAAAATTATAAAATGCACAAGCCATAAATGATATACACAAAATAAATAAAGAAGGAAGAATTGAAGTTTATGGAATTGTTCGAACATAGTTAAAGGTGCAGTTAGAGGTTTCGACGTTGTAAATATATTATCATCAATATGTAAGCGTTGTTCGTCTTTATGACTAATTCGAGGTAAAAATAGCGACAAGGACTAATCAATTGGTATATTATATGCGATGTATAACTAGCATGTATATCTTAATACAGCTATTATATAAATAGCGGCATTATTGAAATTGTAATTTGAAAATATCAATAAATGTTTAAGCCCGCTAACAGACGTTCATGTATTGTTGAATTTAAACAAATAAAATGATTTTTACCAAACTTTTTTTTATGTAAAATAAGTTTGTTAAATGCTGTCATGCGTAAGTCGTGTGTTATAAATAAATGTTAATTCCGCGAGATAAAAGACAGAAGCATTTTAGTGCCTTGTTATGCTTATTATTTATAGTTACACGCTGATTAAATATTACAGTTGACATAATTAGTGACGCATAATAATAACTAAGATGTTTAATCACCTACACAACTCTGTCTAAACAAGAGGTTTTTCTAATTGTTTAGACACATAAACTTAATATGTTTACTGACTCACCCATATATCAATTATTAATGATTATTAATGACTGATATACTCACATTTTATTCGATTATTAATATATTTATAACACACTTTACTAATATTTTTTAAATATTCCCTTGACAACGCTTTTCGATTACACTAATTTTATAATCTGACTCATATCTTCACAAATTAAATAGTTTTACTCTATATGTTTTAATTATAGATATCCAGTTTTAATAACTTGATATCGACTTACGTAGAATAGTATTACATTATTTACTTTATTATTTCCGTTTCTTTTATTTTTATTATTTGTCAGATCTCGGATATAATATTTATAATTTTTAATTAGAGAGATAAATGGAAATTTTATTTTCATTTATTAATTCAGTACGTATTAAATTTTATGCCTCAATTATATTCATTTATTTTTATTTTTTTAATTTTGATTTTTATTTACGTTTTTGTACGCGAGAGATATTAACTCTTTGTTTACGGTTGATAAAGATTAATAAAGTCGAAACGCAGTATTGTTCAATAACTTTCTTATATGCTCGTCATTTTTTTACTTTCTTACACATTTTTTTCTGTTATAAGACATTTATGTGTGTATCATGATTAGATAATAATATTATGTCATATAATATTTAAGAGACATCTTGTTGACGTTAATAGTTCGCGGATTAGTGGCCATTACTCTTAAACAACTGTTATAATATGCTTAATAGAATCTGCTTAACGTTAATATACTAAAACAAGCATACTGTTTACTAATAGCTGTTATAATACCGCATGTTAGTTGTGTGTTTTACGTGTTGAATGTCTCTCTTATTACAACTTTGACTTAAATTGCTATGTAATTTCGCCAACCTTATTTACTCTTGTCCTTTCAACGAAAAATGTGTCTAATTTTCTTGTACGTTAACTTATGATATTTCGGCTGATATCACAGTTTACATGCTATTGCATGCAAATAAATAATTATTCTCTTTGCAAGTTCGTCATAATTGCATAATTCGCGATTCTTCAAATATGACCTTATAAATACATAAAGTTTATATGCAGAAATATCGCTGATTGTAAAATTTGATCAAACTCACTTTGGACATGTTTGTACTCACATTCAACTTTTTTATTTTATGACACGTTTTTAAAGCTTAAAAAAGAGCAGAATTGTAAAATCAAAAAATGTAATAAATATAATAATAATAAGATATCAATGTAAAGACTTCCGGCAAATCCCTAAAAGAGAGAATTACAAATAAAATTTACAGTTTATATATTTGAAGTATTTGATTAAAAGTTTATATTTTTTGAGCAAATATACGTGCATGCTTGCAGTTTATGCAATTTAAAGAAAAAAAAAGAAAAGAAAACTCGAATAATTAATTAACATTTATTGTCTTATAAGGAAATATATTATCTACAATTATGTGCAGATAAAATTCCGAAATATAAATGTTGAATTTACTTTTATGAAGCTACACCTCTGGTTTTTTGAAAGAAATATAACATTACCGCGTGAAAGAACAACATATATATAATGTATACTTTTTTCTTTCGAGGTATTCTGAAATGTTTATAGAATTTTCATTTTCCTGCTAGTACAGTAATTTGTGGTTTCAAACGTTATTTTGTAATACGCTCCACCTGCATTTTGTCGTTGCCGGTGTGTTAATGTTTGCCGCAACTGTTCTTTGTTTCGTTGTAGTTGGGAATTTTGGAATCGAACTAGCTCGGGCGACCCTAGCATTAAAACCCGGCTTGCTTTCCTGTAATGACAGTCTACTGCGGATTATATATGAGAGAAGCTAAGTCTCCCAACCGAAACCTAACTTCTAAAACTCGATAAACCACAATCCATATTTCCAATATTCAACCTATTTTTACATTTACTAATAAAGTCATAATTAATAACACTAGTTTATAAATTTTAAATAATTTTTAGCAAGAAGATAGAAAATAACTTCCTTTTTAACGTATTTTTTGGCGCTCTTTGAGCGGAATCTGTATGTGTCATCAAAAAATTTCTATTAAATTACATTTTTAAGATATAGTTTTTTTTTTTTAATAATTTGTGACAAATGATGTCAAACATTTCCACTAGGATTTGAAGATAAGCAAAAAATATTTTCGTAGAAATATAGTGAAACAAAAATATGCGTTAAGCGACTATGGACTCTAAATACATAAAAGCGATATAAAGTCATATAAAAAAACAAAAATCAAACATTCGACACTTTTAATTTTTTTCTAATAATTTTAATAAACAATTAAATTGAAAAATCGAGGACTTCTTATATAACAATAATCAATAGTAATAAAAAAGGAGCGAAGTAAGAGTCAAATTATAAATAAAATAAAATTACTGTAAACTTACTTAATACTAAAGCATATAATTAGACAATCAATTAATTCTAAGTACATCAAAATAACTATAATTAAAAGCTACTTACAATTAATGCTTAAAAATAACTATTTAAAAATAATACTTAAAAATAAAAAGTACAAATAACCGGTAATCAGTTTCGATATTGAGTCCTCTTCAGACTTCGGAGTATCTCATTTGCAGACAAAATTATTGTAGAAAAATATGACATTGTTAATAAAAATTTTAATAAAATTTCATTACATGTGTATATATTAAAAAAAAAATCTTTTCTTTATATCTCAAAACCAAGACCCGCTGGAAATATTTCGACAATATAAGTTTGAGTTTAGCGTCGAAATTACTTTAAATTTCATGCATACTTTTGTAAACTAGTAAACTTTGTAAGCTAATGTAATTTTAATATTAATATTACATTATCAATATAATATCATTATTATCAATGCACTAGTTTCTGCGTTAGTCCAATCTATTTTCTTAATTTATTTACCTAAATAAGAAGTTTATTGTAAATAATAATTCAAATAGATTTGGAAATTGCAAATCTCTCTATTCGAAAAAAATATTGATTATTTGAACAACTTATGCCGATTTTTTTGCAATATTATCTCGTATTGTTAATTATGTATGGCAGGATTATGCGGGTAAAAAGAGTATTCTGTATGGTTAATGCGCACAAAAGACGCATTAACCATTAACCTTCGCCAGTAATCGTATTACTTGTCTTCATCTCGGCGGTTTTTATTCTGCAGAGATGTATCATGAAGTGGTTACGCGCGACAAGAGGAATGCAGACGATGCGACAAGAACGTAAATCGCGCATTCTTACATTATAATCGCAGTCGCGGTTTGTGAACTGCGTTTGTTCCGGAATCACGCGTACTCCGCGAAGAAGAACAGAAAGATAAATGAAACTTTTATTTTTTCACAGTGCCGGCCGATCGGTGATGCATCTTGCTCGTTTCTTTTCTGCCGGGCGTGGCGGATGATGCGCGATCGATCCGACGGAAAAGTGCACTCGGTGCCTTAGAAGAGGCGCGAAACCTGTACGAGCACATAACGTAATGCGAATAAAAAAGAAAGACAGAACATATATGATATACATATATCGTCGAGGGGTTCCGGTTGTGAATTTATTTACAATGTAAAGAATACCAGGTGTAACATTACGCATAATGGCGGCTGAATATAATTTGAAGCTAATTTCTATGTTCAGATTCCTATCCGAGTGCTACCCAGGTATTACTCTATCCAATTGTTTATCGAACGTTAAAAAAAGATGACGTAATAATCGGGAAGTATCCGGGTGGGAATGATCTGAACACACAGCTGGTATAGGTGGAAATAAATGGCTTTATACTGGCTTATAACATTTGATGTAAATTTTCGATTGATCATCCGATTACGCATCTATACAGGAATGTTACCCTTGGTATTCTTATTATATATTACAGATCCATCGATTGCGAAGGACTTTATTTTTCACCCTGCATGACATATAAGCATAAATAGTATCGACGATAATATTTTTTTACGCTGGGCTAGTCTCACATATTTTTCGTTCGATATATCCGTGCTCGATATTCGGTCATTTGACAGCTACCGGGCCATTCGACAGCTGTTCTCCCCGCAATGCCCACCTATGGGTACATCCAATCCCCATAAAAAAAGCTGTTACCGTAAAAGGACAACGCATCCGCAACGTGTCTATAACCACGGGGACACGTATTCCCGATAACTTTCCCTTCCCCGGGCAATCTTTTTCGCGGTGAGCGGCGCGCACCGCGATCGATGCCAACGGAAAAAATGCGGTCGATGTTGCAGGAAGGACGCGACGTGGACACGCTCGAGAGAGGGTGCAGCAGGGCCGGCGCTTTCCGTGAATGCTGGCGGCTTCGTTTGATGCTTTTTATCAGGGAGTCCTGGATACCGAACGTTCCCGCGGTGCGATTGGCTCCTTCTACATACTCCCAGCGGCCATTGGTCATCTTCAATAAATTCTTCGCATAAGACATCGAATTTATGGTCATTGAATTATCGCGTATGTTACACATTGTAACAATAATATATTTATCGTCAACTACGATAAAGTAATTATGTTAGCATGATCAGTTCTCATCATAGAATATTTCAATATTTCAAAAACATTGTGATATTACAATAATTTTGCAATGTTATAACAATGTAGTCGCAGTTATGTGCCATATGGAATGCTTTAAAAATTTACTGACGATTTTATAATATGTTGTTATACAAAAGCTTGCAGTAACGTTGCTATAATGTTTGCAATGTTATTGTAATAATGCTGGAATGTTGTACTATTGCTTCTAATTATAATAGAACACGTGTGTTATATATAATATTACAATTATATTGTGTTGAATGGGAAATTACAATCAGATACATATAACTTTGTATTTGCTAAAATTTTACAAAATAACAATTTAATCTGAGAGAAACATTTAAAAATTATTTACTCATAAATACGTAATGTTTTATTTTATTTGAAATACGGAAATGCATGCACTTAAAATAGGAAGCTTTATTCCAATAGGAAATCGTAATTCAATCTGAACTGATCGAATTGTTTCTAAATCTTTGAAATGATTTAATTCAATCGAATTAACTGAGAATAAGAGTCAAATGTAGGTGTGTGTGTGTGTGTGTGTGTGTGTGTGTGTGTGTGTGTGTGTGTGTGTGTGTGTGTGTGTGTGTGTGTGTGTGTGTGTGTGTGTGTGTGTGTGCGCGGAATTCGCACGCGATCACTTTTGGTATTTGATTTATGAGACACCTTATATTAACTAGTCAGAAGCAATTCAGCAACACTTGACCGTCTAACCGATCCTCATATCCACGGGAGTTTGGTTCTCCACTTCCTGAAGAGATGGCGCCACTAGGAGTTTCTTCAGTATGACTTAAGCGAGCCTAAAGTTCCTTTTTATTCTTCTTCTATGCTCTCCCTCTCTCTCTCTCTTTCTCTCTTTTTCTTTTTTGCTCAAATAGATATTTATATACAAAATTAAGACTAGTCCCATTTAATCTTTCTATTTTTTAATTTATTAATAAACGTTTTATTCTCTCTCTCTTTCTCTCTCTCTCTCTCTCTCTCTCTCTCTCTCTGCCATTTCATAATATTAACTTGTTTACTTTTAATATGGGAATAATAAACTTTGTTTCGAGCTTTCCAAACAAATTGGCCTTTATATTGTTTCACACACTAATAATACTATAAGTAGCATATTGCTCTTTTTCTAATTCAAAAACTAGATTTTCTTAAGATCTACAAATTATTTATTACATTACAGAAAAATCGTTTATAATATTAATTTAATAAATTTATTAATGATGCTTGGTAGTTAAAAATTTAAACCATAAACTATCAAATGTTTGACCGACATTTAACCGAATACAAAAAGACCAAGTTAAGCCTAAAATTTTTCCAACAATCTTTTCCTTTCCTCAAGAAAGGTACAACGATAAAAAGTATAATGAGATAATAAAAATGTGCCAATGTTCACATGCCTCGTCATTTCTTTAAACAGCAACCGGAACACGTGAAGTAATTAAGATAATATTAATCACCGGAAAAGTAACGCGCAGATAATCGCGACGAAATGCGCACGAGAAAGTTGGGCCATAAATCATATTACGCGAGGGTGTAATAGCTTTCTGTTTATTTTCAATTTTCGCGATCGTACTCGCGAGCGGTGCTGAACCAACAATTCGGTTAAACGACCGCGAACGATAATCTGCGGCGCGATAAAGCGCGTGTAATGTCGCGCAATAAAATCGCAATCGCCCGCGATCGCCCCGACACGATGAATTAACCACATGCTATCCCTATTTGTAGCGAGCTCGTCGACATATCAGCGCAACGATTAATTATGCATGTGGCGCTATTACGCCACGGAGTGGCGACCGGTGGCGAGCGAGTCTCGCGTTTGAGGTGAGCGCTCGCGGATTTGCCACAAATTGGGCCGGCAGGTAGTTAACGCCGTTCGTTGATGGGAAGCACCTTAATCGTGATTACTGGCATACGCTCGCCGGTTAACTGCACTACGACGTGATGCTCGAAAGAATAGGCGTGTTGGTGGATCGTGGGTGCAAGAACGGAGGGACGAAATTACACGGCTCGTAAATAATTAGTATCATGAGCACATTGCTGTATTGTTGTGGGGTATTTATTTCGATCTCTCTAATATATCTGGAAACACAGAATATCTAACGAAATACGTGTGTCAAGTGTTATCTCATACGTGTTATCTGAGCTCGAATATTGTTTTATTGCATGACAGCGAAAAGTAAAAAATATGGACGATACATCATATTAGAGACATATAAGATTATCACTTTGTTATACAGACATTTTCACTTTGTAAGATTTAGAATATATAACTAAGATACAATATTATATATATAGATTAGAAGACGAGGGTTGGCTGAGACCCACGTGGAAACTAAAGTCGACAACGAGGTGGTTACAAAACGTCGGCCGCGTAAGCGATAGAACAGGGTTCCCCTTGCCGTTCCTTCAATTCAATTGAATTCTATTCCGGCGTGCAGTTGATATCATTGAGGTCGCCACTTAAATCTTCATTGTCGTCCGTCGCTTATTGTTTCACCCTTCGGGTACCGGGGCGTACGTACATATACGTACGTTTCTCTTTCACATCCGTGCCCGCACCTCTAACCGGCCTGAAGGAGAGCAGACTCGAGGGTCCGTCGCAGGGCATCGACAGCGAAACAGTAGCGGATACTTAAACGATGCCATTTCTCAATGGAGAGCATTATCGTGCTTATAAAGTGCGTTGCACGCATAAACTTGTTTGCGCGGTCAAAATTTTATAATGCGTCGCGTTATTCCGTTAAGAGTGCTGGCAGCGCGTACTATTTTGATAAGTATCGTTATCGTAGTGTAGTTAGAATGTTTATTTTAAAATTAAACTGTAGTCACCCTAATTTTTTACGTGAATGATCATCTGAGATGTTTTTACATCTCAATTGAAATTACTATTATTAACAACATATATATTATTGATTGTTTTCCGATTTATTGATATTTGAAAATATATTATTGAGTGGTATTCATATACTATTCATAGTCTTAAGTAATGCCTTAAGATGCTAATGCAGCCCTTTGATTGGCTTATGACATCTTAAGACTATGTTCAAGATATTCTCAAAATGTGTAATATTAAATAGAATCATATTAAGTAACTTATGACAGCATTTTTAATAAAGATTTTAATTAATATAACGCTTCTTTATTGCATGTTTTCGATAGTATTGTATATTTAAAGAGATTTGTAAGGAATTATTAAAAAAAGGAATATTTTTCTTTAAAAAAAAAAATAAAAAAAAACAATATCTGTTTTACAATAATTCATATTTTCTCACTGCTAAGATATAAACACACCTTGAGTGACTATTCCTGGGTTAAATACTATCAAAAATCATACAAAAGAATCACATCCTTTAATAAATTATGTCGTTACAAAACACATTATTTTGTAGTAAACTCTTTACACATATATGTGACACACAAGAATGCAGTTATCTATTATTAATGATGCATTAATATCTACGCTCCCACATCAGAAAATGGGCCTGCCAATCTCGGCTTAATCCAAACCTAAATTACTCACGTATCTTAAGTGTACAAACGAGGAAGTCGTGCAGGAGCATTGTCAGCGACTAATGATCTTAAAGGTCGACGCCATAATTGGGAGGAGAGTAAGGAGGACGACGCGGAAAGACGAGATTAGAAGAAAAGGGAACGGTGAACGGGAAGAGGAAGAAACGGGGCGGCCTGTCGGCGTTCCCATGTGTTACCGCGAGGTCGATCAGCTCGGTTTGTTCGAGCGAGCATGTGGGCCAACAATGCCCACTTCGGGAGAGCGACCGCGACGCACTTCACTCGGCCATTATATTCCGTACACGTTTTCATGCGACCGCCGCCGTGGCTGTGTTGGGTATTCCCCGTCGCAGCGCTGCCGACAGCATCGAAGGGTGCTTCACCGGCCGCGCGGTTGAAAGATGCTGAAGTGCACTCGTGGAAATTCGCAACGTGGCAAGTAGCGTCGAGTCGCGCAACATGGGACCCTACCTGTGCCTTATCGGCGACGAAGTCGAAACTGAAGCTCCTTCAACGGAAGTTTGGCGATATGAAGTCTGCACGCGATTCTAGATTCGGCCTTGGGGTTCTAACAACGTGATCGTTGTCTGGAAAAACACTGTACATTGATTTATGAAATATCAATTTCTTACTTTAAGCCCGTATTTACACCTCACTTCTTATTGATAAAGTCGTGCATTTGCGATATATAGTTTACGTTATATATAAAATCTCAAGAAATAAATGAACGCATTTATATTAACAAAAGTAAAAAACAGAAAATATCTATAATTTATAAACGAACACAATAACAATATTCCTGCAATTGCTAATCTAATTGTATCTTCAACAATTCGTGTTGGAACTATTATAATACCTTATAGAAATGAAAATTATTATCACGCATATGTTACTTTCTATAGAATCTTAAATCTCTTGTATGCATGCGCATTGATTATTATCAACATATATTAAGCACTTGAGAAATCTCGCAGCTCCTGAGGCTGTCGCATAACGTTATTTCACATTATTGTCATTGAGACCCGATTGCTATCTTTGCGCTTCAACCGCAGTGGCATCATTAATTTTCATTTTCAGTGTCTTCTTTGTTTAGATATTATTGCTACTCATAAATGCAAATAATATACGCAATATAATATTAATTGATATCAATCGCTGATTGGCAATATTACGTTACATAAATAAACGGTTGTTGATAAAAAAAGACGTAATAAATTTTTTGAATCTCGGCAATACACATGATATGCGCACGATGTAGGAACGCCAGTTAACCTTCGAGTCAAGTACGATAAGTATCAATGCGTCGGAGATCCCGCGGTGGCGATCATGTAAAGTGAATTATCTCATCAGATTATATCGTCGTTGTCATTAGGGCTCGATCTCTATCGCCTTCTCTTCTCCCAGCCACCTACGGTGCCCCCGTTAACAATTCCACTTGATTCCATCATTGGCGACATTGGAGTTCCTGAATGAGTTCGTAACGAGATGCACAGCCAGAGGGCTGGGCCACGTCGGGGTTGCCAGCACGTGTCCTCAATGGACCAATCAAAGCTCACCCTCTTCTCATCGAATCTCTCCCCGGAGTCCTCTTGTGTTTCTCTCTCTTTCTTTCTCATCTCATCCCCTCTATCTACTACTCTCTTCGAACGATTGGCAGCTTATGCACATTAGACTAATAAGACATCTTGGTTAAATCTAATAAATCGAGAATGAGTTTCTTCTAAAAAAAAAATTTTAGAAAATGCTTGCTTCTTATTTATTTTTAAATACACGGAAAATTTACTAGGTTTTTTTTGTATAGTAAACTTTTATATTTTTACTAATAATAAAAACTTATCTAAAAAAAAAATAATATTAATATTATATCATATTAAAAAAGTTGTAATAATTTTTAGTACAAGTTAAAAAGATCACCATGATCGCTTTACTTGTTCAAATGTTTAACGAACCGATAGTGATTACGAAAGACAGTAATAAGAGAGCAGTGGCGCATTGCTTCTTTCAGTCTTTTAATTTACATAATGGAGCCTTGGGCGCCTCAAGTTTTTGGGTCAGTAAGAATCACTTCCAGCAACGGATTCAAGAATTGCTGCGGTTGGTGAGACTTGAGCGATCGAACAAGATTGAGGCACACAGCTCGTCCAACTCTTTTCCTCAGTCAGGAGGGAATTCGAGAGAGTCCGTCGCCTGGCGGTTAACGACTCGTGAAGTCGTCGCTCGTAATTAATCATCGTAATGCTAATGACGTTCCTTAATGGTAAAATCTCACCGCTTGCCCGTAACACTCGGCTGGCTTGAAAAACAGTATCGTGGATGCCAATGATTAAGACTTGTTCTGTTCCTCGTGATAAATCTTCCGCAATTAACAGCTAATAGCAACAAATGTACAGCTTCGAATCTTGTCGTTAAACGTGTCAATATATTTGTACACTAAACATATAACATAAACCTAGATTAAATCTTTATAAAATTTAGTTTGGGGGGATATAATATTTATTATCCAGTAAATCGCATCAATTTAGAAGTTAGCAAAAAATCCACAACTTTTTCATCCTACCGCAATAACATTTAAAATTGAACTAACATATATTGAGTTAAACCTCACAACAGGCATTCTATGAAATGCACGAATCCTTTTTATTCTTTCTCTCTTTTTCTTTCCTTTATAATATGTGTAACGAGGGGTGGCTTAATGCGGCCTGTTGAACGTGGGTGATTCGAGAACGAACGCACGCGTTGAGGCGGACGAAAAAGGCGCGAATCGCGCGAGCGTGAACGGACTCGATGGGAGACTCAGCCGATTTCGCACGTTAATCAACGGACCATTTAATTGTTGGGGTACATCGCGGCTTATTGTTGAAGTTATGGCAACAGATTCTGCAGATTACAATTCGTTTCGATTGGATGAACACAACTGAATGAATACGAAAATAAGCGAGAGCTTTTTAATTTTTAACAAGATACTTTCTTATTTTTGTAATTCTTTTTGCACTTCTTTTACAATTCCTTCTTTTGTGCTCTTCTTATGTAATTTAATGTAAATATATTCTTTTGTTCTGTAAACTTCATGAATTTTAACTTCAAATTCACTGGCAATACCAGGTAACGTGAAGTTGATGGATTCCGCGAAACTCACTGAACTGAATAAACGGCTATGCAGCAACATAAAAACACAAAATTATAATTCCACGCGGTGTAGGCAATAATTCGTCCACTCACCAACATCCGCGCACTCACGAGAGTGTTACAAGTACGCGCGCGTATATGCAATGTATACATACAAGAGATTACAGAAAGACGAAAAGTTGTGCAGTCGGGCGCAGCCTCATGTCGGTGGCTCGCCGACACGACGATTGCGACACGACTTTTAACAACCACTCTCGACATCCAGGAGAAACTTGTGACATCAAAACTTCGGCCGAGTCTCGCGATTGCTGCCGACTCGGCGATTTCTGAAGCTCGCCCGGCTCGTCGCGTAAGGAGCCACTGCGCTCTCTGAATTTGCTCAGCCGCCAAATTGTCCTTCGCGAAGAAACTATCGCGCTTATTGTCTTGAGCCATATTACAGGAAGCTCTCAGAAATATCGCGTGCTTTACTTAAAAGTTTGGTTACTAAAAAAAAAATATTTTCCGCTTTGAAGTCTATTGATTGAATCTGAGCGATTGGTAACTAAAATTTAGAGACTTTCGATAAATTTAATTTAAAAGCGTTAAAATAAAAACAATATTCTTAACATATTTTCAAATACAAGGAGAAGGAGATCCGGTTTGACCGTAAAATTCCTTGTACGACATCATGTAGAACAATCGATATTTTAATGAAAGAATTCTTCTGAAAGATTGACATTTGCACCTGTTACAGATATTGTACATACATACATATAATACTATAAATATTACACTTTAAATTACAAATAAATAGTTGCAGCGGTGATTACTATAAGAACTAATTAACTATTCTACTTTTCAAATATGGAAATTAGAAAAGACTTTATCCGCTGCTTAGTAGGATTGTATTTTTTATTATCTTTTAAATTAAAATGAAATTTTTGATACGTCTGGAAATCGCTGCAAAAAATAGCTTGAATTGAACCAAAATGTTCGATCATCTTGTAATTGATGTAAAAAAAATTGAATACATAATTCTTTTAAATCAGCGCATGAAGTACCGCGCAGTTCTTTTACTCTCATTTGTGTAGGGGAATGTTATTTTTGATAAAATTAAAATTATTTGTGTGTTTTATTAAAAAAAAAAACAGTGTATGTGACCATATAATGAAGTTTATGCGTGTCTACTTAACCGTTCCTGCACTTCGCCAATGATATTTTTAGTATTCTATCTACCCGTATGTTACACATGTACACATAAAGGCTGATCAATTTATAGGAAGTATCGCATTAAAGCAGTTTGTTTTTATAAATCGTATTTTTTTAAAGATGAGACAGCTGCAATTAGTAATTACAGACATCAAACTACTTTGTCAGGACTACTTTGTAAAATACTGCCAATACATTATTCAGCGGGGTTATTTATCACATCCGGACACATTTGCCAGGTCTGAACAAGTTATAAATAGGTTGACGTAAAAAATACTACGCGTTGTAGCTACTTGTAAGTATTATAATTACGATTGTACATGCAATATATAATCTATGTATATGTAATTCTGTCATCAATATTATAACTAGATAAATATTCAAATATCTACATGTCTTAATTTTAAATTTAGAGTATCTAATATAAAAAATTTTATCTTTCAAATATATAATAATATAAAACTGAATGAGACAATGCCACAGCGGTCTAAGCTGGATCACGGGTGCTTCTAAATAATTGTGTGTGAATTAACGCAACACCAATAAACCACCTCGGTAATATCACGAGTTAAATTGACTAACAATTTAACAATTCTTGATACTGTTTATATCGATCTTACTAATGTTGAATAATCTATTAAAATTACATGTGTAAATAATTAATTTTTTACTGTAAAAAATATTACCTTGGCTGGGATATTAATATAAAATTGTTACATCTGCAGACATTTCATTAACAAATTATTTAAAATAATTAAATCTTTATCGATTATATATATATATATATATATATATATATTTTAATCTAATGATGCACACAATACATTATATCATGCATTAGTAGATTACATGTGTTTTTGTATTATTATAGTAGCATTAAAAGGTGCATTAGTAAATCAAAATAGTAGATAAAAATTTAATTATTTTAAATTTATCTTAAATTTATCTTAAATATACTATAAAAATTCACAGGGTGTACGCCTTACAATTACACACTCCCTTCAAGCATTGTAGAATATTAAGCCGTCCAATTGGCTACATCTGTTGACTGCTTACCGGGTGACCTCGGCTGTTATCAAATGCGTTAACGTGATAGGAGTTGAAAGAGTCGTTTGTTGTACATTTACGTTAAAACAAAAGAAATGAAAGAAGTACGAAAATAGAAGGAAACCCGATACTAATTGCCCAGTCGGTATCTCAGGCCCGACCCTACGTAGGTTCGCCTTTCTTCGGTCGTTCGGAACCATGGCAAAGGGTCACGTCAATTAGACAATTAGCGAGAGAAAGTCCCTTTTGAATCTCTGCGACACGTCTGACCCAATGATGGACAAATCGCGAGGCGCGTGTGGGCTCGAGGTCGAATAAATTAAATTCGTCGTCTTCTCGTGCCGATACGCGTCGTGGCGGATAAGCGTATCTCCGTGGGATTTGTGTGTCGCAGTTTCGCCGTGTGGGATTCAATGTGCGTCGCGGGAACTCGTTAGACGCGATGAGCTCTGCACTATTCATCCGCCACGCCGGAGCCCCCTTGCCACTGTCGTAAAGTGGCGGTTTTGTTCTTGTTACCGTGTACCGTTTTATTGGCCATAATTTTTGGAGATTGGGTCGCACCGGGTTGATAAAAAAAATTCAATGGAACATCCTTTTCCTAGAGCGCCGCATCGTTCGATGGAGAGCTCGTTTTGCTTTCCCCATTGATCTTTATAGAAATCGGAAGCTGAATGAGAAATGAAATTGTACGATGATGTAGTAGATATTTGTATTTATGTTCCTGAAGTATCGCTTTCTAAATATTAATTTCAACTTTTTATAAAAATAATAGGAAGTATGTCGCTCGACAAAACATGTACGAAAAGATCTTACAAAATCTTTGGATAAGAAAAATAATCATAAATTCTCATTTTCTGTTCAACAATATGTACGTGGATACTATTATATTACACTCTCTACGAGATGTAATTTCTGATTTGTCATTAATCAAGCTGTTAGTGCGACGCCATAAAGGTGCGAATGTCGAGCTGAGAGCAGCGTGGTTAATCGAGGAAATTCAGTGAAACCATAATTAGTGGCAGCGATCGTCGTTATATCAGCTACGAAAGTTCGCCGGACCGGCAAACTAATGAACTTGTTACATATTTACACGTTGTTCGTGCCTACTGAACAGCCTTGTGAGCGCAGAAAACCACATCGAATTAAGAGGTCCTCTCGCAAATTGCAGACGAGACACGAGAGAGCGATTTAAGCTCATCGATCCACGACCGACCTCCGAATTCGCTCACACTCGTTCGTGCTAAATTCCAATCAGTAAACAATTTGATGTAAAGTTGCTTTTTTATTTAGTTACATTAATTTATTTAGAAACTTTATATTTTTAATAATTAAAATATTTAAAACTGTAAAATAATTATAATTTATATAAATAATAATATTGTATAACATCGTACATAAATAATTTACAAAATTATTTACTTATGTAAGCTCATATAATTTCCTACAACTTCTCATTTATTTCCCAAACCAGATGTACATTTTGTTACAAGAGCTTGTCCTAGCTGCTTTTCTATTAAATGACCGTTCAAAATACCTGTTCCATTCAACCCCGCAACTTCGACGCATAATAAATGTACGATTGCAACTACACGATTCCCCCTTAAACTGAGGATCAATCGCTATGCTGCGAGAAAATCCATACGTCGGGCATTCACAGCTAAGTGCCACCTCTCAATCATAATTATCAAAAGCCTACTGATAATTGCGCCGAGGCCGCTTCTTCAATGAAACCGGCCGTTTTTATATCTTCGAATAGCACGCGAGAAGCTATGCGGAAGTAATAGCGCCGTGACGAGCGGACAGCTTCGACGCGCCTCACGGGGTGGTTTCGTGCCGTCGAAGTTGTCGTGGATCCACGACGTCTATCGTCCGGTCTTCCGAGTTCAAGGTCACCGAGTGCTTAGGAGGGTCGCATGTCCAAGAACGAGCGACGATGTATCGGCGTTCAGTGGTCGGCCACATGGTGAATTAAGGGTCAGCCCATTACCGATTTGACCTCGGATGACCCGGCAGTGTATACAGAGCTGGTTGCGTGCTGCTTGATTCAATTAACCCCACGACATACAAACACGCACAGGCACACGCACGGCTCCACGGTGTGTGCATACGCGAACGCGTTTGCGCGTGTGCACCACTTCGCGACGCAAGATCCGAAGTCGTCGTCGTCGGAGAGGAGACGAAAGCCACGCGTGGTGCAATAATGGATCGGTATACCTTCCTCTCAAGGAAGTGAATAAATGTAATTTGACGATCGGTACATTATCTATACGAAAAGGACGATTTTGATGAAATATCGAAAAATTTAGCTTAATTAGATCTGAACCTTTTGTTGTACCATTAAAATAATTATGCAAGATGCTCGAACTAGTTGCTAGATTGCCGAAACTTTTTTCAGCAATGCTCATCATTATGATTCTTACATAATTTTACTTTGACGGTTTAACAAAATTATTTTTTTTATCTACATTTAGCTCTACGTTTAGGTTTATACTTAGCTCAATTTTTAGATGATTCAACAACATCGTTCTTTTTATGCAGCAATCTAGTCAATATATTCAAGAATCTGAAGAGGAAAGTAATTTCATCATTCCACACTCAGAGAAAAACATAATGATGGCATCTACAAAAGCGACAACTATGGTATATTAGTTTCTTATGTAAAATAAATGTATGCACACAGTTGAATAAACTATTTTACAATTGCGATAAGTATAAAATAGTTTATTCAACTATGTACATTAATTTGATATACTATAAAGCTCGTATAGTTGTCACTTTTATAGTTGTCATCATTATGTCTTTTTTTCTGAATGTACGCTCATAAAATTACTCGTTATTAGCGAGTGACGGTTGATTATTATCTATCCTTTTAATTCGAGATTAACACTTTACGTCTCCGTCGTGATTTCCTATTAGTATTGTGTATATCTATGGTTAGATATCGCAGACAAAAATTATGAATAATTTCCCGTTTCCTCGAGGCATCGTCGATCTTACCGGAAATGTACATGTCCGTCGAGTTTCCTAAGCTATACGGGAGCCGAGTGTGACCAATATTTCTTGATTAGAAAGCCGCGCGGCACATCGGATGCGAAGGCGTTCGCGAAGAAGAAGACGACGAAGAAGAGGAAGAAGAAAAACATGAAGAGTCGGAAACGAGAGAAAGAGAGAGAGGTTGGAGAGGAGAGGAAGTCCCATCTGGTTCGCTGTGGACCACTCGTAGAGAGGATCCATCAATCACTCGTGTCCCGCGCGCCTCTTCCCAGTAGCAAGAACCTGCAGAACGTCTTCGCCTTTACAACGGCGTCGCCAAGGAAGTCAGGTCCCATCCTTTGCCTTGATCGTCCTAGGGCCTCTCGCTTCGCGCAAAAAGCGCGTAATAATCCGCGGGCATTGTGGGCTCCGGCGGACGTGGAGAAAATAGTATGCGCATGTTCTCAGTCACCTATGTGTGTCCGCTGCGGAAAGTTAGTAGGGTTTGTGCGGCTATTGACAAATGGCTTGAGCTCTCGTGCGATGTTCTCGCAATGTGGGCGATTGTTGGTACGCATTCAGGATTCTTTTGCTGAATCATAAACAATGGTATCTTATATTTACCAGTTGATGTTTATCATTATAGTATTCTAAATTCTCGCAGTATCTTTGTAATTTTCGCATTCTTTCGTCATTGTAACGAATTTTCAGGCTCACAGATTGAGAGAATGCACATAAAGAGAAAGTTGTGAATACGGAGGAATCAGAGAGACTAGGACAGGAGAAGAGAGATTGTCCAGCGAGAGGAAAGAAGACAACTTCGGCTCGGCTCTCTCGGAGGCGAGATTGTGTGTTAATGTATGGCTGGCATTCGGACGACAACCGTGACAAATTGCTTTATTAGGTTGGCAGCCCGGGAGCCTTTCCACTCGCAGCTCGCACCTCACGGCCACCACTCATCGTGATTGTACGCTCTATTCTCCTCCGCCTCTTGTTCTTCTCCATTCTACTTCGTCTTCTTCTTTCAGCACACACGGCGGAAGACAACGTAACTCGCGGTTGGATGAATGGATGAAACGGGGATTCGCGCCGCGGGAGGGCGGTCCTTTTTTGAAATCGAACCGATCGACTCAAGCTCGATCCCGTGGACCTACATGGCAAGATCACACCTACATATTGATCTAACGCTATTGGAGAACTTATGTATCTTCTTTTGTAATTTGTTCATCTATATATGTCTACGGTCGATCTCAATTTTCGTAATTAATCCTGCACTGTTCGTTAAAAGAAATTATTTAAAGCTTAAATAATTCGCACAAGTTGCAAACATTTGTATCTCACAAAATATTGTCCGTAATACGTACTCTTTAGCATAACTAACATATGTGATCTATTATATAATAATTAAAAAAAATAGGGGAATAAGAATACACGATTTGTGAAAATTGTTTTCATTTAACGCGTGTAGCAATTCTTCATACACATCTAATATTTATGCATCTCCAATTACGACCGCATGCATATCAACTTCCAACTGTGCTCTCTCACATCATCAACCGCTACTCAGCGGCTCCACAAAAACCAGGTCCAATCTGGCATGGCGTTCCCGAATCTGATTTATTGACGCCATCTGGATAAATCACAAAGTGTGATTAGCTTTGACGTGGTACAAAAGACGCGGCTACCGCACGAGAGCGCTTCAGGAAGCCGATACACCGCGGATCGGCTACCATTACGTCACCTGGGCAAGGTTGCCGCCACCTTGCAGCTCGTGCGTCCGCGCCAGCAATCCGAGCGAGAAGGCGCGGATTATTAATGTTCGCGCCTGCCCGTTAATGGATCGGGGGTCTCCCATTCGAACACGGACGAATGTAGTATGCGGGTCCAGCTGTGTGGACGCGTTATAAGATCCTTTTTTGCGAGGTACAATGTCCTGGCGACTCCCGGATGCGGCGTCATTAAGTTGCCTCCTCCTCCTCCTCCTCCTGCCTAACCCTGGTCTCCCTTGCCATACCTTACCAGGTTCTCCACGGCGAAACCGGACGACGCCGTTTCCTCGCCGGCGACTAGCAATTCGGTGCCGAATACCACTGCTCTGGCCACTGCTATTCTTGGGAAGGTTATTAACTCTAGAGGATTAGCCTTCGTTATTTAAATCAAGTCAATTGCCTAATAATCTATCGTCACCTTCATTGCTCTTTCGACATCGTTTCGGTAGTTTTCGAGTAAGCCATTCGTGTCTTACAATTAGTAAAGATATACATATTCCGTGTGAATCGTAATTATTAAGAATACATATGTTGTAGTCACAACTAGCAGTTTATGTATAATGACGATGCATTTCTGGCAATATATGTCAATGGAACTGTCCTTCCCACGAAATCGCTGAATTAGATAGAGATTGTTAAATCTACCGCGACAAATGTGTCCGTTAACAGACGTCTAGCGGTACCAGCGAGGTTCTCCGGGATCGTTTAATGAACGTCAACTTGACGTGTCTAAGTGAACGATGCAAATATACTTGTGGAAGTCACGGGAAGGCTTTGACGGGGACGATTAGCGACGACAAATCCGAAGAAGCGGGCACATCCAGCTGCCCGCAGAGCTTTCAACGTATAAATATAGAAATGTTTGCGCGCGATCGTTATCGAGAGTAATGTTGACTCTGGGGCTATCAGACGTCGTCTAAAGTCAGACGCGTGCGATTGGACCAAATGCTATAAGTGGAACATGGGAACAGTCCGGATTTCTGGTCCACGATCACGTCGCGCATGTCGGACTCGTCAATGAATAGATAACGAAGGAGAATGAGCTAGTTGAGGCGGTTTGATACATCGGCGACATCGCCGCAACATTCATCTGCATAATTCATTCTTATCAGTACGATTCCCTCAAGCAGAGATTCTCAACCGGCAACATTAGACACCTGGAGAATATAATTCTACGGATGTAAAACCGATCGGCGTAAGGAAGTAATAATTTAATACGTGAATTAATTGTATAGTGTTTATAGATGCTGTATAAAATTAATGTAATTAAAAATCGACAAATGACATTTAAATTATATGTGCACAACGTTATTAAACGTTTCTAATAATTGAATTTTTCAAAAATTACATTTTTTTATATCTCACGTGTGTAAAATGTATTAGTTTTAGAATTAAATTATGTCTATACTTACGGAGAAGGAAGAGAAGAAATATTATTGCAGCGTCTTTTTATAAGAATTACATTCTAAGAGCGTCTATAAAATTAAATGTCAAATATATCATCATCGATATTTTGTTTCGCGATAGATTATAAAAATAATTGTTCATATATGTATATATGTGTATCTCAAATATTTTCTAGTTTATTATCGGGGTATACATAGATCTGAGATCTTATAGCTGAGAGAAGCAACTACTTTGACGTTATGATACTAAACGTGGTTCACAGGTCGCGCGGAACGCGTTCTCCACACGTAAGAATAAGACGCCTACCGTATTTACCCGCTCCGAATTCCTGAGTTGTGGTTCGCCCCCTCGTGAATTGTTGCGTAGCGCAAACCCAAACTCTTAACTCTTAAGCTCGCATGACTCGCCGACTCAACCATGTACAAGGTGGTTCGATATTACCGCGTGATCTAAGATCATATAGAAAATAACTAGCGAATTTATAAATATTTATACGCATAATAGATATTTATAATATCAATTTTTTCTCCAGGAGATACGTAAAAAAATAATTTGTAAATATTAATTAGCGTTCAAATCGATTTAGAGAATAATATTATAAAAGCAAACATTTTTAATAAAGTAAAAGACGTAACGGAATATTTCTGATTGCGTAATGCCTGAGATCTTTTATGGTTATATGTGCGCAAGCTGATATTACGAACATTTAAATCGGAGATCGGAAGTCGACTCGCGAAGCGGACAGAGACAAATCGAGATACTTTAAGCACACCCTGTACTTACACAGATGTTTAAGAGCTAAGCAACTACTCAGAGCGAGTGAGTTGATGCGAGCCGCGTATCACGAGAAGGAAGTTCAATTTAACCCAATAAAGGACAATCAGAGGCCGACGGCGACCAGAGACGAGTACCTACTACTCTTCTGATGGTTAAACGGATCTACCGAGAGACTTCGCCTTCGGCTCTTTTCTACCTAGAAGACGAGAAATCAGTCGCTCACCAGATATTCCATCATTGAGAAAGATATCTCATCATTATAACGAATATTTTGATACAAACAACGAAAGCAGGAAAGTGCATACCGGTGTTTGATCTTGTAAGAAACATGGTCGCGATTCTTATGGAATTGTTGATATCGTAGAAAGTTACAGAAATATGCAATAATATCGCATGTTACAATAATTCTTTAATATATTTATTATATTAAAGAAAGGTGGTTTTAATTTTTATACGCAAGTGTAGGCAATGTCTCTGGTAAGCTTCCGTACAACAATGAGGAGAATGTTCACTCGGCGTATCGTGAGGTTCCTCTATGGCTCGCAGAAACGTATTATGGGCTGGCACTCTGTGCGAAAATGGAAAAGGCCAATTCCATCCATTCTTCGAGCTCGGCCTCGTGCGAACGACGAGGAATACGGGGCTCACGATGCACCGAAGCGTAAAACCGGTGACATGGACCAAGTGGGTTTTCGTGCAGCAGATTTCTCACAAAAGACCGCAAAAAGGACGTGCGCATCACGTTCTGGGAGGCAGCTAAAGGCCATTGGAAAAAGGGTGCGACAAAATGGCTCTTGTGATCCGCGAATATATCGATTACGGGATTGGTCGCCGAAAATCGCCGAAAATATCCATCATGATATACACACGATAAAGAGAACGAAGAAATAGAAATAACAGGGAATGCATCTTTCTAGAATTTATATGTATAGGTATATAAAAATTAGTTATTATATCACTCTTTTTTTTACTTAAAACAAATCGGGATTTTCAGATTTTTATTACAGACTCTACTTTCGTCTTTTATAATTATACGAATGTAATTTATTTATATAATTGCTAACGTATGTAACAAAAGTGATATTTCCAGATTAAGTTACAATCGGATTACAAAAAGATTCTTCATGGAATACTTTTTACACGCGGCGCTTTACATCGTGGAAACATCGGCCTGACTTTCGTCACGTCACGTATTGGCGTTTATCTCATATGCGTATGCACGAGAGCAGCATCGGTATCGAGATCTCACGAGGTCCATTTGGGTGCTAGTGATGAAAAGAGCGAGAGGTACCTAGCAGATTAGCGGGGGCTCACCCTCTGCCCACCCCGCTGGTCGGATAAGGGGGTTCCAGCATTAGCGATTATACGCATCGCGGCGCCCATACATCGGGTGTCTCCGTGTGGAACTAAACAGACAAAATGGCCACGCTCTGGATTCACCCTCTAGATTCCGTTTTCCTTTTGCGAGAAAAGCATCTCTCTTTTTCTTTCTCTGCCTCGCTCTCTCGTTCCCCATTGCTTTCATTCGTGCCAACGAGAACAATTACTCTCTTCGTCTAGGAGATACCTTCGCAACGGGCAAGAGTCACGAGATTTTTGAAAGTGTTCCTCGCTCCTTACCGGAGAGACATGCCTCCGTGAGTTGGTGAAAAGCGTAGTGGCACTCGTCGTTGTTTAACATCAGTCACGCACTCGTACCGCGAAAACAATTTATGCTAAAATATATTACAAACGATATACAGAATATTAACAAATAAATGACAATGTTTTAAATATCTTGAAAACAAAATTGTGGACAATTTGAAAAAATGTATTAAAATAACAAAGTCATAATTTCTCTAATATTTCTCTGTAGGAAGTTGAAGAAGAACATCAAACAGAAAAGAAAGTAAAAAGATATTGCATATAAGTTATTATTTTACAAGTAATTGTAAAAGTCTTATTTGACGATAAAAATTCAAGTGTTAATTAAAAACTTATAAGTATAATAATTAATAAATTATCACTTTTTTCATCATAAATAAGTATGTAATTAACGAATAAGTATGTAGTTTGAACAGAAGAAAAAAATTTTTTTTCACCTGTAGACGTTTAATTTCCTGTACGATCCTTCTTGACCGTATGACAGCTGTTGACCCAGTTTCCGAACCCACTTCATCTCATTGTCAAGGACATGGTAAGGATGAGATCGCGCCCTTTGCACTCCGCATCGCATATGCTTCTCTTTCCCCGCGGGAGACCGACGAGACATTTTCATGTGCAACGGATATGCGCACGGTTAATCCTCTTTCCCATCAGGGCCGGTAAACATCAGCTATTCGAATCCCAAGCCATGTTTAACGCGATCATTTTGGAAATCGGATTTGGCGGCATTGTCCACATGAAAGGGATGACACCGATCTTACCCTCTGCGTATTTTTCAAGCTGCTTTTGTCCACTGATGCATACCTCAACATGGTGTGACAGTCCTTTTAAGCGAACCGATCGGCGGGAAGCGAAACGTAGGATACACGCGTTACGACAATGTAGAAAAAAAGAGATAGCTTCTTTCTTCAGTAATAAAGAAAGAAAAACAATTTTTTGTAAAAAAAAAAGTATATGTGTAATCGGAAGTTGAATAATAAGCGGGATCATTAATAATAAATACAGCTTAGTATTATTAGAGTATTTAGTTCTTAACTTTTTTTAATATATTCATTTCTGCGATCAAAGGATAGCGGATCGTCTATATAGCATCTGCTTTGCATGAAAAGCCAAGTAAATTGCGAAAAAAGTCGTTACCATGATTTCATCGCTTGCGCAAAATGCCATTTTTTCTCCTGTAAGTGAATGGACATTTGCGTTCGTGAGTTAATGCAATTATGGGCTACTTTATAAGAGATCGGTGCACAGCGTCTATCAAAGAACGAAGAAACGCGGTAAGAATCAATTATAATATAGCGTTTAATAAAGTAGTTACGGAGTTTTCATCGATGCTTATCTCTGTTTATTGATTATCGATCGATAATGGTAATAACATTTCATTATCCGCGCGCTCAATGAACTTTTTCCATACTCACCTTTTATTATTTCGCGTTTCCGTGAGATGCGCGTGATACTAAATTTAAATATAAATTGATAGAAGCAACTCGCGAGATTATAAGTTATTACAGTCCTTTGTATTCAATAATGAGAAAAACCGACGTACAATAGTTAGGCTTTCCTCGTCTGTTTGTATATTAAATTTTCGAATTTCTACGTATCGATTATTTCTGATCAGCTCACACTCAGCGGAAGAAGAGTTACGTACGAGATATTATTACGTGATCATCTTGTTATTGCGTGGTGTGGCCGTCAATTGCACAGGCTCGCTCTTTGCGGGCTGCTTCCGACCTCCGAAACAATTATTCGTAATTAAAGTCGTGGCGTGAAGGTTGAAAACACGAATGTCTTAATGTTTATACGAATTTTCGACTCAAAAGTAGACATGTATTAAAAGTCAAATTTTTGTACAACTTATAATTGAAAAAGCGATGTCCTTTTCAATTTTCTTCTTTCGCTGATATCTAATCAGATAATTTCGAAAGAGTTATGTTATCTGATATTGGTAAATGTACGTCAAGTTTTATCGCAATATGCGACAGAAAGTATTTTTCAAAACAATAGGAAAATAAACAGACCTTTCACGCAGACGGAACGTGATATTGCCTTGTAACCACCCGTCATCGTCTTTTAGTTATCACACTTATTACAGCTTAAAGACCACGAGTGCCTTCGAAGAGTTTAAATATAGTAACCGCGCTATTATTTCGTGGTAAATACCCGAGCTGTTTAGGTTCTAATACTACATACATGTATGAGGTAACACGTTCAGTCCTCATACGAAATAAATTACGGTTAACGTAACTTCTGCGTAACTCCTGTCAGGATAGAAATTATCGTCTCATTACTGAGAGGACGTGTAACGACGGCGACCTCTTCGATTCGGATGAAAGAAAAGTTACCTTCCTACCAACTCGCGCGTCTTTGGTAAGCAACAAAAAGTGGTCGAAGAAGGTAGCAGACATCGAGAGCTCGCGTATGAAAAAGACATTAGAACGCTACCGGTATGCATGACCCTTCTCAGGTACCTTTGCGCTCTCTTTGATCTCACAACGAGCTTCTGGAAACTCCAAGGTCAGTGCATTTCGTGCGCGGCACTGTAATTTGGCTTTCGACTAATGCCATTTCTTTACGAGTTATGCTAGAATTTCGTGTGTGTTGAACCGTGCATAGCGTTATTTGCATGAGGCTATATAAAAATATCACATAAATTCTTGCGCCTTTTTTCTTTTCCACACAACGTAGATTAATTTTAATCTTGGTTCAACTTACGTTTTGCAGTTCTAAACATTTTTTAATTCTAAGAGAAATAGATGAAGAGTAAGTTGGACCGAGATTGAAATTAATCTCTACATTGGAAGCGGTCATAATATATGCCACCTACTTGAGCTTTTGATTCGTTAAGCAGTTATAGTCTATTGAATCTGATATGTGCATAAGTTAGGAGTCGAACAATCGCGATGAAATTTGACTTGTGAAGAAAAAATAATTATTGCGTAGAGATGTATATTGTAGATAAGGATGTAATGAAATCGAAAGCGGTGCGAATTTCGAACGAAAGTGGCATTGCTTTCAAATGTTTACTGTTTAATAAACATTGAAACGAGGTGCACAGACGGCGTGGCGCTCCACTTTTTACTGTTGTTCGGAATCAGAGAAAACGTTTTCCCTGTCGTTAAAATGATATGCGCGGTGCACATGTAGTAACGACCGGCTGTGGCTGGCAAGCAACGCTAATAGCGTACGCTTAACTGTATGGTTACAAAGATCCGTTGACTTGACTCAATATAGAGTATAGACGATAAGCGAGTTCGTGAATACTTTAGTGTCAGAAAAAAAGCATAGTTTGTGGTCTCACTGTATCATTAACCCCGCGGAATTGCCGACAATTCGAATGGCAGGCTCAATTCGATGATCGAAACACTTTCCGCGCAAAATAAGTGAGATGTAAAAGGCCAAAGGTGAACAAAATATCTTTTCCTTTATAACTTTGTAAGACTTATTTCTCACGCTTATTTTTTTATGTATTACATTCTGTTAAAAAAGCTGTATAGAAGGAATCATTTTGAAATATTTAAAAATTTAATTAAATATCACAAATATATTTTGAAAATATATTTTGTTCAACATAACTAATACGAATCAAAGTCTGTAACAGTCTAATTGGATCTTAGTTGCTTATATATAATTTCGCGTGAATTTATATACTGATATATGTAGTCTTTTAAACTGCGCACTGAACAATTGTCGGTCTTGAAAAGCAACTCTAATAAACTACTGACTACAGCAATACTATTACGAATTAAATTGATTAACAATTTAATAATTATTTGATGCCCTTTTGGCATCTTATATCGATCTTTAACGACGTTAAAATCTGAAAATAATAATTCTTATTGCGTTTCGAGACTGACAATTGTTCGGCGCGTAGTTTAGAAAGACTACATGTATCAGTATATATGCGAAATTATATATAAGTAACTAAGATCCAGCTAGACTGTTATAGATTTCAATTCATATTAGTTACATTGACAATCCTTAAAAAATTTAATATTGTATATTTTGTTCAATTATTGAAATAATTATAAAACGCCCTAATAGTTACTAAATTTTTTGCAACATTATACTCATCATGCTTGAATTATTTACGTAATTATTTTTATATAATCCAAAAAAGTTATTTTTAGATCTGTGTCTATCTAAATTTTTAAGTATTTCAACAAAATTGTTCTTGTATATTTTATATGATAAATTTTATAAGAAAGTACCTTCATTATATCTATTTATAATATTTGGTCTACTTTTGAATATCGGTTTATTTTAGTGTTTAACAACTATTCACATAACAATAAATTGCGAAGTTACATAGTACAATGATGTTTATTACTAAGCATGTTGAAGAAAGAAAAAAATTACATGCTTTAATCAGATACTAATTCCATCGATCACACAATGAAGCCTTGGTAGAATGCATGAGAACTCTACTTTTGTATTGTGTATAAAATTGCAATTTAGTAATTTAATTATTAGTTAAAGCGCGTTACGGGAACATGAAAATCAACCATTGTTTGAGATTCACAGACTTTGTAGAAAATTCCAAGTTTACAAAGCATGAGTATCAATAAAAGGCCTTAATTTCAATTTTAGGTGATTTAGGATAACAAGGCATCCCAATTTTATTCTTCACACCTTAATCAACGTTTCCGCGTCACGAATAAAAGAGATCGGTAGTGGTGCGTTAAAATGTGTGATATATCGAAAAAAAAAAACGTGTTCGAAGGTCGTGAGGTAACAGGTTTCCTCGCTCGTCAGTGCAGCAGCCAGGTATAAGACGAAGGGATTCTGGGATTCATTAGCGTAATTAACAGGCCCTCATTAAGAGTTTTATGGAATGTCCTTACCAACGGGTCTCAGCATCAGCTAGCTTTTCGCAAACGGAACCACGCGTCAATTTTATTCGAGTCGCGTGTTTCTCTTTTAACGCGCATTTCAATATCACTGCTCTTCAGAAAATTTATTTCGAAGAAGCCGAAAGCCTCGCCATATTTTATTCCTACAACCAACGAACCCGCATAAATATGCTCTAATCTTAATTAATACTTGAAGAATCGCAATACTCTTTTTGTAGTTCTGATTTATTAATAAATGCAACTCTTTGAGTTTATTTTGATGCAATTTTATGCGTATCTGCTTATTTTAGATAATCAGCTATATCTAGAAAATTTTATATAAATTATAATTATACCATATATAAATTCTAAAAATAATTAATTAATATTAAATATGTAAATCGTTAAATAAAAAAAGTTTTATAGTTTTAAATTATTTATAACTGAATTAAAATCAACATAAATAATTATATAATATTTTTATATATTTTAAGTAAAATAAAATCTGTTTTTTCCTTAAGCAAAGAAATTGTTATCGATAATACCATACTTCTTCATTATATGAATAAGGCGCTTATGTAACAGCATTCCGTTGCATGCGGTTGAATGTTAACGATACATTATTCAAAGAATAAAAAAACTGTGACCTTTCCAGGACTTTAGCCACGAACACTTTATACACTACTTTGCGCGGCTTATTAATTAGAGTTTCTTGAATGATAAGATGAATCTATGCATACACGTGTATACATAAGCAGCCATAAAATATTCTTGCTTATCTTCCTTAATATTCTACAATGTGCAATAACAACCGGCGTTAATAAGCGTATATATACAATTATATTTCCGTACCTCATGTAGGATCATGAGTAAGTACAAATATTTATCTAGATTAAAATTTGCAGAAAAATATATTTTATTTTATGCACGTCTGGAATGCTGAAGGTAATTAAACATTTGCTGAAGAGTGCAGAAATATAGCGAATAAATTATTTTAAATAGTATGATTGCACATGTTCGTCCACACGTGTGTGTATAATTATTTAAGGCTTAGATCTCTTAATTTGAAAATAAGATTTTATTCCGATGAGTATCTCTGTAATAAAATAAATAATCATACTATCACCTCTCTGATGCTTTTATTGATACCATGGCAACTTTGCTTTGATCTCGTTAACGTTTATGTTCGAGAATACTATCCCAGAGGGTCCGAATGTAAAACGAGGTACGCGACGTGTGCGCGGAACAAAGGCTTAAGGGCGCGACTTCTTTGGGGTTGACGCGTGCCGCTCGGCCCCTGAAATAGGAGGCGATGATAGGTTGAAACGGTGATCCGACACCATTCCTACACGAATTATCAAACGACCATAAGGGTGGCTTACTCCTTGGACGTCTTTTGATCTTACTTACGAACCCTTATATTTACGTGTTAAAGTGACACGCGGTCGGTACCATCTGCTTGCGTAATGCACGTGTTTGCGGAATATAATGACGGTTATCTTATCGAACTTGACTTTTGAAGAACAAAAATAAACTTGTTGGAAACCGTATGTAATAGATTCTGTCTGAAAACTGAAAACATAAAAAACTAGTAATGTAAGAATATTACTTTCTTATAACTTTCTAATTATAAGTCTAATCACTTAATATCAATAATTACAGTTTCATTATATTTGCTAATTTTTATATTAAATCTTACATTATTAAAAATATTTGTTTCTTTGGCAAAGTTTTCAGTGAAAAATTAATCCTGTTGCCTTCTTGAAAAACGTTTTCAAGAATCAATACCATCTGAAGGAGTGGATATTTAAGGGTGGGGGATTAACGGACGGTTGTCGCCGCGAATATTTTATAAATTAATGTCAATGCACCCAGCTGTATCCAATTACACCGGAAGTAGCGGGTACAATGAAACACGCGTACGACTTGCAATCGGGAGTTCACAAGGAAAAGACACAAGAGGGGAAGAACAGGCTGGGCGAAAAAATGCTTTTGGCCGTGCATGGATTTCCTCCCACATTGTAAAGTAACCCCATGCACCCTCCGCTACAGGGCTTTTTTATCGGCAGTCTGCTCCGCGAGTTTTTTCTTGTTGCCCTCCCTTCTGGCGCGACCCCCTCGCGATTGTGTTCGAGGAACCAGGGGCGTGAACTTTGGCTGCCACGAGTAACCTCGAGGCGTTTTTCGCATTTGCAAGTACCGCTAAAGTTGGGTCCTAAAAGGAACCGTTAAAGTTTATGCACGATCCACTGGAGGATGTTGACACGCTAAATTGTTTCTGGCGAAACGCGTACATTTTAATAAATTTAACACAAAACATTCCATAAATATTGCACTTTTATTCGCACATTAAAGTACGTCTTTATTATTCAATTTAAATTTGTTTTTAAATAAAAATGGTTACGGGATTTAACGAAATAGTATAAATATAAATGTTAAAACAGCTAAATTAAGTTTCAATACTGTGATTAAATATAATTCTATCTTTTTAAATTCTTGTGACAGAGTCTCTCTCTCTCTCTCTCTCTCTCTATCGTATATATTTATGCATATTAAAAATAAATCAAATTATTTAAAATTGCAAATAATAAATATATGTAAATTAATTATAAGCCATATTCAGTAAATATTTACAACTTGGAGCTGTTTTTCACGATAACGCATTACAATTATTCATGAATGTAATAAGCAACATCGTCACCATAGTTACGATCAATAATTGTTTTTGCTTATTTTCTAATATGACAAAACATAAATTGATAGCAAGCATTCAATTATACCATATGTTCTGATCTTATAGTCTTTCGCGAGCAATTACTAATAAAAAAATTATCAGCTGTTCCCGCTGATTTGTCCCTGGTAATATGCTCCCCTAAAAACCGCCTTAACTTCCAATAATTTATTCAGTTACCCACCGCACGCTTTCCTTGCTTTCTCTTTTCTATTTGCTCTTTTAGCAGAGAGAGGTTTATATCTCAATCTTCCCCTACTAGAAAGGTATAACTTAAACTTCAGAGATAAGCAAATTTTTTTTATGATATAAAGTATATATATCCTTATTCAAAGAGAAAAATCCACAAGATCATATCTTCTAAATGTAAATAAACTGAAATTAACTTGCAAACAATACATTTGGATGACTGACGGATAATGATTCGAGGTATAATTATTGTATTTATTTAGTTACGTATTTTCATACACATATTACATTTTATGAAGTATACAGTTTAACTTGTAATTAGCATGTAACAAGTAAACACAGTGTTCCATAAATTTACCTAGATTCACTTTTTTCGTTTGACAGACAGCCGACCCGACCCGTCCTCATGTCCAAGCATGTCGCTAGATAAGATCTGAGGTTACGGCGTTGCTGTTAATGTCAGATTAGTGTCATTGGCCCTTTTCCAAAACGCCTCGCTCGAGAATGGGTCAGAATCAGACGTGCGCCCGCCGTCTATCGAGCTTTACTCTCTTTCTCCGTTTCACGATTTTGCTCTATGACTATCGTCGAGCGAGGGCCGACCCTTTTGCAAATCTGTTTATTTTGCGAGTTCGCTCGACAGGTAGGTCCTTGAGAAAATCGACCCTCCATGCGATCGACAACCTGAAAGAGGCACATCGGACTCATATCACCCCAGTCTTGAAAAAGTTTGCCGCATTCTCAAAATTTATACATCAATCCTTTAATTTTTTCTGTCAAGATCTCAGGCGAGTCTTTCAAACTGCCACTTGACTTTTTAAAATTATGTTACTGTCGAGTATACTGACTTTTAAAACAATAGTATATAATCGATGCTGAATTTTTTCATATTTAATTTGATTTAGTAAATTTTAATATGCACAGAAAATAAATCAAATTTCTTTTATTTCATTAAAAATCTTTCAATGTAAGTTAACTAATAAATAATGACACAGAAGTTTTTTTATTAAATAGAAAAGTTTACATATACATTGAGTTATTATAATTAAAAAACTCATTATTAGAATGAATATACGTCAATATAAAAGAAAGATTTACACATTTACTTCTTTATTATATAGCGAAAAATGAGCAAATAGCAGTAGCACACATGATAAAAAACTATGCAGATGGGACAGTAAATTACAAAGAGAATGCGGGAATATTTAACGAGATTATCGCTGATTTCCTAATGAGCGTTAATGGCACATAATTTCTTAATTACTTTAACGACAATCATGAATATAAATCATTGTACCCGGTGAACATTCAGTAACACATTGTAAAAAAACTAATTTATCTTTATCAATTTCGCATTTATTTTGATTCATCCTACATTCAAATATGCTAATGTTTTTATGAAATATCTTTAAAATAGTTTTTTATTTAATTTTCTTTGTATAATGACAAAACTTTCGTCAACATTAAAGAAAAATGTATTTTTTAAAACAAAATATCTACTTTATTTTCAACGTTCCTTTATTTTTATTTTTCGAAATGTGTACATTTGGTTACTTTGATGGTCAACGAAACGCAAATGTCAGTTACTAGTTTCACCCTTGCTTCTATATATGGAATCGTTCAAGTTTCGTTACTGTGCGCGCACGTTTGTGTGAGCCTTTCTGCCACGTGCCTGCAACCCTTATGAGACAACCGATATGCTGGGCGGAGTTCTGCGCCCGGTTTCTTTCGACCTTTGTGATCTGCGCCGTGCAAGTCCACCACCTGGAACTACAGAAGTTCGGTCGATTTTTCGTCGTTAGAGCCGTTGAATAATGTTTGTCTTTGAAAGTTTTAATATCAGCTTATTTCCATTTGTCCCATTATAACAAAAGGTTTTGCGTGGCATTTTGGGGTCTATATTTTCTGCCAGTGTTTTAACTTTATTTCTTTGTTAAAAGATACTTTTAAAGGTGTTACATATTAAATTGTTGGATTATTGAAATAATTATATGTATAAAACGCTCGAACTAATTGCTAAAATATTAAAACATTTTACAGAATATATAACCATCATTATTTACATACGCTGTAAAAATGTTATTAAATTTAATGTAGTTTTAAAAATTACACGAATTAAATTCAATTTTATGATATTAAATTAAATTTAATACCCATAACTAAAAAGTATATTTTTATACATGTTCATAAAATTTAACATTTCTCATATAAAATTGTATATGAATTAATTACATAATTATTTTGATAATGCAATTGAATCATTTTCAAATTTGTGTATCTTGCTGAAAAATTTTGAATACCTTATTAAAACTGATATATAAGGAATGCCAAAACAATATGTATAGCATGACTACTTTTTAATGTATATAATTTTTAAAGATAAAAGAACAAAGCTAAAAAATGTCTGTTTTATTTCAACTTGTGACACTTCACATGGTATTCACGATACATCTCGACTACGACAGCGACGGTTTTCAGCACACGGAATGTCGCGGGTGGTGGAAGGAAGGGACGAAGTAATAGAATTAGTTCGGCCAGACGAGGAGACCTCACTTGCCTTGCTATAACACGAGTCAAGTTCCGTCACGAAGACCTTAATATCCGCTACTTCCGCCGCCTCCCACTCATTCGTTTGTTTATTCGATATCGTCGACCGTCTTACGAGGCCCGAGTCTCTCGTCTTTCCTCCTGACCTTTATGCGATAATACAATTCTCATATGGCGCTATATCTGCGATGACTGATTTATGAAGTAGTCGGTGATGTTTGTACATGAATTCCGAGGGAAATATCGAAAAAGTATTATGGAAAGTAAAAGTAAAGTTATTTGACATTACGGAGAAAAGATACATTACGAGAGAATATTTTTTGAATTTGAATTATTACACAAATTATCACAAATTTCCAATATGCGTGATAAATGATTAAATAATCAAAAACGTGGTTTTCGCGAAATATTTTGAACAAATTAAAATACTAATTTTAAAACATCTATAAAATAATTATTCAGTATCTCAATTGTTTTACGATAAGACAGGTACGCTTAATGTTTTTGCATCAAACGGGAAAATATCGGCTCATAACCGTGGCCGATGATTATCGTAATTAACAATGTAAGATGTCCGATTTTTACAACGAGTTAAAACCATTCCGCACGCGAAAACTCGTAACGTCGAGAGAGCTGTATTGTCTCGTGGACGAATCACTCGTGAAGTAGCGAGCAAGAAATCCGATGTGGGTTAAATGCTAATTGCTCAAAGTCGGGCGGTGGCGAATCCCTCGGGTGGCACGATCTGCGGCCATGATAAAGCCAACTACACGAAGTACGTGCGTTCTTATCCGCGCTTACATTGGGAAGGTTAAGAGTATCGTGTATGCGGCGTTGGAGTTCTGGGGCACTTTTAGCTTTCGTGTAACAGTTGCGTGCTGCTGCACGTTCACTCAAGCACGACCGCCGCTTGGAAAAAGTTTAGTGCTTTCTACAATGCTAGAAATAAAAGTTATCGATATTGCGAATTTAACACGCCGTTGAACTGTGCCAAATAAATGGGTTCATAAGCAATATCGATCCCGTTACGTGGTAAATGTAATCTCTAGAGGATGGAAAGGTCGTATATCCGTACGTTATTATTATTGCCATGAATAATTTACCAAGTTATTAATCACCGGATACGATATGCAGACAAAAGTTTGCGACGTTTGTGTCAATTTCGTATCAACTGCGGCGTGATTGTGATCCGTATTTTGCTGTTTACCTCCACGTGGTGATAATGTCATGCTTTTTTCCCTGACGGTCAGTATAATGAAATGGGGTCAGTTTCGCGCAAACAATATTATCTAATATAACGTGCGACAGAACGTGATACATCATATATGCACTGTATATAGATCAATCAAGACGTAATAGCGATAAAGTAAAAAAAATGCAAATTTTTTTGCGCTTTTTGGAACGAAAATAAATTAAAGCTCTTTCCGTCGGTAGATTGATTCTTTTTGTTATTTTTATTTTAAAACCGGGACGTCTAACGGATGCTGATAACGTGTGCCGCTATATCCTTCGTATAAAGCAGTAAATGTGAAGTTAAGAACATACCTACTGATGAACTGGCTTAACTAGATTTGCCAGCTTTATGGAAATCTGCCGCGCGTGTTGACTAGAGAGTATCCCGAATCGATCGTACTGCTTCTTCATTTACTTTACCAAGTAAACAAACAACCTCATATTTGAAAGAGTACCAGTATACATATATGTTAAGTTTGCAATTATTTCAAGAAGTAAAAGTAATTGAATATATCCGTATAAAATCGTGAATTTATTTAGCACATTTTAATAGAATTAATTAATAAGTATTAACTTATCTCATCCGTATTCTGTATCTATACTCTTAACGATAAAGAAATGAAACTTTACTATACTTTTAATTTTCCACACTTCCTTATGCTTTTGAAGTGTTAATTACATTAATAAATTTATATTAATGAAGTGTTAATTATATTAATAAATTAAATGATAAGTATTGAAATATTAATAAGTAAAATAAAGTAACTATTATTAATCATAAATATAATACATTATCTAAAACGTAATTTTTGTTTTTATTAATCTTTTATCGTAAATTAAAAATATTAGTTTAAATTGTTTTTAACCACATGAAAATATCCAAAATAATATTTTTATTTGTTACTTATTACGAATTTCTTTTTTCCCCAAATTTGACTTTATTACATTTTTTGAAATAAAGTATGATAGTTGCAAATATATTTACGTTTATGTATTCAAGTTCATTGAATGAAGAGGCATCTCTTTTGTCTTTATTCTGTTCACGTTGCACTGTAGATTTTCCAAATGGTAAAAAATCAACTTAAAAAGAAAAATTAAAGATCTTATTGACGAACAAAAATTTAAACGAGTAGTAGCATTCAGATAAAAGGATAAACTTCTTTTCGTTGTTTTAAACAAGATTTTGATAGAAGAAAACGGAAAGACTGAAATTAGGTATAATAAATTTTTATAAGAAAAGTATCGCGGGCCAAATAGTTACAGCAAATCGAATTCGACGTTGATGACGGCTGCTCGTCTTCGAGGTAGCCAAAAGCAAATAAACATCCACTCGACGTAATCTTTAAGAAGGCCCGAGTCGGGTCGAGTGCAGGCGCCTGCCTTGCGAGAACTCGAGCGTGCTCCATCGAGCATTGTGTCCATTATACGTTTTTGTCTGCCGCTCTCCCGCCCTTTCGCCCTTCTTTTGCAAGGTTTCCCGCGAGACTCCTCGCATTGTCATACCGAGGTGGCCTCTCCATCCTCCTCCTTTTTCTTTCTTCCCTTTTCCGTATATAAGTATAAGTTTACGTTTGGAAACCACGGGCCCACAAGGCCCCGCCGGTATTCATGCCAACATCGGCATACCTTTTTCTGCCGCATAGTCTCGCACGGACGAGCGGACCTAGTCGCGCGTGGCGAACGATGGATCTCGGAATAAAGTACTCTTGAAGAAATGGAGCCGTTTTTATTCAATATTTTTCAATTCCTTAATGAGACACTTGGAGCCTCAACATAGGCCAAGTTAATTTAATAAAAGTTGCGCCAGGGTATAAACAAATCTTCTTTCTTTTAAATTAAAAATGTAGAAAGAATTAATGAATGTGAGAGAAATGGATTTTTATAAGAGTATGTTGAAATAATAATTCGTTTTAAAGAGCTCTGTTTAAGAAATTTTTACAATCATGTAATACTGTTACTATTTCCGATCGGAATGTCGAATAGCTCGCAAGAAAACGTAGAATATGGTGCGTCTTTAACTTTGAGCGAAGATAGGAGTACAGTTATCCATAAAGTAGAGCATGCGTACGTTGGCTCTAGAGCGGCAGGTGGCTGCCGTTGAACAAAGAGACAAGAAGCAAAAAGAACATGAGCCGTCATCCATCGAGACAGCACGAGAGAGCTCTCGTTCACTCGGAAATGATTGAATCATTGAGCCGAGATGTCCACTCGTTACACGAAAATGTGGTAATTCACGAAGGACATGGCAACGTGCGTCAATCGCCGATGCCTCCTTTCTGTGCTACTATATAAGGCGCATTTCGATTCGTTAGTTCCTTTTTCTCTAAAGCAGGTTACTGAAATATGACACAAAGGAAAAATTCTTTTGTTGTTAAATCAATTGTTATGGATACGGGTAAAACACAAAAATATAACAAAAAAATATATTTATGTCGTCAAAATCAATTGTTATGGATATTATTATGTTTCTAAGAGGCGTTAAAAATATTTCCTAGAAACTTATGAATTTTTGCATGTAGATTAGCAGCCGATTAAAAAGAACTGTCTTATTTTTTAAAAACTAACACAAAGCGTTCTTATAATAAATACATTAATAAATATACACATTTATAATAAATAAATTATATATCTTGTTTTAATATTAATGTAAAGGGATTACCATTGGGATAGGAAAACACACATGGAATGTTATGAGACGATATTTTAAATTGAATTAATTAGTTATTATTCATATTTTATACAATAGTAATCATAATTAAGGTGTTTTAGTTCTCGTAATATTCTATATCCGTACAAGGGTACTCGGTAAAATCGATAAATTGGGGGTCTGCCGTGTTTATATCCTATATGTATATAGACGATTTTCTAGGCCTCTCTTGTTTCCTCTGTCTCTCGTTTTTTTTTTCGCATCTCTTTACATTCTTATCACAATATCGTATTTTACACAGATTCACTTACGGCTTACATGCTAGAGGGCCCCGGTGCAATATTTACAAATGTTCGGTGTTCGACCTCCTAGCTTCCGCCGAGTCTGATCGATCTCCGATGGCTTGCACCGAGACTAGTAACGCTAGTAAATTCTATGGACTCTTTATGCTGTTTACCATTCTCTCTTTCTCTCTCTCTCTCTCTCTCTCTCTCTCTCTCTCTCTCTCTCCCTTTCTCTCTCTCATACTTTCTGTCACATTAAGTTCGCACTCGTTTTCGCGCGCGGTGCAATCATAATCCACATATTCGACAAAAGCGTGGCAAAGGTGAGCCGCACGAGCTTGAGTTTGCACGCTACTCGTCGAAGATGTCAGATCGATGTCTTTTTACATCGCAGAGATTCATGTCTCACGCATAATTTCCTGAAAATTGTACTTCGCAAATAAATTATGTTCATGGAAAAGTATAAATTATTTCTTTTTACAATTATGGTATTATAATTTTCTAAAGTTTTGTTCTCACACATCAATTACTCACGTAAATTTAAAAAAAATTTAAATATGGGGAAAGTAAATTAATTTTTCTAATATAAAAAAAAAACTGCAACTTTCCAGGAAATTTTGCGCCAATCTCGGCAGCAATGTTCAAAACGCGCGTCTTGTCCACTTCGACCACGCTCAATTGTTTTACGCTGTTTTTCGCATTTCCGGCTTTACACGCAATTTAGGAACTGAGGGGAGCTTCGTCTTAAATTATACACGCATATACCTTCTTATTGCACCGAATCAAAACGCAAGAACCCGTCCGAGAAGGCCGTCTCGTACTTCCTAGTTTTCCGCAGCGCGGCTTGCGGTTAAATCTAACGGCACTTATTATTATACACGCGAGAGAATCGTTGTGTCGTTGTCGCCGTCGCCGTCGCCGTCGTCGTCGTCGTCGTCGTCGTTGTCGTCGTCGTCATCATCGTCGCCGGTGCATCCTTCGCGTGCACCCGACGACGACGTTGAACGTCACGACGACGTAGGAATTCCGCGCCGTTCCGGCGCAGCGACATCGATCCCCGGACCGTAGCCTATCCTTCCAGCCCGTCTTCCCTTTTTCCGCCGCGAGGCCTTTACGCAAGCACACGCGACATAATCGCGTATCAGCGTTCAACAGCAAGCGCGGTCGACACGAGCGGAAGGGCATAAAACTAGTTTTGTACTGTTCTCTTTGTGCACCATGGGGCGAACCCGGCAGCCTAATCCGCCTTGAGTTTCCGCGTCGCGTCGATTTGCGCGGCGCCGACGCCCTCGTCGATTCTCAGGGAATCGGGGAAATCGGAGGAGATTTATACGGGCGCATTGCCATGTGTGAGATGCCGCGTACTCTCAATCGCAGACTCTGTCAAGCGTATTCGCGGAAACCGTTACGGTATTCAGTATCGAGAATATGATTATTTAAGAGTTCATTTACGATTGAGACAAGTAACATTTTTATTTACACATGTAAAGTAATTTTATGCACTGTCTTATCCTGGGATTTGTCGTAATACCGAGAATTGGACACAACTTTGAATTGTGAAAATTCTGTTAATTACAATTATGATTAACGGTGGGTTACCGTGTCGATCAGTGATCTCGTCAGAGATATAAAATATTCAGAGAAGAGATCTTACGTCATGATAAATGTCAAGAAATTAACAATTTTAAGCTTCCAATGTCAAGTTTGAATTAGTGCATTAGAAGACACACTGGTTTAAGAAATCATATAGGAATTTAATATTTCGCAGACTCGAAGGCCGGAATGCACAGAACTGAGGTCTGACGGTCTCTCGGTGCACATCGCGACCGACATGTGCCGAACGGTAACAATCAGAGCGAAGGAAAAGACAGAATCAGGAAGGACAGGAACTGTGCGGCACCATGTGTTCTCATGAGACGACGACCATTGTTGCACTGACGAGACCGTGGATCTGGGTCAGCGGTGGGGCCCGCCCGACCCTTCCAGTTTCCCGCGGTTGCAAGCCACAGCCGTCGTTTTTGCGGTTTGACGTCGCCTCTTGGAAAGCTAGATATTGTGCGACGCAAGATGGCAAGGGTGACCTAACATGGCCGACGGAGGATAGCGAAGAAGAAACAGCGTAAAACAGTCCGCCACGTTGTTTATCCGCAACTTGAACGGTTTATGACGTGAAGCTCGCGTTCTGCTCTTCTAACAAAGTTCGAGCATGCCTGTGACGGAAAAGAACAGGAGATGCTACTTAGAAAAGGTCTTGATAATGCAAACGGATCGCGAGAGCTGTATTTTCAGAGGCAGCAAATCGTTCTATCTGACTTATCATTAATTTACTGAAGTTCCCTTCCCTCTTCCAATTTATTCATTTAATCTTTTCTTTTTTTGGAAACTTTTGCAAAATGTATATTTAACAAAATGACATTCTGTTGTAAACAAATCTATAAATAAATAAATATTTTTGAAACTAACTATTTTTAAGATACAAATTCTCAATTCATTACACAAAATAATATTGCAACCGGCGGATTGCATATTAAAACTACGAAAGAGACTACGAATCAGGGCAACCGATCAGTACCGAAATTAATTCTTACGTTTTCCAAAGTTCTTAATGTATTTAAATATCGATGGCATTCCGCGCGTCGCCAACGAAGATAATGACTTTTTTTCCAGCTCACTCCTCTAGCTATTCGTTCCTCCGTTCGTCGCTCGTGTATTATTCTCCTCTTCGGAGGAGGCCTCCGGCCAGTTGCTTCATCCGGGAAGGAGGGACCGGTGATTACAGTGAGCCACCGTGATTGCCGAGATCGTTTGACTCACGAAAATGTCATTAGGATTTCATTACTTCCAACCGCCTTGAGGAACGACTGCTCAACGAGTTTATGCAACGTTGTCTCTCGCTTCCCCCCCCCCCCCCCCCCCATAACGTTCTTCTCGTTCATCTATCGCGCGAGATTCAGCACGAAGTAGGTCAGCTGCGCTCGCGATTGTTGGGCAACTGTCACAAAGGATCGACCGGCCGGCCTAACGTCATCGGCAATTGACATTTGCGAGAAGATAGAAATTGGTTTTTAGAGATGCACGATTGTGCCAGATTGGGCTGATTCAGAAAGGTGACGAAAATATCGAGCTGTATACTAAAAAGAATCACGCGACCTGGTCTCGGAGTTTGTTATTTATCCTGAACATGATAGAGACGAAGACCGGATGTTGGTCAGGATGAATCTCTATACCGCGTTCTTTTCCATTTTTCAAATCGTGATATCATCGCCACTATTATACTATCGCATTAATCTCGGCAGTCAGACCTCGTCAGAAGTCGTTAAAAGTTAAAATGTAACTATGCAAGTAATTAAACAAGTTTATACTTTGTTTCAACCAAGTAAATCTCAGAAAATAATTCTTATTTGTCATACTAATCTGTGTATTCATCGATAACAATATAAGTTCTTAATTAGCTGAGCAGAAATGAACTAAAATTTTACAAATTTATTCTGAGAATAAATATGTGTAAGAATAATAGTGACAATATTAAGACCAAAAACCTCAAATTTATATTTAAAATTTTTACAGATAAAAATATTGTTAATTAGTTAAATTGTAAAATATTTCACTGTTAAAAATCAAGAGATAAATTTTACAAATAAATAACAAGAAAAAAATTAATAGAACGGATTGTAAATGTGAGGCTTTTGGTATGTAAAAATAAAATCAATTAGTACCAATTAATACCTAATAAAGTAATCGATGGTAACGTTGATTGAAATACTTTTTCGTAAGAAACTATTGTATCGCGTAATTTATTTATTTGATTAACCATAATGATTAAATTCGGTATGCAATTCCACGCTTGACAAACGGCGGACAACAACATTTTCACAATAAAAACAATTGCTTGGAGGCAATCTCTGCTTATAATTAACCGTAGTAATCAAATTAGATCCGACGCACGCAATCACGACGGTCGACACGAACAGACATATAAAGAAGCCGTTTTACTTCCCAGGAAAAAAGATTCCTCGCGACTCTTATTTTTGCGACAACGATTACTTGTCAAACACGAAAAGCGTTACAGTCGTGGCAATCACTCAATCATACGCGAAGCGTTACAAGTACCCTCCAACTCGTAAATCGAACTTCAAGATCATCAATGAACAACGTTATCCTCAGAGAACTCGCATCACGAACGGTCACGGGTAGATTTTCGGCGATTTTACATCGTAAATCGCTGTCGTTATCATATTATCCTTTTTTACAAAGTTACTTTTTACTTCACCGTACGACGATGTCGCTCCTGTCTTCCTCCAACTTACATCGATTCCAGCTCGAGGAGGAAACATCTCGCAGCACAACGAAACGGCGCGCACCGAACAACGTCACTAATCAGTCAAGAGTCACTCGATGCCCGTTTATGACTTCTGATTTTCTGCGACGTTGTCGACGATCCACGTTGGCTAAAAATTCAGGCGTCGATCCTCTTCGTCAGCTTTGAGAACTACATCGTCGAATTAGCATTCGTGGTCGTATTTCTCTCGTCTCATTAATAGTATTATTAATATTTTGCTAAGGGGCGTGTATCACACACGACGTCGCACTGTTCATATCGTTCTCACTTCGACGGACGGCCCGCACGGATACCGGCATGCGGGTTTCATTATACGATTAGAAACAATATTAACATTCAATTTTCCTCGCGAGAGGCGCTACACGTATTCACACTTTGGGGCGGGACCGCTGGGATACGTTCGCGGCGCCACGAAGGATTGGCTCACCTGAACTCATTGTCAGTTCAAGGGACATCTTCGTTAAACCGCTGGCCATACCCTGTAAAAGCATAGATAATTGTTTGATTAGAAAACGTTGTGTAATGACAAATTTTACGCAAATTAAGCTCCTATCTTAAGACTCCTACGCCTCGACCATTTTGGATTGACGTCAGAAGAGAGATAAGTATATAACAAAAATTCTTGCAAATTATATCAAAATGTATACATTGAAATGTATATACAAATATTATTTTATTGAAAAATATTTCTATTTTCAATACATTTTGCAAGAATTTTCATTTCTCGTTTCTGATATCAATCCGAAGATCCGCGATGACGAGTGACTAGAAGCTTTAGTATCTAACTTTCTTCATCAAATTAATATTGCATACAAATAAAAAATTTAACTCTGCTAATATTTTAATAATTAACTAATTTCGAACCAAGAGTTCAATATCAAGTATGTCGTATCTTTCAGCATAAAATAGATACATCTATCTGTGCTGCACAAATGTATTTTTCCTGCTCGATCTTATGTCGGTTCTCGCGGTTATTATATATTATTAAAGAGATATGCGGTAACTTTAAAGCTTCCGGAATCGCAGCGCGATGAATATTACGGCAAGGCGAGTGAGGTAAATTTGTCGTGTCATGCTGGTTCTTAGTGAATAGGAGAAACGTCGCAACATGTCCCAAGGGGACACGTGACTGGCAGTACCAGTTTGTGTTGAGGCGCGTTGATTGACGCGTCGCACTTTAATTTCAAATTGAAAATGTCTATGATTGAGTATCGAAGTACTATTCAATTATGCTCACACAGAAATCGCCGATATGAGTTATAGCAATTACAATGACAAAGCTTATTATTATCAAATGCAGACATTTAAAGAACGTCGTTCTCTCGATGTACGTGAAACACGATAGATGTTATATATCTCAAAACGCGATTTATTTAATATATAATTACTTTTATTTTCTTAACAGCATCGTGAAATAAAGATCGAAACGTAAGTAGGTATTATATAGCTCATACAACTACTTCGAACTTTGTGAGCAGCACTCTTCTGTTTAACTTCAGTGTCACTTTTAATCTCAAATCGCAAACTCAGCGATTATTAACATTTTCAACCATGACGTAATAAGAATAGATTGTGCATTCCTATGATGTTGATACGCTCAATTCTTTCTACATCTATTACGTCTATTCTTCAACGCAAGTTTTCAACATAAGTACAATGACACCCTAAGAGTTAAGGACTACTTTAGATCAGCATCAATTTCGCAATAATCTCTAGTTTCCGAAAGCAAATGCATCAAGTCTCTATATCGAGATTCTCTGATTCGGAGAAGCAACACTTACGTGAGTAGTCCGGGGTTGGGGTCCGCCTGATACCAAGAGTACTGCGGCATGTAACCCGCGTGATGTGGCGGCGGTGGCGGTGGCGGTGGATGATGCCCGGCCGTGTGCGGGTGATGATGGGAATGGGGCGGCGCGTGTGGATGCGGATGGTGCTTCATCTCACCCGGCCAGGAGGGTGCCGGTGGACTCTCGTTGTGCTGAGGCGACATCTCGCTTCCGGGGCTCGAGCTCCCGGGGGTGTGACCGCCACCCCCGCCGCCCATGCCGCCGAGGTAACCCGTCGTCGGGCTGCCCGACACGGAACTTCCGCCCCCTGAAACACAAATGCGAACCGGGGACCGTTTCAAAATCGTTCCTCGAATCTCGCGGAACGTCGTCGTATTTGGCCGCGTCGCGTTGCTGCACATGCAGCTGCGTGCGCCTGAATGGGACCGGCGTCGCAAATTGTATTAATTGTACGCGAGGGAGCGGTATTGTGCGATAATGCATCTGGTGGCTGCTACGAGATGGGAAAGAGTTTCCAGACGGTGGTTGCGCGTTCGATTCCGCAGACTCTAAGTCAAGTTGGGATCTCTGCTCGGAGAAGGGGATGTGTATATAGTTCATCCATGACTGTACGTCACGTTTTCGTGACATTCCGCCATTTAGGAGCGCTTTGATTTTTATCGTTTCCGAAACTTTGTGTTACCTTGATACTATTCTTAAGCACGTTATAGTTTTGTACTCATTAGCGTAAGTAATGAGATGTATTATATGAGAGATTATGTAAAGTATACTCGTATTTATATTCATTTATGCTTATTAATTTTTAACATCAATCTTTGAAAAGGATTAGCGTAAAAAAATTAATTTAATCGGTTAATATAATGAAAATATATTGTAAAAATTAAACTGTAACAAATTCAAAAGATAAAATTTATATGGTATATCGAAATCACTACTTGAAACCTAATGACGTGCATTGGGAAGTACTTGGACGCTCGTACTAAATTTCGTCACGAGAGAGTGGCATTCCTAGCAAGAGAAATTTCTCAAGATGGAGTTAATTTCGTCGACTGTGTCTTTCGTGGAGTATTTCCGAATAAATCACTCACTAGGCAGATTTTCGAGATTACCGTTAGTCGCAGAAAGAGAGCAACGGTGAAGCAAGCAGTTTCGTCGTTGTCGGCGATACGGGCAGTGGCAAAGGCGTGATAAAAAACGCAGACCGCGAAAATTGCGCCGGATCATTAGTATTGTAATTACGAAGTAAAGTGGCGTTCGTAGAGATTGCAGCGGCGCGATGCGGTAAAATGATGGAGCAGCCCCGTCAAGCGCGCAATCATCGCGTACGTTCACCAGTGACATTCAATTAACGGCCGTTATTCAGCCAATTAAAAATGTGCAATTGTTCGCGAAAACAGATCGTGAGAACGATTCAATTGATCGACGGTAAATTAATCGAAAGCGCGCTTCTTCCAGAATACTATAATTAAATACGCAGTAAGATTTTTCTTTCATGAATTCCTTCTTGTTTAATTCATTTCGGTGTATATTTTACTTAGGCAACTCTAAAGCAACTTACCTCCTTGCATAAGACTTCCAGGTTGACCGGGTTGAGGGGATGGTCCTCCGGGTAGAGCGGTTCCACCTGCTAGAAGACTGCCATGTTGACCACCACCGCCGCCCCCGCTCTGTTGCGCTGCCTTCATCATCTTCTTGTATTTACTCCTTCTGTTTTGGAACCAGATTTTCACCTGAAAGAAAAATTGTAATAGTTATGTTAGAGAGATAGGTTTTTTTTTTTCATGAACGCGTGAACACGAAAAGACAGAAATTTTATTACACATTTTACTCCTTTATGTAACAATGTTGAACGTGACATTTCAAAATTCCAACAATGACAAGTACAAATAATCTTATCAATATTAATTGAGCTGTTGTCCTTCATTTTGTCATAATAGTGAAGGTAATTTTCGTTAACTTTTTGACGGTATTAAAATAAGTGGGAAAGATAAAAGAGGAATTCCGTGAGGACAAAAAGTATTACGACAGAACACTATATAGTGTTTATGATATGTTATACTGAATTATTAAATGTTTATTAGCATTTATATCACATTTACGCTTGCACGAGTATAACTTGTTATATTAATTTTTAAAGCTATCGTTATTTATGCATAACTATTTTCTTAAGGATTAGAAGATTTGAATATTCATATAATATTACAAGGTTTTTACAGCACACTTTTTACATAAATCATCTCATTTCTAATGTAATAACATGCAATAAATTGTTTTATTTTTAATTTTCAAATACATCGACACTAATACTCATATTAAATATAATCATTATCGTTATCATGTTGTTATCATAAATGCTAATAATTATTATTAATATTATAATTACGAGGCAAAGTGACGTAGCGTGTTTTACAGCTGTTTTATATTGTGTCATTAACATATCCATTTTTGTACTGTTTCCTTTTTCCATCATTATAGATCCATAAAATTATCCCAAAAGAGGACCGCAAGCGATTTTGTCGAGATGCGTCGCCCGATTATCGACGCGCGATTGGAAATACATTTCGCAACTGCGATGCGCAAAAGCGTACCTGAGTCTAATCCGATGCTTCGCATCATCGCTTCGTACTGCCGGGTTAGACGGTAAAGACGAAGGAAAAAGAAAAAAAAAAAAAGAACGTTCGTCGTTTCGTAATCATCGTTTCTTTTGCCTCCTCGCTGCGATGCATAGAACCGCAGCGGCAAGCAGCTTCGTCGTCCTGTGGCGCGTATACCGGTGCGCACGCGCGACCGCTAGGATTGCACATGCGGTATTTTTTTTGTCTCAGCATCCGCACACACGCATTGCATACACGTGACGTGCTGGCTCAATCTTACGTAACCCTACCGCGCGAAGTTAAACGTGTACGTGTACAGGAATACGCGAGGTGTACCCGCGTTGTACACGACGACGCGACGTCGCGGCAGCTCGAACCGAAGCCATATGTTTGGACATGTCGCCGGTTTGGACATGCCGCGCGAAAGAAATTCTACCGCTAAAAAAGAGTGGTAGAACCTCTTTTTCTTCTGCGCGACATTTCCTTTTATATTTTATTGAACAATATCTGTTTTATTTAATTATACGTGGAAATTATAGACCGATAAGAATAAATCGAATAAGAAAAGGAACGCTATTTTCAGTCAAAGCGAATCCGTTGAATAATATTTATATGTAGAAATTGAAAAGTGAGATGCAAGTATAAAGTTGGAAATAATATTATAAATTATATTGATCGCGTCAATTTAAAATAATAATACCAATAAGCATCTTAAAACACTGCAAAAACTGTTTTATTTAATAAAAATTTTACATTTGACTTCACAATTATTTTTGGATTCATTCTATTTTTTGTATATTATTCGCGCGTCAATAGATCGTTCAATTTCTGCAAGAATAAAAAACATTCTCTTTTATCAACGAAAAGTCAACTATACTTTTTAGTCGTTTTCCACAGCCTTTTGTCCTTGATGTGTTCATGATTGTGTTATTTCACCGTACGATTTAGAAATATTCAGCTACACCGGATTAGACGAAAATAGAGACAGACTTTTTTATTAATAGCATACGCCACGCCTAATGACTTTTTAACGAGCCTATCCGCTATACTTGTATAACCATTCGGGCTTACTCGATCAAACTTGATATTCCATCGCCACGTCGATCAAACGTTGCGATCATAAAACACGAGATGAATACAGTGAATATGTACCTCTATTCACCAGGCATGAAGAATGTTTTTTTTTCATAATTAAAGATTACTCTCCTTTCATGGCAATCTTAGTCTCGTCGAACAATGCATTCGCATACGATAGGAATGTATATTATAAAATAAATTATACCGTTATGTATGAACATATATATGGCTATCTATTAATTATCAAGCAATCAATAAAGAAACTTTTCATCGTGGAAACTCGCGCGAGTAAAAAAGCAAACAATTAAACGTTTTTATTGTTTTAGTCATTTGTTGATTAGCATAACATTTACACTATCAATCTATCGAATGCATTGGCGATATATATATATTGTGAATAAAATAAATTTCCTCACGAAACGTGATAAAACGGTAAACGTGACGTTTGTCCAATTAGCACCTGAACTTATGTTTTTTACTTTTAATGAACTTGTTTGTACATGATGCTGCTACTATATTTCGCGATATATTTCAACCGTCTGATTCCCTATCTTCTAACCTATTCCCTCCTGGCTGAGTAAACCGACTTAGTTAATTAAAGTAACTGTCCAGCTTTGACTGACATCCAAGATGTAAAAAAGTTGATGACATGAACACATATATATGCATACAATTTCACAGTCTATTACATAGTAAAGGAATTATTAACGTGATAAGTGCTATAAGTCTCCAATAAACAATCGTTTTCAGTGATTATTTGACAAATGTCAAATATAGTTTAAAGAAACAGAGAAAGAAACTAGTTTGAACAATCGAGAGAGACAGGTACATCTCAGATAAATTAAATCGTTCAGTAAATCTTAGGTAATATTAGGCAAATAAAAGATCAATAAAATATAGAAAAAAACATTTTTTCAATTATATAGATTTGCGTATATCCTAAATAAAAAATAAAAGAAATTTGAAATAAGCGATCAATGGCAAAGATAATATAAACACTTCAGTCAAAAACAGAAATCTCATTCTTCGCTTTTTCCAAACCGCGAAATGACAGTTTTGGACAAATTGAAAATTGAGGATTCAAGTTAATGGACTAATCGGTAAGTATGGCACGGCGCTTTTGCATTATACATAAGCATTAAGAAACCAGAAATAATGTACAGTTCCAATTTTGCGGAACACGTATCGTCACACTCCGTCATAGCCTCTTCATTAGAAGCAGGGCACGCGAGTTACTGAAAGAAATTTTCACCGATATGAATACAAGTACATGCATGTACAGAGTGTCTCAGAATCTTCCTATTTAATTTTAATGACAGATTATTTGATTAATTTGAAATATTATAATATAGTACTTTCTCGACTAAAATATCCAAGTGTATTTTTATAAATTTATTAAATTATCCATGGTTTCTTGACACGTTCTCGGTTTGTTAACACACCATTTCATTTTTAATAATTTGTGAGTGACTTTGTCTTGAAGGATTGCTGAACCATTTTGATATTTTTGTATTTATATTGCTGAGGACTCCAAACATTCAATTTCAATTTGGAATCAATTACAAAGATGTCATCCTATCTGTAATGGAATATAAAGATTCTAACACGATATTGCGCATTGTGAACCGCACTGTTATATACTCTCATTAATCTTGAAATTCTTTGTTCATCGTGTTGTTTTAAATTTGAGAGTCCATATAATTGTTACAAGTTTATTTTGTATTTTAATAAATTTGTAATTGAAGAAATAGCTATATCAAGCGATCAATACAAAATACAGTTACATCCGATATTTGTTAATATTTAAAGAAAAATTGCTTTCAGACTCTTCCAGGCGTAGCCTGTTGGTGGGAGATCCCGAGGTACCCTATGCGTTATTCATCGCGAAAAATATGCCGCGGCAACATCAGCAGCCCCTGGTCGACGAGCGTGCGCCCGGCGTGCCGGCGCAAATAAATCTCTTTCTAATTGCTTGCTGAAAAACCCGGTTGCGCCGAGTAGAGATGGCGCCCGACAAAGGCCAGCAGCGCTAAAACCCGGTTTCAACGTACTTTATTTCGCTCAACTGGCCGGCCGGCCTAGCCAGCCGGGAAGAGCAGATCGCGTTTACCGGGCGCGTTGGTTTGTTTATTGATATTTACAGCTGACGTTGACAGGGCACGATGCGCATCGACGGTAAGGGATGCGCCTTCGTTCGCGAGGATAATGTTGGCGGGGTTTGCCTTTTTTTCGACCCGTCGGCAGCTTCTCTCTCGGTATGCGGGATATATTTATGCGTGTCGGCGTGCTCGGCGCAAAGCTTTAATTAATATCTTTTTTCCAGGTGTCGTCAGAGTATGTTAGACACACTCATACGAATGTTTCTTTTATTTCCTTATTTGGAGAACAGGATCATAGGCAATTATGTATTTATTTGCAGTAAGTAAAGGTAGAATGTGTGTACATATCTATTCATCTTTTAGTTATTTAGGAAAATATATATATTTTTTAAATATTGTAAAAATGTTACGTTATCTTTTTTTTCAAACAAATATTTAATTTTTATATATATATAATATATGTACCTATATTCGTTACTTATATTAACATATGTATTATACATAGCTCTCTTATACAATTATTTCAATTCAATTGATAGAGAAAGTTTTGAAACGCGTGTGAAAATATAAAGTTTTATGGTGCGAAATATGGTTCGAGATAATAATGACTGTTCTCTCGTGGTAGATATGACGACAAGCTCGGTCGTCAGTGATTTATTACTGCTTGTACTGCTCATTACTCTGTTACTAACATTCTTTCTATCAAATCTTTCCCACAATTTGCGTTCTGCTTGAAAAAGAAAAATATCCTCTTTGAAAAATTTAAGGTAAAATATGTCGACAAGATTCTAAAAACCTTTTATGTTCCTAGAGAAACTATATTTGAGAATTTTGTATACTAATTGATATTAAAGATTTGTTGTGTGTGTGTGTAAAAAATATTTCGATGTATAAAAATTTTCATAAATAATTTATCATCGAATAATAATATAAGTTAATCTTCACTTAATTTATAAAGTTGGTGTTCCATAAAAATTCTGATTATCTTCATACAGGCCACATATGAAGAAACCACACCGGGTGTTAAGAGTAACTGGAGAAATAAATCAAATTACACTTCAAGAGTGAATCATAGAGCCGTCGACTGGCCGCGAGGTAGCAATCAAAATCGCTTTATACTCCAGCAGCGTTACAACAAGCGACACACAGAGGCATGAAGCGGGTCGAGCGGGAATCTTCGCGCGGCTTCGCGTCGCGCGAGTTAAAGGAAGAAGAATACTGAGACGAGCGAGCCGAGGGATACGAATGCACCCTGACGCCGACGGGCACCGGCAGGCACGGTGGCAAGCTGTCGTTATCTCTCGGTTGGACTTAGACGCGCGTGTTACGTGGTTCTCTGCGCGTCGAATGGCCGTCGGGCGGCCGCGCGCGCGAGCGAGCGAGCAAAAATTGCGCCGGAGCAGCCGGTGGTCGCCTCATCGCCTCGCCTCGTCTCGTCTCGCCTCTCGTGAGGGCAAAAAGAGGAAGCGAGGACGCCGTTGCTGCCGAGGACCGATGATGTTGCCGCGGCCAGCGACGGGCTTCCGACGTCGCCGCGGGCGAGGAACTCGGTAACAGTCCGCGCTGTCGATATCGCTGATGCATACTCAATGAGCGACGGATCGGTCGCCGGGAGGATGAAGAGGACGGAAGAGGATGCCAGCGGCAGAGGGGCGGGCTGCGTTCGAGGGGACAGGTAAGATTTTAGACGAAAAAGTGCAGCGCGAATCGAAGGCGATGCTGTTTAATATGTATGAGTAGCATCTAGGAGTAATATTATCTCTGTATAAATGGAAACGCTCCCACCGCGATTCGATCCGCGTCGGGGCTGCATCCTTGGATCGCGATACAGCTTGATGATTTCAAGTTCCTATAAGCTAATATGAGAGGGGACTGCGGAAGGATGAGTCGTTAGAAGTCGTTGCGACTTTCTTTTTGGATGGCTGAAACTGCGGATGTGATGTCAGGTTTCAGGTCGTTACTATAAGAAATGTTTCAGACATTCGCGTCAACAAAGCTGATATTAACAATGTACTTCAAAATTCACTAAGCAAATAAAACTTGAGGAAAAAAAATGTTTCTGTTACACGCGTCTTTTTTTTATTGTCTGCTGCGTAACACTATGAGTCGATTGTTCGATACTTTGGATCTCGAGAGAGTTTCCTCGCTGATTGTTCGAGATTGGCCAAGATGACACGTGGCGATGCGGCGTGTGGATTGAATTATTCGTTACAAGAGCGACACGCCGGAGGTCCAGAAATATTATATATTTTTTTGTAAAAAATATAACTCTGGACCTGATAATACACATCGATAGTGATAAATTCTGAAAATCATGTTAGCTGTCTCATTGCACAATCGATACATTTTGTAGAAATGCTCTGTGACGCGTAACGAAGTACTCTTAATTTCTAATAAAATCGTATAGCTCAATCTCTGTAAACGTTCTATTAATTCTATTGTAATATCATACATTAAAATGTAATTTGGCAAATTGTGTCAACACGTATGTGTCCAATGGTAATTACATTGTGCGTGATATATGTTCTCCATTGCTGACCTCATCGTAACTCATCCTTCATCTGATCGAAACGGAGACTGGACAATTAAATACAATTACGGCGACGGTGATGACGGAACGACTAATGATACAATATGAAGTCAGTAAAATAGTACATAGTCAATATTTGAAATATGCTATCGTAATCTGCCAGATAATGATTAATTATTAATTACAGCCTTCGCTATGAGTACGAAGCATCCTCAATGTATTGCATTTTCTTGTAAAAGACGGTAATAAAAAAACTAACAAAATATTAATTATTATAAAAATAAATATTTTTTAATGAAACTATAATTTTTAAATTTATTTTTCATTAAATACAGGACAACGTTTACGTCTATTTGTGTAAATTTTTTATGTTTATGGCCAAGATTCTATAACTATAAAAAAATTATAAAGAAAAAACGGTTTAAATCGAGCGATAATAAGATTTTTTATAAAATAAATTTTTAGTTTATAATGTTAATACAACAAAAAAGTAAAAAAATATAAAATATATAAAATAATATAAAAATAATATCGGACCTATTATATTATTTTATATTTTTATGTTGTATTAACATTGAAACTAAAAATTTATTTTATAATAAATCTTATTATCGCTCGATTTAGACCGTTTTTTCTTTATACTTTGCATTGCAAAAAATGTGCGAAATCTAATTATAAAAAAATTCTTATTTAATCCGACGACCGTAGCATTCAGTTTGTTATATGAACGTATAAACAGTTTTTGTTAGCTGCACTATTTTAGGAACTTTTGTAAAGCAATGAAAATCGTAATACTCTCGAAAAGAGCACGAATCGTAAATTATGGAACGCGAATTATATCACGTGTTCGGCTTCTCACAGGGATCCGCGCGAAATTGAAAGTTATATTGCAGTGCTGTGTCGCACACGTTGATTCGAGTTATTCCTGGCGGCGGGTCGATCCCCCTTCATACAGTGGGACCCCCGTCGGCACGTTCTGAATGATCCAATCTGTCCGCACAATAAATAATCACGCGTATCGGTACGGCCTACCTGCGGCCGAAAGCCGTAACAAACTAATCCGTCATCGGTGCCCGACGCCGCGCCGGTGCACTTTGCCTGAGGATTTTCAGCGAGCGTCAATCACGCGGGGGCACGGTGATGAAGAGTGCACGATGAGGTCACCCTCGTTCATGCCCTTTATACGATCTAACTAAGTAGATCAACGAGCGTACATCTGATAATGCCGAATTAGCAGTGCACTTGTTTGCATGGAAAAGATCGAGCAAAATGAAATGGAAATGGCACGTTTACGGATGATATATCAATGTGGACAGTACCGATTTAGTTTGACAGCATGCCCATCTCTGGTCTCATGACTTTTTGCTAAAAATTCCCAGTCAACACCAACTAAAAGCAATGAATGTTACAATCTTACATTCAGCAATGTAACTGTTATGTAATTGTTACAATAACATATAATTTCACACTCGACAATATAAACGTGATATAACTTAATGTGAAAACGTCTAACATTGAATGTTATTTACTCTTTGTGGTCGATTGGATTGACGCTGGAAGATACAACGAACGAAGAAGTAACGATTCTTTTTTAATTTAAGCAAAGATGCGCAATTTCTCTTAATTGTTTGCGTTCCATTTCGCTAATATGTCGAAAATCACATTGGACACAGCTGGATAACATATGTCGCGTATTTCGAAGAGAGGACGGTCGGGCACACGGCGGATATCATAAGCGTTTACATTTCCAGCTATCGGCTTGGCGAAGAGGATACGGGGGAGTAGGAGGTCAGGGAGAATAATAACAGCCGTGTAAATGCGTCACTAGGGCCCCGTTCGTTCGCATAATGCTATAATGCCTTTTTTTTTTTTTTTTTTTTTTTTC